>NC_058386.1:5787500-6105000 GCF_018350175.1 Felis catus | reverse complement strand
GTCAGCACAGAGACTGATGCAGGGCTCAAACTCACGAGCTGAGCCGTGAGATCATGACCTGGGGAGAAGTCGGATGCTTAACCGACTGAGCCACCCAGACACCCCGTCAAAGTCATACTTTTTAGAGTTGATAGGGTTTCCGATGAAACTTGAGCGGCAATCATAGACCGACAGCTATGGAAGCAGAAGGAAAGGCTAGAAGACAGGAGGAAACACCCTATAGTAACCACCCAAGTTCCCTGAAAACTCCTGGAAATGGATTCACACCTCTCTGGGGGTGACAGGTGGGAGGTGGCCTCACTAAGCTATAACCAGGCTTCCAAAAGGCTAGTGAGAGAATTGGTGGAAAAAATTAATTTCCCTTCTTACCTCTCTCTGATATTGCTTTGGGTGTGTGGGGGGGGGCAGGGGCAGTCTCTACCTGCCCCTTTTGCCATAAGAAAACTGTTGCAATAGCCAGGCCACTGATATTCTTGAGGTGGGTGATCTTTTCAAGGCGGTACAGCATCTTTACTGGGTGAGGAATTGATGAAAGGCATCTCCTTGCATCAGATCTGCCCTCCTTGGGCATCTCCTCCTCTGCCCACACCCCTTCTAAACACCCAGCAGTGGTGAACCTCAACCTCAGGAGATGAAATTTAGGGAACAACCTTAGAGGAAACCCTGACCAGAGGTTGTCTGGTATTGTTGAGGGAAAAGAAGTGTCCATCCCACGGTGGTTCCATGCTGCCTAGGGCCTCCACCCTTAGGACTCAGGCCCTCTCCAGCACACAGAGCAGTGATACTCCTAACTGAGAGCTTCTCAGCCTTGACAGGAGTAACATTTGGGACCATACAGTTCTTTGTTGTGGGGGTTGTGGGGCTGTTTTGTCTATTGTACAATGTTGAGCAGCATTCCTGGCCTCTACTCACTAGATGCCAGTAGCATCACCCTTAACCCAGCTGTGACAACTAAAAATAGTCCCAGACATTGCCAAATGTCTCCTGGGGGGCAACATAACCTCCAGGGGAGAACCCTCTCCTCAAATAATGTACACTCACAGACTAAAATAACTAAAGACCCAAGGAGTACAACCTCTAAGAAAAAAAGCAAATTGAAAAACATATAACCATGTCAGTATAATTGCAGAGGGAGATGGCTTAAGAATGTACATATAATATAGTCAGTGAGATAGTGGAAGAGTGTACCAAGATAGGGCACATAATAATAAGTTACAGAAGTGAACCAAGTGGAATGTATAGTATGAAGACCATGAGTGTCAAAGTAAAGGATGTGGGTACTGGACTGAATAGCAGAATGGATACAGGTGAAAAAAAATGGGTGAGCTGCAAAGTAAGTTTCAAGACTCCTCCATAAAAAATGTTGGGAAAGGCTAAAAAGAAGAGAATTGCAACAGAAGTGCCCAGGACATGGTGAGTAGAAATAGAACTAGCAACAAATGGATGAGAGATCCATAAAGTTGAAGAAAAAATGGAAAGGAAGCATTCTTGGGGGGAAAAATGAAGAGATGCTCCATTACAGAAAAAGAAGAAGAAGAAGAAGAAGAAGAAGAAGAAGAAGAAGAAGAAGGAGGAGGAGGAGGAGGAGGAGGAGGAGAAGCAGCAGCAGGAGGAGGAGGAGGAGGAGGAGGAGGAGGAGGAAGAAGAAGAAGAAGATGATTAAAGATCAAAGATATTTGATGGAAATGGCTCAGAGCATTGTCAACACGATAGGTACAGAAAGCACATACGTAGGCATATTCGAACAAAAGAAGTTCCAAGTAGAAAGTAATAGGCTTCCGAAGAACAAGAATCAAACTGACAACATAATTCTCGACATCAACACTAACTCTAAGAAGTCAGTGTTGTAGACTGAAGGTTTGTGGCCCGCCAAATTTCATATGTTGAAGTCCCGACCTTCAGTGTGATGACATGTGGAGATGGGGCTTTGGGAAGGGAATCGGGTCATGAGAGTGGAGCCCTCATGTTGGGATCAGTAGAGACACAGAGAGCCTGCTGTGTCTCTGGGTTACCTGCAGAGGAAAGGCCAGGAGAGGAAGCAGTGGGAAGTCAGGAAGAGCTCTCACCAGGGACCAAACTGGCCGGTGCCTCCATGTGGGACTTCTAGCCTTCAGAACTGTAGGAAAATAAATCTCTGTTGTTGAAGGCCCTGAATCAATAGTATTGTGTTACGGCACCCTGAGCAGCCTTAAAATAGAGTAACATGTTATCCTTACTTTGAACATAAAAAGTCTATATCTAACCAAATTCTCAATTAAAATGTGGGAGTGTATTGAAAATATTTTCAGGCAAGATTTGCTGGACAAAAACTCTGCTTTGAAACAGAAGAATTGCTCAACTCCAGGTAAAGACTGTAACAAATATAGAAACAGGGTGGTGATCTAGGTCAGGTACTTGATTGTCATCTAATAAAGCCAAGATAAAAAGAGAGAAAGGTGAAGGTATCTTAACTCATAACTAAAACTCTAAACAGCACCAAACAGTGGGCAACACAATGAGGAGATCAAAGGGATATGAGAGCTTGCTTAAACCCTTACCTCAATAGGGGAAAGATCTGGATACTAGTGAGTTTAAGAACTCAATAGTAAATATGGATCTTAATTTTTTTTAATGTTTATTTATTTTTGAGACAGAGGGAGACAGAGCATGAATGGGGGAGGGTCAGAGAGAGAGGGAGACACAGAATCCGAAACAGGTTCCAGGCTCTGAGCCATCAGCACAGAGCCCGACGCGGGGCTCGAACTCATGGACCGTGAGATCATGAGCTGAGGCGAAGTCAGATGCTCAACTGACAGAGCCACCCAGGCACCCCTAAATATGGATCTTAATAAACATATTCCTCTAAGAAGTGGTTCAATCAAGCTGCCAAAAAAGCACCATTATAAAAGATCTGAATGATATAATTAAAAAGCTTGAGATATTATAGTTAGATAGAACTGTATGGCCAGCAAACAATATACAGTAAAACCTTGGATTGCAAGAACTTGTTTTGTGAGTGTTCCACAAGACGAGCAAACATTTCTAATGAATTTTAACTTGATAAACAAGTAATGTCTTCCGATATGAGTAGTATGTGATGCCGAACATCACAGGATCACAACTGAGCCAATGGTTCTTCTCTCTCTTTCTTTCTCTGTCTCTGTCTCTGTCTCTGTCTCTCTCTCTCTCTCTCTGTGGGACTGTGGGTGATCATCTCCCATGCTCGGATGCTCTGCCTCAGGCTGTGGTGTTTGGCAGAAATGACTGATTTTTCAGAACGTTGGAAAGTGCCCATAACTGGAACTAGTGTATTTTTTTTTTTTTTTTGTCACTTCACAGCACCTATGGACAGTCCTTTGATTTTGTATACAAGAGTAAGCTTAGGAATGCTTTGGTTCATTCTAGGTCATTGGATAGGTACCTTGTTAAAGTTGCACGAAAAGAAAAAGATTCTATTAACCCAATAGGTAGCAGTGATTCCATTAGTGATAGTGAAAGTAGTCCTACACAATAACCCTCCTTTTTCTTGTCTCCCTCACACCAGCCACAAAGGTTTTCAAAGGGAAGTGCCCAGGTTAATTTGTTTATTTTTCTTTATATTTTCCTTATTATTTTGTATTATATTACAGTATTGTAATCATTTTTATATTAGTATTTTTGGGTTGTGGAGTGAATCATCTGAGTTTCCATTATTTCTTGTTGGAAAATTCACTTTGATATAGAAGTGCTTTGGATTCCGAATATGTTTCCGGAAAGAATTATGCTTGCAAACCAAGGTTTTCTGTATATTATTTTTGCAAACTCACAGAGCATATATCAAAATGGTCCAATATTTACACTTCTCATTTCTTTTACTTTTCTTATGGTATGGAACGGGGCTTCTTATATTACATCATCTGCAGATGAAACAATCATTTACATACAAAAACAACAGAATCCCTAGACAAACTATTATAATTAGAGTTCAGTAATCTTGCTGAAGCAAGATAAACTCACAAAAATTGGAAGTAAGTCTCCACACCAACATTTGAGTATATAAAGCAACATAAGATACCATTCACAACAGCAAAGAAACCATCAAGTATCTGTATTTGCAAAGTCTATGGAGAAAAATGTAAAGTTCCTATAAAGGACAGAAGAAGATATGAATATCTGAATAGACGTTCCTTTCCTGAGATGATACAATTTTAATATTATAGAGGTATCAATTCTCCTAATTTTTAAATTCAGTATTTCAGTTGAATTTATTTAAAACTTGATAAACCTAATCTAACATGTCTATCACTACTTCAGATTCTGTGTCTCCCTCTCTCTCTGCCCCTCCCTAACTTGCACTCTGTCTCTCTGTCTCTGTCTCTGTCTCTGTCTCTCTCTCTCTAAGATAAATAAACATTAAAAAAAATTAAAGAGGGGCGCCTGGGTGGCTCAGTCCGTTAAGCGTCCAACTTTGGCTCAGGTCATGATCTTGCAGTTTGTGAGTTTGAGCCCCGCGTCGGGCTCTGTGCTGACAGCTCAGAACCTGGAGCCTGATTTGGATTCTGTGTCTCCTTCTCTCTCTGCCCCTCCCCAACTTGTACTCTGTCTCTGTCTCTGTCTCTCTCAAATATAAACATTAAAAAAAATTTTTAATGTCTATCAAAGAATGCACTTCCATGAAAATGACAAAAATTTGACAAAAATATTACATAGGAAAAACTTGCTTTAACAGATATTAAGTCATACACAAAAACCATAGTAATCAAAATAGCATGGTTTTAATCTAAGGCCAAAAACATGGACAACTAGGATACCATAGAAAGTCTTTTTTTTTTAATATGAAATTTATTGTCAAATTGGTTTCCATACAACTCCCAGTGCTCATCCCAACAGGTGCCCTCCTCAATACCCATCGCCCACCCCCCATCAACCCTAAGTTTGTTCTCAGTTTTTAAGAGTCTCTTATGGTTTGGCTCCCTCCCTCTCTAACCCTTTTTTTTTCCTTCACCCTCCACGTGGTCTTCTGTTAAGTTTCTCCGGATCCACATAGGAGTGAAAACATATGGTATCTGTCTTTCTCTGTATGACATATTTCATGTAGCATAACACTCTCCAGTTCCATCCGCATTGCTACAAAGGGCCAGATTTCGTTCTTTCTCATTGCCAAGTGGTATTCCATTGTGTATATAAACCACAATTTCTTTATCCATTCATCAGTTGATGGACATTTAGGCTCTTTCCATAATTTGGCTACCATTGAAAGTGCTGCTATAAACATTGGGGTACAAGCGCCCCTATGCATCAGTACTTCTGTACCCCTTGGGTAAATTCCTAGCAGTGCTATTGCTGGGTCATAGGGTAGATCTATTTTTAATTTTTTGAAGAACGTCCACACTGTTTTCCAGAGCGGCTGCACCAGTTTGCATTCCCACCAACAGTGCAAGAGGGTTCCCGTTTCTCCACATCCTCTCCAGCATCTATAGTCTCCTGATTTGTTCATTTTAGCCACTATGACCGGCATGTGGTGGTATCCAAGTGTGGTTTTGGTTTGTATTTCCCTGATGAGGAGTGACGTTGAGCATCTTTTCCCATAGAGAGTCTTATATGGGAACAATATAAAACTCTACAGGGTTTAATCACATTAAATATCAAAATAGTCTGTGACCCAAATTTGTACTCTGAGTATATAACCCAAATAAATTATCACAACAGACCACTGGGAGACATGTCCAAGAGGGTTCATCATGATGTGTGTACTGGCCAGGAACTGGGGACATCGCTGGGGATGGGCCGTGGAGCATGCAGAAGGCGCATACTTCAGAGCATTATCCTGCTGTCAGAAGCCATCACTATGTGTGAACACTGCATGGTAGATAGATCCCAATAGCACAGTGTGAAAAAAAGTGAGAAATAGAATGTAATCTATTACACAAAACAGTTAAGCCCATCACACACCAACACATGACAACAACATATAACATGGAGACACACATCTACAACCGAAAACAATGACATACATTTTACACAAATGTGTACAACAGATTATTGGGAAGGCTGTTTCCAGGGGGATGGGAGGAGGAGTGTGGACAAAAGCGAACACGTGCACGTACAATGGAGATAAGCCCGCACATGCATGCATTTATAGCTAATACACACGACCGTGAGCGAGTTGCGTCATGCAAGCAAATTATGACAGTGTGCCGTGATCTATGCATTCCAAGATGAACGAAAACAAAAAGGAATGATCTTGATTGTCCAACATTCAGTTCATTTAAAATTCTTGTGACAACAAAAATTGGGTTCAGACTACATAGGGGCAATATCTCCAAGGGACCTATTTTGACAAAGCTGGAAGACCCTGGCAAAGTTAACATTCCAATGATGTGTCCTACGGGAGGTTTCCCCAGAAGAGCATCTCTCAATTCATATAATATGAGAAAAATAGCTGGAAAGAGATTTCTTATCTCTCAGAATAGCTGTAACACCAGAAGAGCAGGAAAGGTTGCTAGTTTCATTTCTTTTCTCCACCTGCACCCTTCCTCGGCGGACACCGTAACTGGCCAAGATCTCTGGGGCTGGTAAATGCATCCTGCTTTGTTGACCAAGAGAGTTGCCTACCTTTCTTTCTCTCCTGGAAAATTAATTTATAGTTTGAACAGCTGGAACAGCTGGCTGACTGTGCAAAGCAAAGCACCTCTTGTCTTAGCTTAGACGGGGGACAGCTGAAACAGAGAACTGCAGAAACTGAAAGCTGGACAGAAAAAGCAGTTCTTTCCAGACTGTAGGAACAAAAGCTGGAGAGATTTAGAAAGGCCAAAGGTTTGGAGAAAGTCCAAGCTCTCTCTGTCTTCTGAGAACTCCTTCACAGTCCTAGGGAAAAACCCGTGTATTAATAACATGGGGCTTGCCAGTGTCCTAAGGTTAAACTCATATTTTCAAGGGACAATAATTGCAGGATCAAGCACATGAGAATTAAACTTGGACATGGAAATTATTTTTCCCTTCCTAGTTGCATAGAAAGGTCAACTCTGGCCAGAGAAATTCAAAAACAGTGGAATGTAAGCACATTTTATAAAGAAACTCTGGAGTTGCCCTAAAGGGAGGACTCAACTGAGAGAATAAAGACCAACTGTCTTTGGAAATAGAATTATCTCCCAATATAGGACTGAAATGAGTCAAAATTGTAACTAATGCCAGCGCTGGGTGTGCTGCCTGCTATCCTCAGCCACCCTTCTGTTTCCATGTCTCGTAAGCCCTACTTGGACTGATGGACTTCCCAGGATCCTGGTGTGTGGTCTCTCAGGATGCCTTGCATGGTCTCTGTATCCCTATTCGCCAGGATCCAATCAAGACCCTCTTTTTAGGCCTTCTGTGGAGTCCTCAGGGCCATGGAGCAAAAGGGGCAGTGGTTTTGTCCAAAAGGAACACTGGAATTCTGAATACTATTTCATCCTAACAAAAACATTCTGTTGCTACAGCATTAGCAATCATAGATTATCAGTTACTTTTTCAGAATTGCACAGGAAGTGGTCCAGAGAACTAAAGGCAGTGATAGAACAGACCCAATGTCCATCTTCTGTTTATTATCACCATGCACTAGCAATTCTATACAGTGTCAAGGGTAAAATATTCCACTTTTTGGGGTGGATTCCAGCCTCTCCACACCTGCACTTTCACACTCACTGCTAGAAAGTTTTAATGCTCTCTACAGGGTTTGATCCAATGGAATGACAAATATGAGATCTTGTAGGACTTTGATCACTACACATCTTGCTGCCCATACATATTATACGTGAGGTCAGCTCCCTCCAGGCCTCCAAGGCATTGACCAAATGGTACAATCACCAGTCACTCCTCTTTTTTTTTTTTTTTTTTGCCTGTAAGAAATATTCTATCCTCAGCAATATGATGTACTTACTTATATAACCATTAACTTTAAAGTCAAACATTGCCTTGTAACATGGATTTGCATGTTACTTTTTCATTATACAAGCTAGTCATTAATCTTTGTATATTTTAGTTCTTGGTCATTTTGTTAAGGTCGTATCCTTGGAGATTAAATGAAATATTTTCAGTTGAGGAAGGGACAACAATACACCTAAAATGTATTTAGTTTGAAAAATAATTTTAATTCACATAGGGAAAAGTTAGTCAATGAAAGAAATATCTATAAATTCAAACATGTATTTATTTGTAACTGCAAATAGACTGCAGTCAAATTTTAGACACTGTGCTTGGGATTTATTTAAGTGTTCTTTTTTGGTGAGAGCATTGGGGAGTTTCAGATTATAAAAACTTTATACATTAAGCACTGATGTCTATAATCAAAGATCTTTCTAGAGGTCAGATTTGCACATGAACATTCCTGCCTACTTATCTTCGATATTGTTTTGAGTTTTCAGTAGAGACATATTCTGTCTTAAATTTATGTCAGAAGATTCTGAATCATTTGAGAGTCTGGCTATACACATCCTACACTGGGTTTAATCTAAATGTGAGCAGAATAAAACACGGTGGAAAAATCCCGACAAACTCTCTTCTTTTGTTCCATTTCCAGTGAGAACAATTATTCTACAGACTCCGTTATAACTGCTCGGACATTACCCATTGCTCAGCTGGGAGAGCTCAGCCTGCAAGGGTGAGTTACTGTGATAACACGAAGACATTCTCTCGCGTTTAGAAAGAGAAACAGACATGGGTCACATAATGGGCGATAATTTGGATGAGGAAAGATGTACTGAATGCTAAATGCTTTAGCTGTGTTGAGGGCACCTTGGAAGCAAAGATGAAGTAGTTATGTCTCATTATCTTTAAGTCAGGTAGTAGGAGGTAGAATTTTGGGATTCTAAATTGTCATTGTAGCTCATGCCAAAGCCGTTGAGAGCCCAGGAACAGTCGCGTCGATTTCCCAACAGTCTTGCTATGAGCTGTTGAATGGGACTCCAATCTTAGGGCAACTTTCTGCCTGGTCATGTTGTGCTTTGAGAGGGGTGCTGCTTAAAACACTGCGTACAAGGAGCCCAGACGTGCATGGCCCCAGTTGGACAGACTGACTGGAACAGCAGTGAGAGCCGTGTAGGGTAGCTGTGAGCAGAGCCTCTTCAGCCATCTCCGTTTCCAGTGGTGGTGATGGTACCTGGTCTCTTCCCTTTCCCTGAGCTGTGAAAGAGAAAGAAGACACACACATCGCTGGAGAGTTTATGATTTACTTGAAGACTTGCCTGAGTTTTCTATTTAGGACTCTGTTTTGACCGAGAGTGCTGGTAACGTGGAGTTAAACTGAATCGTTGTAGGCAGTGCATGCTTTTCTCCGCGAGAGTGTGTTTTCGGATCTACGGGTGTCCCGTTGAACTAGAGGCCCCCCCTTATAAAGTGTTAAGCGGCCCCTTCACAGGGGCATCGGAAGGCAGGAAAAAAGGCCATTTAGTTAACATAAGCAGGATATTCCCTGGGACAAGGGGAGATGTGTGTGCTTGAGCTTGCTGTCTGTGGCACTTGAAGGTGGTGTAAGTGGGGGTCCACCGAGTGGCAGATGATGTTTCTCTTATGTGGGCATTGTTCAGGAACCCTTCAGGCGGCACTGAACAATTCTGGGGGAGGCGAATTGAAAAGACTCTGAGGCCTTTAGAACAGCTTATTAAACCAATGAAAATCTGCCCCAAATAATAGTTTTAGGACTGCAGTGGTATGTTTGTATAGACATGTGCCTTCCTTCAGCAATCTCTTATGGCAACGGTTAATTCTATTTCCAAGTAAATCCATTCCCCAGAACATTTCTGTAAACGTGTTGCTCAGCACACTTATTACCCAGCAGTTTGCTTACCTAGAAAATGCCTTCTCACTCACCCTTGAGGAGAGTGCTCGCGACATGAATAACGCTCTGGGAAGCATTCATGCTTTCTGACTTTAGATGATTGGAGCATAAGGGACCAGCACAGCTGGGAGAGTCAATACCAGAAAGAAAGAAAGAAAGAAAAAAGACTCTAATGATCTCTCCTAGCTTTTTTCCCTCCTCCCATTTAAAAAATTTCTTTTGTGTTTTTTTTTCATTTTTATTAACTATATTTTATCACAAAATGTACATGTATAAAAAGAAACAAAAGGAAAAATAAGATATTCAAAAGTAATCTAGAGCCCACCATCCCCAGAAATTGTTAGCAGCCTTACAAGTGTTTTTTGAAATTATAAATGTATGTACAAGCAGAAATGTATGTACATGTATGCGTATCTTGCTCCTCCAAATGAGGCGTATCATATGCACTCTTGTGTGAAGAACCCTCATTTGTGAACATTCTGGTTGTGATGCGTGTTGCCTTAGTGATCACCTGAGACGGAGCGTGGTGAGATTTGCTTCTCTGTCTGCCATCCATGCCCCACCCACCATGCTTACGCGCCTACATGCACACGTACGCGTGCCACACACAAATATATGCCACACAGGATGCACGCAAAGACGTACCAACAAGTCAAGAGAATAGAAACCGCTACTTTTAATAAAGCCTTACCAGATACACGATAGACATGCCTATGGCATACGCAGGAGGGAAGAGGTTAGTTCCCATGCCTGGGAGAGCGGTATAACGTGAGTTGGAGAGCTAACCCATGGACAGAGGGCACTATTCCAGGAGAGCAAGAACAATATGCGAGATAGTGGTGTGGAGGGTCTTGGTAAATCTACTTGGGGGAGAGGGGGATCTCCTGAGACATTTAGAAAGATTCACACTGGACAGAGGCCCCTTCCTAGTTCGCAGTCCACACACACAGGAGCCTCCAGCACAAGATGGATCGGACATGGATCATGTCTGAGAATGCTGGGGCGGCGGGGGGGAGGCAGTGCCGCCAGACAGATGTCAGCCTTGCTGGGATGCTGCTGCACAAGGTCTTTGCACTGACCCTGAAGGTCGTGTAATGGATCTAGGAAGAAGCTTCCATTGTTCGCCATCAGTGTCTGGGCAGGTAATCACTCACGTGGGCAACGTACGTGCCCGTGCCCGTGCTGCAGTGAAAAGCAGAGGAGACTCAAGAAACGCACACATTACTCCCCATGTCACTGTTGCGTTCCCACTAAATCAGATGGCTCCTTGCTCTCTCCCATCCATACCCTCCCCCCGCCAGTACTGGAACGGCCCTTGGAGATGGGGCTGGGACTGAAAGTGGGAATGTAAGGGCGCCTTCTAAGGGAAGAAAAGTTGGGGAGGGAGCTATGAGCAATGCAACTTGAACTAAACAGAGTGTTGCTCAAAGGGACTCTAAACCCGAAGGTCTGTGACATCTTGTGTTGAAGAATACGTTTTCTGCCTCCTGCGTGCATACGGCTTCTCCGTGACTGCTGAGTCTGTTCTAATGTTTCCAGTTCCTTGGTTACACACTGCAGTGAATTCAAGTGTGAGTGTTCACATAGTTCACCCGTGAGATGAAATCAACAGTGGGAGTGATATTTGTCCAGATTTTTCCCCAAGAGTATACTAGTTTTCATGTTCATCAATAGTGTATGAGAAAACCTGCTACGTCACAAATCAGCCAACTGTGTGTGCAACCATACATGTTAATATTTGCCAATATGGACTTTGAAAATGAAATTCTGGGGGCACCTGGGTGGCTCAGTCAGTTAAGCAGCGGACTTCGGCTCAGGGCGTGATCTCATGGTTCATGGGTTCGAGCCCCACATCGGGCTCTGTGCTGACAGCTCAGAGCCTGGAGTCTGCTTCAGATGCTGTGTCTCCCTCTCTCTTTGCTCCTCCCCTGCTGGTGCTCTATCTCTCTCTGTCTGTCAAAAATAAATAAAATGTTTAAAAAATTAAAAATTTTTAAAAAAAGAAAGAAAATCAAATTCTGTTTTTAAGGGACTTTTTAAAATCAGAATTAGACTATCATTTCATGATTACAAGCCATTGCTATCTTATATCATCTGCCTGCTCATGTCTTTTGTTCATTGCTTTTAATTGAGTTGTTGAATTTTTAAAATTGATTTGAAATCTTTATATATTAAGGAAATTAAACCCCTTTCTTTTGTTGGTGTTACATATATTTTCTCCATGTCTCCTCATTAAGCAGTATCTTGGTGTGTGTGTGTGTGTGTGTGTGTGTGTGTGTGTGGTTTATTTCTTTGACATATTAGGGACGGGTACATATAACCTGCCTTAAAGATGGAATTTTCATGAGAAATGGTTGTTGAATTTCAGCCATTGCTTTTTCAATCTCCATGAATAAAATGGCCTTTTATTAAAGTGGTGAATGGTCAATACCTTTCCTTAAGCTTCATCTTTCCTTGGGGGTGATGCTTTGTTAATAAAATTGCATCTGATTTCTTTTTTTTTTTTAATGGTTTTCATTTATTTTTGAGAGAGAGAGAGAGAGCAGAGGAGGAGCAGAGAAAGAGGGGGACAGAGGATCCAAAGCGGGCTCTGCACTGACAGCAGAGAGCTTCATGCAGGGCTTAACTCACACACTGTGAGATCATGACCTGAGCTAAAGTCAGACACTTAATCAACTGAGCCAGCCAGGTGCCCAGCATCTGATTTCTGCTAATATTTTGCTTGTGGCTTTTGTTTTGCATTAACCAGTAGGATTGCTTTTTTCTTTGTTTTGCACTTGTGCCAACTTGATTAGAAGTTTTAACCAATATTAATGCAGACTCTTCAAAATCCAGAAGATTTTTATCTTGCTATATTGTGTCTCAATTTAAATAGTTTAATGATCGTATTTAATAAATGGAGTTCCATAGGATAAACTCATGATTCACGTTTACCTTTATTCTTTTTTTATTTTTATTTTTTTAATTTTTTTTAACGTTTATTTATTTTTGAGACAGAGAGAGACAGAGCATGAACGGGGAGGGGCAGAGAGAGAGGGAGACACAGAATCTGAAACAGGCTCCAGGCTCTGAGCAGTCAGCACAGAGCCCGACGCGGGGCTTGAACTCACAGACCGCGAGATCGTGACCTGAGCTGAGGTCAGACGCTTAACCGACCGAGCCACCCAGGTGCCCCTTACCTTTATTCTTAAAATAAATAATAAATAAAATAAATCCTTTCCCTTGGATGAAATGTCTGGCAAGACCAAAGGCTTTCCTGTTTATTTTTGGATAATACCATTAGCAAGTTTAATATTAATTTTTATAAATTCCTGGATAATGCTATCATTGTTAGTAATTATTAGTTATCATTAATATTAATTAAGCATTATTAGTATCAGTACTACCATCATACTCAAATTCCCATGTATTTAAATTTCAACAATGCTGTGACTTATCTACATTGGACCAAAAGAAAATACTGTTCTGTGATTCCAACCTCCCCCTTGGTTGTTACAACCACTTTCTACTCCGTATACTTCCATTACTGTCAAGAGTTAAATAATTATTTTGCCTTCCCTCTACAGAAACAAGAAAAGACCTTTATTATTTTTAATTTTGTCCCCCACCACATGATACTTCATGTACTTCATTGTCATAATTTCAAATTTTATGTTAGGCTTCCTCTATTTTAAGAATACTGTAATAACACTTACCCTCCCCAACTATATCCTTAATCGTGTAGTTTTGATTATAAATTTTTGGTTAGATTGTGCAGCACTGCTTCTTATCTGTTCCTCCTCTCCCTATTATCATGTCCATAGTCTTTACCTGGTAGATTTTTGGAGAATTTGCTTGATTTTCTTTTCTTTAGCAGTGACACACGGTTGGATTGACTCCTAGGATAATCATAGGATTTTTTTTTCTTCTTTTTCATCCTTTCCAAAAAAGGTGGATTACCCAAGTGTAGAAAACTTCTAGAGTTAGGATAAAACCTTAAAAACAAACCAAATACAGCTATCATGACTGACCCTTACCAATTAAATAAACCTCCCTTAGCAACAGAAGCATCAACCTAGCTTGGAAAAGCATTTAAAAACAAAAATAATGCCTGAATGCAGGAGCACACGTTTTCAGACAGTAAGAATTCTGTTTCAACTTTATAATATATTTGGAGTAGCGATCATTAAGTCTTAAATTTCAGCGAATTACAATATCCACGATATAGCTAAATCTTAAATTGTTTCTTCACTTGAATAGAAGAATGTTAACTTTAAGACCTCATCTTTTGGTTGGATTGCAGTATTTAAAACGTTTGAATGGTTTACTTACCAACCTCTCAAATAAGAATTTTTTTTACGTTTAAAAATCCAGATTTTCAGCCTTTCTTGAAAAACTGGAAAATCTGGGAATACTGGTCTTGCAACTGCAGTCTCTATCATCTTGCTGACGCTAAGTAAGATATCCACTGCAGTGATCTTTGAATTCATGCCCTGATGGTTCTTTATGCTGTGTACTTCCGGTGAGCATTTGAACCTGTGACACCTGATTATGCATTAGAAGGGTGGGCGCACCCCTGAGCTCTCTGGCAGCAGGAGAGCTCAGAGAGTAGACTGGGGCCCAAGCATCACCCCTCTGTGATTTCTACGCTGAAAGCCTCGCCTGACCCCCAGGTTTTCTCTTTCTTTCTTGTTTTCCTTCATAAATAGGTAGCCATTTTAATACTTCTCCAAATGCATGCTGATCGTTTATTAACAACATAGCAGTTAATGAAAATTCCTCTCTGAGTTCTTCAGACAGAAATCACAGAGTCCATCTTGGTTGGCCTTGCTGACATTTAAGCAAAGATTTGAAGGAGCCTGTCCCAGATACCTGCAGGAAGCCAGGAGGAGGGAAGAATTTCACAATGCCCTCAGGCAGGGATATGCAGCCTGTGTTTGAGGAATAATAAGGCATCCAGTGTAGCTGGACTTGACTGAGAAAGAGCCTCAAAGCCAAGGACCTTTGTCCCACTAGGACAAAGTCACGCTATAATGCTGTTCCCTCTAATCATATTCATTGTATTTCTTTCCATTATTATTTCTTTCATACCCCACTGGGACTACTTTTCATTGCATTCCAGGACTCCTCCCGAGTAGGTCTTCTTTTGTGGTGGGAAAAAAATAGTGTGAGGTCCCGAAGGCGTCCATTGCAACGCTCTTGGGTTCCCCCCCCCCCCATTATGAAACTTTTGTTGTTGAATCAGGTCTGGGTGCTGTACCATAGTTTTTCATTTTAAGGATCTCTCTTTTCTTCTTGGTGTGAATTATACAATATCTAGGTAGTGTGAGGAGATTTCTCATGTGGAGTACATGAAGGAGAAGATTCCCCCCACTGTTATGTAGATGGACCATAAAGCAGGCCCTTCCCTCCCTCAAAGGCGCATGGTCCTGGGGAAGATTCCCAAGCTCTGTGCATTGGCTTTCCTCTTCTGCCTTGCGGATAGTAGTTGCTCATTTTGTTGTTTTGGGGATTATCTGAGCTAATACCTGTACAAATGCTTAGACCAGTAGCTGGCACAGAACAAGCTCTATGTGTTTATTGTTATAATAGTTCTATAATAATAATAATAATTAATAATAATATCGTAATTAAATAACAATAAAAATTATAATGTGTTCAAAATGGAAGCTGTGGGCAGATTTGTTATACTCCTGGAATATTTTTTCCCAGGGCAGGTGTATTTGTGAGGTATTATACTGCTTGATTTTTCTCATTTTTTTCCCTCAGATTGTTTTCTATCTTGACAATCTTCTCTGAATGGGAGCTCTCAGTACCAAGGATTTGTTTCTTTTCTTTGTCATCCTCTGGAGTGTTTATTCATGAACGTCTGCTCTGGAGATAATTCCTAGGTCTTATGCCTTGTCTCAGTGTGGGCCTGGGTCTTTGGTCAGTTCTGACTATGGTCTAGAGGGCTGCCATTTGCAGGGCAAAGGTTATATTCAGGTTGGAATGTGAGTCAGCACAAATCTCAGGGCCGATCTCTCACTGCATGTTTCCTGGAAGAAGTCTGCCCTCGGGACAAGGCCCTCACCAATTGCAAGACATCTGCCCTCAGGACAAGCCTCTGAAAAATTGTAATGGCTCCTTCTTTCTGTCCTTTGGATGTTTCTCTTGGGACAGGGCTGGGTCCTGGTGACACAGAGGCCCTAACAAAGTTGCAACAAATCCATTCGATGACAACAAATGTATGGCTCACATGTACCTAGCCCCCACATCCCTCAGCCAAAAGCAGAACCCCTTCTGTGGTAGTGGGCCCCTAGACCTGGCAGCTCATTCACTGACCACAAATTAGCAAAAACAAAATAAAAAGAATGAAGAGTCTACAATAAACTGAGAGAAAATAATAGAGTTTCACAATCTTATCCATCATTGCCTGACTATTTTTTAGTGGGACACAGTATCACTACACAATTTCATATGTGATTTTTATTTGTGCAATGACTTTATGTTTCTCGTCCATTTCTTTCCAAACTCGTGTTGGCACATTTTTCACATCTTCATTTCTGTTTTGGCTTTCTTGTAGCCCTTGCTTGTCCGTGGCCCTTTGCTTAGAGAATCCATATTTTTAAAAATGTTAATTCCAGTACAGTTAACATGCAGTGTGATATTAGTTTCAAATGTGCAATATAATGATTCAGCAGTTCTGCACATGACTCAGTGTTCATCATGACAAGTGCACCCTTTAATCCCCATCACCTTTTCCACCCACCACCCACCCACCCTCTGGCAACAACCAGTTTGTTCTCTAGAGTTAAGAGTCTGTTTCTTGGGGCGCCTGTGTGGCTCAGTTGGTGAAGTGACCAACTCTTGATCTTGGCTGAGGTCATGATCTCATGGCCCATGAGATTGAGCCCCATGTCAGGCTCTGCCCTGACAGTGCAGAGCCTGCTTGGTATTCATTTTCTCTCTCCTTTCTTGCTAATACTCTGTCTCTCAAAATAAATAAACATTTTTTTTAAAGTATTTTTTGGTTTGCCTCTCTCTTTCTCCTTTTTTTCCCTTTGTTCATTTGCTTTGTCTTGTACATTCCACATATGAGTGAAATCATATATTATTTGTCTTTCTCTGACTGACTGATTTCACTTAGCATCCTACTGTGTAGCTCCATCCATATCTTTGCAAATGGTGAGATTTCATTCTTTTTATGGCTGAATAATATCCCACTGTATATCTGCACACATCATCCTTGCCCATTCATCTATCGATGGACACTTGGGCTGCTTCCATAATTTGGCTATTGTACATAATGCTGCTGTAAACATAGGGGTGCATGTGTCCCTTTTAATTAGTGTTTGTTATATTTTGGGGGTAAATACCCAATAGTGGAATTACTAGGTGATAGGGTGGTTCTATTTTTAACTTTCTGAGGACACTCTGTACTGTCTTCCGCAATGGCCGCACCAGGTTGCATTCCCACCAACAGTACATGAGGGCTTCTTGTCCACCAACACCTGTCACCAACCTATCACCAACACCTGACATCTCTTGTTTTTTTGGTGAGTGTCATTCTGACAGGTGTGAGATGACTTCTCATTATGGTTTTGATTTGCATTTCCATGATCTTTAGAGAATTCTGTGGAAAGTGGGAGGGAGAGCGGGGGAAGCTGGGCTTTTGAGTTGCTTCCTCAGAACATTCCCCTCCAACCCTTTCCCCTGAAGCATGGCTCTGTGTACAGAGAAGGCAGAAAATTGCTCTTGTCCTTGCTTGCAAACCCCTGTGTCCCAGGTAATTTCATATCTGTTTGTCCTCTGTGGACCCCAGCTGCCACGGCACAGGCCTTGCCATTCTCCTCCTCTATCCTGCCTCAGCAGGAACTGCTTCCTGCATGGATGGGATGCTTGCATATTGTCCTGTTTATCTCTGCACCCCCTGCTACTCTGTGCTGTCTCATGTGTCTTTAGAAACAATCTGGGGGCACCTAGGTAGCTCAGTCGGTTCAGCATCCCACTCTTGATTTCGGCTCAGGTTCGTGAGATCAAGCCCCATGTCGGGCTCTGCACTGACAGCATGGAGTCTGTTTGGGGATTCTCACTATCCCTCTCTCTCTGCCCTTCTCCCCTCCCCCATCTCAAATAAATAAACTTTAAAAAAAAAGAGAGAAACAGTCTCAACAGTGTATTGAAACCATAAATGGTGGAATATGGAGATCAGAGCAGTGAGAGGTAAGTGAACGTTTGAAAGAGCCATCTGAACTGAAAGACTGAAGTGGTCTCATTCTTTTAGGTTTTGCCACACGGTTATACTCAACTACCTATTCGTGATGCTCGCACAAACAGAAAAAGTAAAGGGGGACACAACTCTTTCCCTAGTAGGGATCGTGGGCAAACTATCCCTGGTGGGTATAGTGGACAAAATACAAATTCACTTCTCTGATTCACCTTCTGCTTCTGGTCCCAAGTTGACCTAGTTTCACATCTTACTATTCCTCCCTGTGGTGGATGTGGCTGTCGATATCTTCATGAAAATTCTAAGCCTGTCTGTAGGAGGAGTTTGGCTGGCAAAAAGACTATTTCACATGAAAATGGAGAAAACAGGAGAAAATAGAGGTGGTATTTGGAGGTGGAAGGGGCAGAAACATTCAGAAGTGTGGCTTTCCTGGAACTGTGCAGATGAGAGGAGACCCCTGAGCACTGTGACTGTTTTGAGTCATACTTGGAGTGATTTGGGTCTAACAGAGAAACACATTAGAAATAATTTCTCCCCTTGTATTTAAAAACATTTTCTTAATGTTTATTTTTGAGAGAGAGAAAGAGAGAGAGCATGAGCAGGGGAGGGGCCGAGAGAGGAGACAAAATCCAAAACAGGTTCCAGGTTCTGAGCTGTCAGCACAGGGCCTGATGCAGGGCTCGAACTCACGAACCATGAGATCATGACCTGAGCCTGAGTCAGATGCTTAACCAACTGAGCTACCCAGGCACCCCTCTCCCCTGTGTTTAAAGGGTAGGAGGGATGTGTGTCTGGGAAAGCAGTTCACAAATCCAGCACTGGCCCTGGAGTTAAGCCTCCACCATATGTCACCATTGTGGCGATACTGATACACAGTGAGCTTGACTTACTGGGATCTCCTTTCTCCACACTGCTAAGAAAAAAAAAGTGAGATGCGGTGAAATGCCCCCAAGGCAAGGTAATTGCAGAGAGATGGGGAAATGCCAAAGGTCTGGAAAACCCAAAAATTTGTAAATAGTCTGTAGATAATTGTGCATTTCCTCCATCCGAGATAATGCTTTGAAAGCTGTAAAGCAGTATTAACATGTAATTATTGTTAGTGGCTCTATGGTTTTTAAATTTTAGCTATTTAAAGTGGGTAGTTAAGAAATGTGCACTTGGTTATATAGAGATTTGACTCATGTCAGATAACCTTCAAGAATGTACAATTGTAGCTTTCAGCCAATTACATTTATGCTGACTGCCTAAGGTATTTATGGTTGGCAGGTGGTCAGTTGGAATTTTGTGGAGCACCTCTACCCAGGATAGTTGTCTTTTTCCTGTCTTGTGAACCCATACCTTTGCCCCCACCTTTGCCTGGCTTCTTCCTGGGGTCCCTTAGCTTCACCCTCTCCTATAAAGTTACTTTCCCTCCAGAAACAGCAGGGAAGACAAGGGAGGAAAGAGGGAAGGAAAAGGAGAGGAGTTTGAAGCGATTTTCAGGTCAATGATGAAAGAAGTTAACACAAAACATTGTTTTTCCATCTTTCCAACAATGAACCCAACAGCAAAAGAAAGTCACCCTACAGGCTTGGGGTGGGGAGGTGGGTTGCATGAGCGCTGATGAAAATGAGCACAACATGTTCCAAATGTTGACACTCTCCACGTCTTCTTCCCTTTTCTTTTCTTTTCTTTTCTTTTCTTTTCTTTTCTTTTCTTTTCTTTTCTTTTCTTTTTTTTAGCATTTAGTGGAGACAGTATGAGCAGGGAAAGGACAGAGAGAGAGGGAGACACAGAATCTGAAGCAGGCTCCAGGCTCTGAGCTGTCAGCACAGACCCTGATGCGGGGCTCGAACTCACAAACAGTGAGATCATGACCTGAGCTGGAGTCGGGTGCTTAACCAACTGAGCCACCCAGGTGCCCCTCTCCATGTCTTCTTTTAATTAAAAAAAAATTCATGCACATTTTCTCCTCTATGTCATAGTATTTTTTTCTGGGAAATGATATTTCATGTTACTTTTCACCAGGAAATTTCTTGTGTATCTCTTGATTATTGGTTAAAATACTGTTCACATGGAGTTTATCGATTGTGAACTACTGCTTGAAATGAAATGAGGTGACACGGTGTATCAGGTGTAACATAAGGGCAGTTTCTTCTCTTTGTCTCAGTGTCACAGTATTTCCAGAAAGAACCATCATACCGCTATGATACACAAATGATAACACTGACTTAATGCTTTACCATCTGTCAGGGTAATCTCTGAGGAAAGAAGTACAAGTTTTCTACGATGCCTGGAGGACACTGTGCAATATTTTTAGGTCACATGGGAGAAGTTTTTGGTGAGTGTATTTGCTGAGAAATCGTCACTTACGCCATCCACTGAAAGGGCCAACTGGCTAGGGCCTTTTACCTAACAGACATACCCTAAAATCTTTTTCAATAGATGGGGCACTAGGTGGCCGAGATGGTCAAGTGTCTGACTTCAGCTCAAGTCATGATCTCGCGGTCCCTGAGTTTGAGCCCCACATCAGGCTTCACACTAATAGTGCTCGGGATTCTCTCTTTCCCCCTGTCTCTCTGCCTCTCCCCAACTTGCACTCTTTCTCTCTCAAAATAAATAATCTTTAAAAAAAAATAAAATCTTTTTCAGTAGAGATTGATGGATTTTTTTAAGCAACAGAATAGTTTCTTAAAAAATTAAACCTGAGGGGCGCCTGGGTGGCGCAGTCGGTTAAGCGTCCGACTTTAGCCAGGTCACGATCTCGCGGTCCGTGAGTTCGAGCCCCGCATCGGGTTCTGGGCTGATGGCTCAGAGCCTGGAGCCTGTTTCCGATTCTGTGTCTCCCTCTCTCTCTGCCCCTCCCCCATTCATGCTCTGTCTCTCTCTGTCCCAAAAATAAATAAATGTTGAAAAAAAAATTTAAAAAAAAAAAAAAAAGAAAAAAAAATTAAACCTGAAATGACTCAGAGTAATGTTGAAAGATGCATGTCAAACTATCTTATTTGCTACTGCAAGTGGTTGAAATGGGAAGGGAGCTTGAGGTTATTAGTTTCTTCCATATAAATCTCCATCTGATTGGTTTCCATAACCATAGGATTAGTGGTCTTCATTCAGATTTCAAATTTTGTTTCTGTTTTAGTTACCAGATCTTTCCACCATCACTTGTCTTAAATGCTTCACATTTGAAGATTATGTCATCATATTATACCACTGGTTTCCCATCATATTTGCTATCATTCCATGACTTCTGGGTCATTCATGTTCATTTTTGGGTGACTTTAGCTCTTGGTGTTTTGTTATTTCTTTAACATAATTTCTGTCTTAACTCTTGGTCATTTAATAACTGTGTATTATATATGTATTTACAAGTATATATCAATATATATTAGAATATAACATAATAGAATAATAGAATAACAATTTCTGTTTTAACTCTTGGCCATTTATAATATATATTATTTATGTATATAAAATTTACATATCATATATATCACTTTTTCAGAATTTCATAAACTTACCTTTGTGTCTTCCGCTCTGTCTTGTCCACTCACTTCATTTCTTATTACCGATGGCTATGCACCCTCAAAATCAAAATTTCATAAGTCCCACTGTTTATCACTGCCTTCCATCCTGCCAGCATATATACCTCTTAGTAACCTACCCAATATTTCTTTGACCACACTGCCAATTCCAAACCATTAGTCCTACCACCTTTGACTGACCTTCAACTTCATGATGACTTTTCTGCCCTCCATAACCACCTTAAAATCCCTATCAATCATTACCTTTGTGTATATCCTCCAATTCTTTCTACTTACTTGGCCAAATGACAGTGCGGATCGCAGTAAAACTTCTGCCTAATCCACATCTACGTGCAGCTGAATGTGGATTGAGGAAGACTAATGTCTGGTCTCCTGAATCCATGACCTCGAGGAATTGCCCTTAACATGGTCAAGATATCATATTATGATTCTTTATGCCAGCTTATGGTTCTCCTTCCTCTTCAGCTATTTCCCACCTTCTCTCTCTTTCTTTCAGAACTCTGACAATTCTTTCTCCCGTCTTCACGGCCAGATGATGCTCTTGCTCCTGACTTCACTGACGAAAGGAGAGCAATCAGAAATAAATCCCACGGAGGTCCCCGGCTACATCTGCACACACACCAGCATCTGTCTGCACTACACCCAACCCCACAAAAACCTTCCCTCTTATTCCAGGTGAAATGATCCGTAAGATAATCAGTCACCTTTTATGCAGTTCCTTCCTTCGATAGATGCTCACTGCCTCCAGTGCGTTGCCCCAGCAATTGTCTCCTCTCCCTCTATATTTCTGTGTTAATCTTTCTCTCTCCCTATTGGATAAGACCCGTAAGAAAACTTCCTCTTATTTCTCCCATCTAAAAACAAAATCTTCACAGCTGCCATCGTCTCATTTCCACTTTCAGTTTTTCGTCTCTGATGTAGAGAGATGTTGTATTCAAATGCAATTTGTATATGGATATCTTTTTCCTACAACCTTGCTAAATTCGTATCTTATTTCGACTAGCTTTTAAATAGATTACTTAGAATTTTTCCACATATACTAATATGTCACTGGTGATTAGAAAAACCTTTAATTCTGTCTTTAAAAATCTGTGTGATTTTCATTTTTCTTTACTTGCAGAAATGCATTGGCTAGGACTTAAAGCACAATGTTTAACAGAAGTAGTAAGAGATTTCCTTGTCTTGTCCCCAGTTGGGGGAAAAAGAAAATCTTCCACCATTAAGCGATGTCCATTATAAAGTTTAGGAAGCTCCTTATTATTCCTAATTTGCTGGGACTGTTTATCATAAATCAATGTTGAATTCTGTCAAATGATTTTTCTGCATCGATTGACATGATCATATAGCTGTTCTTTTTTAGTAGGTTAGTATGACTTTCAGATGTTAAACTAATCTTTTATACTTGGATTATTTCTTTCAAAACTCTTATAGAATTCACTGGTGCAGCCATTTAAGTGGGGAATTTTTAGTCAGAAGCCTTTTTACCGAGAGTTCAATTTTAAAAATAGATATAGTGCTACTTTGGTTTTCTATTTCTTCTTAAATAATTCTGAAAACTTATGTCTTGCAAAGAATTTGTCCATTTTATTGACATAGTTGAATTTATGGCTATAAATTGTTTATATTTAAAAAAAAGTTTTTAATGCCTATATATTTTTGAGACAGAGACAGAGCGTGAGTAGGGGAGGAGCAGAGAAAGAGGGAGACACAGAATCTCAAGCAGGCTCCAGGCTCCATGCTGTCAGCACAGAGCCCGACGCAAGGCTCGAACTCATGAACTTTGAGATCATGACCTGAGCTGAAGTCAGACGCTTAACTGCCTGAGCCACCCAGGTGCCCCAAATTATTTATATTTTTTAAAAGATTACCTTTTTAACACCTATAGGCTCTCTGACGATCCTCCCCCAACACACACACTTTACTTTTTGATATTGGCAATTGGTAAATTCTCTCTCTCTCTCTCCCCTGTCTTTCTTTCATGATTTTACTGGTTAGAAATGTATCAACTTTTTTTCAAAGTACAAGCTTTTGGTTTTATTTCCTGTTTTGTATTTTATTGAATTCTGCCATTATCTATGTTCTTTCTTTCCCTTAATTTCAGTTTATTTTTGCTTCTTATTTTCCAATGAGGAAAGCTTTGAAATCAGAGATTGGCAGATTGTAGCCCATGGGCCCAAGATGGCCCAATGTTTGTTTCTGTCGATAAAGTTTTATTGGCATCCAGTCATAGTCATTCTTCTCTTGTATTGTCTACAGTTGCTTTTGTGCTACAATAACAGAGTTGAGGAGTTGCAACAGTGACCGTATGGCCCACAAAGTCTAAAATAATTGCTATCTGGCCTTTTTAAGAAAGTGTTTGCTAACCCTTGGATTAGACATTGATTAGTGACCTTTTATGTTTCCATATATCAGCATTTAAGGTCATAAATACCCTCTAAGCACTACTGTATGTACCTCCTAGAAATTTTTTTATATGTTGTGTTTTCCAGTGAGTTGTTTAATTTTTGCATATTAACTATGTTTAGGTTGATTTCTGAGTTAATTCCTCTGTGGACAAAGAACCTATTTCAGTGTTTCATTATTTCTAAATATTTCAATATTTAGATATTGCAATATTTCATTATTTCCAAATCCCATGAGACTTGTTTTATGGCCCAGCAATTGATGTATCTTGATTGAGATTTTCTTCTAGTCTGCACGTTGTCTTTTCATTGCGTGCATTCACTTAGACCTCTGCCCTGTTCTGTTTCCTTCCTCTTCTACTTTTGTTTGTTTGTTTGTTTGTTTGGGCTTTGTACCTCTTCCCTGTGAGAACTAATAATCAGCCGAGTATCTTGGGAAGATACAGGGCTCACTCTCTTTGATTTCCTGGCTTCTAGGGGCACGATTAATTTCCAGCTACTTTTCCAGTTTGGGGCTCTGGACTTTAACCCCTCAGGCCTTCTGTTGCCCAAGCTATGCACGTTTAGGGAGTATGCTAATTTAAGAAAATCATTAACTTGGCATCTTTTTGCTCCTTGTTGCTGTGATCTTTCACCAGGATCTCTCTGTGCCTTTGTAGTCGAGCTGTCTACCAGTGGTTTAGGCAGGTTATGTTCTGAATTTGACTTTTTAAAAAAAAAAAATTTTTAACATTTATTTATTTTTGAGACAGGGAGAGACAGAGCATGAACAGGGAAGGGTCAGAGAGAGGGAGACACAGAATATGAAGCAGGCTCCAGGCTCTGAGCTGTCAGCACAGAGCCTGACGCGGGGCTCGAACTCAACGGACCGTGAGATCATGACCTGAGCCGAAGTCGGCCACCTAAACGACCGAGCCACCCAGGCGCCCCCTGAATTTGACTTTAAATCCTAAGGCTGTCAAGCTCTCAAGATTTCCCATCTGATTTCCAGCTACCCTTCTACCCCTTTAACCAATAAGCATGTGGAGGTCCTCACACTGTTTTCTGCAGTCTTAGCCATGAGGGCAATACTCTGAGGCCAGGAAGCCTCAACATAGCAATGCTTACTCTTACAGCTGCTAGTGTTTGAGGTTAAACTCCCCTCCAGTTTCTGTCTCTTTGAGAAGCTTTCCAGTGTATTTTTAAAAAAATCTAACCAAATGCATGGGATCACCTCATTCTCTTGAGGTTACCAACAACTTATTCCTGCATGAATGATTTTTAAGTAAACTTTTTATTGAATGAAAACACATATACAGATAAGTCAACATATTATGATTATATATCTCAGTGAATTTTCCTGGAATTAACACATGTCTGTAACCACTACTCAAATAAAAAGTAGAAGATTTTCAGCACTTCCAAAATGCTCCCACCTTGAGATCTTCCAGTGACTAACTCCTTCTCCCCAAAGGTAAGCACTCTACTAACTTCAAATGCTATAGTTTTCCCTCCTTTTGAATTTTATATAAATGGGTTATTACAGTTGAAATCCTTTTATCTCTGGCTTCTTTTGCTCAAAGTTATACCTGTGGAATTCATTCATGGTGTTCTGTGTAGATGCAATTAGTATATTTTCATTGCTCTATAGCGTTATATTGTGTGAATATAACAATTTACTTTTTCTTCTTTCTACTGTTGATGGGCAGTCATTGGGTTGCCCATCTACAGATGATTTGTTTCCAGTTTGGGACTGTTACAAAGATCAGTGCCTTTGATATGCCTCCTGGTGTTCATAGGTCATAGTTCTATTGCGCATAGAATTGATGGGTCATGGGCCATGGAATTGATGGGTCATGGGGCATGTATATGTTCAGCTTTGGTAGACATTGTTGAGCAGTTTTCCACAGTGGTTGTGCTCTTCAGACTCTCACCAACGATGGAAGGGATGTTCTGCATGATCAGTTTAAAGTTTCACTGGCTCCATGGTTTCATGTAGCTACTGCTCAGGGCTTTCTTAATGAAACAGTACACTTATTTCCATCTCCCAACGAAATCTCCATTTTAATAAGCATTCAAGTACAACCAACCAACCATTTGGATTGACAACTGCTGCCTACCTTCTGTTACTCTACTTTTGTTTCAGACAGAAGACTTATTTATGGGTTCCCCGAGCATAAATCCATGGCTCTCAGAATCTCTCTAGATTACATACTATTCTGAATTTCCCTTATTATTTTGTTATGTTTTATTTAAAACTTACTATTTAAGCTTCCTATTTTAATCCTGGTAGACAATAAAAACATAAATTTGTATGCCTTCAAATAGTGTGTGGGCAAGGACACAAACTGTAATACCCAGGAGTTGTGATACTTGTTTTATGTAGATTTCTTCATAAGGAGTTTTTTCTTTTTACTCAACTGTCTTTGTCATCATAATTATAGCAGGGCTCTAAAATAATTTATAGCAACAAATAATTCTTTATATTAGGTACAGATGTGTAATGACACCTTCCTCTTCTAGTGGACAAGATTCTAAGGTGGCCCCAAGATTCCTGCCCCTTGGTACATGTCCACAGCTAGTATGATTTTCTCACCTTGAGGGTGGGCAGGATGTGTGAATAGGACGAGTGACTGGTCCTGTGACTAGGTCAAATGATGTTAAGTCAGAAAGGTGGTTATTCGTGTGGGCCTGACCTCCTCAAGTAAGCCCTTAAAAGGGACTGAGATTGTCCTGAGGTCAGAAATACTGGACCTGTGAGAGGAGGTATGGAGGAGGCCACTTAGCTAAGACCTGTGGAGAGCCTTTGGGAGCGGAGAGTGACCACAAGCTGACAGCCAGCAAGAAAACCAGGACCTCAGTCACATACATACAAAAAAATGGGTTCTTCCAACTGCCAGCAGGCTTGTAAGAGGAGACTGAACTTCTAGATAGACACAGCAGCCCGTTGCCTTAATGTCAGCCGTGGGAATCCCTATGCCGAGTAAATAGCCACCCTTTACCTGAACTCCTGGTCCGGGGAACTTATGAGCTGGTAAATGGGTGTTAAGTCACTAAGTCTATGGTAACTTGTTAAACAGCAGTAGATGACCAACAGAGTTCTTCAAAGGAAATAGTGAGTCATATGGTGAAAGAGCAGTTGTATGCAAAAACAAGGTAGGATTCTACTGACAGTCCCTCAAAATCACATGTTGTAACCAGAAGGTCACTGAAATGATCCGTTTCCACCTGAGGGATACACTTTGCTCTCATTGACCTACAGTCAGTGCTGACTACCCAACAATGAAAGCTACCATTTGCGGTCATGTGTGACAGAGACACATTGTGCTTTGCCTTGCAACTTTTGGTGCCAAAAACCTTTCCTAGCACACAAATTCAAACTTTCCTTATGAAAACTGGGGTGAATCCGATGCTTCAGACAGACCTCTGCTTATTCCATGGCTCCCCCCCTCCTTTGGTGACACTTCCCAAGTCATCACCCAAGCTAATCCGTTTGGCTATAAGGGAGAAATGGCTGGCCCCATGGCATCTCTGGTAAGCCTGGTCCAAGAATGAGGGCTAAGAGCATTAATTGAATAACAGGGAAGGTTCTTTAGGGAACACTGGTAAGGTAAAACAGTACTTGTTTGTGTAAACTCCAGTAGATTTATTTTTTGAATGCATCTAGCTATTTTTCTGTCAGCCTATATAATGCTTAAAGTCCATGATCATGCATATGCTAAAAAAAAAGAAGGGAAAAACAAAAAAAGGAAAAAGGCAGAATGAAAGAGGTGGTTATGCCGTACACACATAAGGCAAAGTGCACATATATCACTCTGTTTTGAAGATGTGAATTTTTATACATTTTTGCTTAGTTCCTTTGAAACCCAACTCTGGAACTTTTTTCCTGCAGTAAACGTGAATGTAGAAAGAGATCAAAGAAAAAACACCAGTGGAAATAAGATCCATTTCAACCACCAGTAAAGGATTAAGAGCTTAATGGGGACTGAATTTGTCAGGCAGTATTTTTAAAAATCAAATAGTCAACTCCCCCCCGCAACACACACACACACACACACACACACACACACACACACACACACCCCTTTTTCACAAAAAGCATAATTTTCAGCTTCCCCTGAAAATCTGGAAAATCTGATGATAGGGGCTGCAAAGCATGGTGGCAGTGATTTGCTGAGTGTGTCTTAGTCCTGGCCAGTCTCCTGTCTCCCCACCATTTCCATGGCTCCATACTGTCTCGCTGACCCCATTGCCAGGTGCTGACTCCATTGCTCTTGCCTCTATCTTGGGTCGATGCTGTTTCTTTCCTCCCATACACTTTGTCTGCCCTGTTGCCATGTGACAATGTGGCTTCCCACTTAGGCATTTTTAGGGACAGGTAAGCCAGTCTTCAACTGTGGGTACAAAGGGCAAATTGAGGAAAACCACTCTGTCTGTGACTTCTTTGATTCTTCTCCCTGATCCCCATGATTTTTTCCTTCCTCCTGTGTCCTTAAAAATAGTCATCAGAGGGGCGCCTCGGTGGCGCAGTCGGTTAAGCGTCCGACTTCAACCAGGTCACGATCTCGCGGTCCGGGAGTTCGAGCCCCGCGTCAGGCTCTGGGCTGATGGCTCAGAGCCTGGAGCCTGTGTCCGATTCTGTGTCTCCCTCTCTCTCTGCCCCTCCCCCGTTCATGCTCTGTCTCTCTCTGTCCCAAAAATAAATAAACGTTGAAAAAAAAATTAAAAAAAAATAGTCATCAGAGTACTTTCTGTACATCCAGTTGACCCTCATTATTCATGGGTTCTGTATTTGCAAATTCACCTACTTGCTAAAATTTGGTTTTAATACCCAAATCCGTACTTGCTGGTGTTCATGGTTGTTTGTGGACATGTGCAGAGTGGTGATAAACTAGAGTTGCCTGGTGTGCATGTGCCCAGCTGAGGCTGAACAGGGCTACAGTGTGCCTTCTCGCTTCAGCTCTCATACTATAAACAAGTGTCCTTTCTTTTGTCTCTCTAGTGCATTTTTGTGCTTTTTGTTGGTGATTTTGCCATTTAAAATGGCTCCCACATGTAGTGCTGCATTGCTGTCTGGTCTTCCTAAGCACAAGAAGAGTATGATGTGCCTCGGGGAGAAAATACACGTGTTAGAGAAGCTTCCTTCAGGCATGAGTTCTAGTGCTGTTGGCCTTGAGTTCAATATTAATGATTGCTTTTCCCTTAGGAGCAATGGCTAGTATTTGCTCATTGAGTGTTTGCTGCAACTTTATAGAATACAGCTATGACATATAAGGAGAGTCACCTGCACTGAGGTTGTTGACAGGAAGCATCTCAGTCCGTGGCAACGTCAGTCGCCATTCGCACAGACCAAACGTTGTGGTGTCATTCTTTTCTGTATCTCTTTCTTACACACTCTACATCTAATTGTGATGCAATTCTGTTGACTCTACCTTTACAATATATTATGCCCAGAGTCCAACCACTTCTCACCATCCCCACAGCCCCCACCTGTTCCCTCGCTCGGATTATTTCAAGAGCCTTATAACTGGCCCCCTTCCTTCTGCCCTGCCTCCTGTGTCTGTATGTAACACAGCTACCAATGACCTTCCACCTCAAAGGTCGATCATATGGTTCCTCTGCTCAAAACCTTTACTCAAAGTAAAATTGAAATCCTTACTGTTATCTGGGAGAATTTATGCAATCTGACTTCATCCTTGATTATTTGCTGCTTCTCTCTGTCTCTTGATGCCTCTGTCTCTGTCTTTCCATCTCTCTGCTCCAGCCACTGGAATCCTCACCATTCCTGAAACACATTGTGGGAAACAAACATACAAAGAACCTTTTCCCCAGCTGGACTTAGTGTCATATCTGTCTTAGAGACGTGTGTGCTGTTTGAGAAGAGAGAATGTGTCTTTTAATTCTCTGTTTCATGCTCATGGTCCATCTGAGTGCCTTCCACGACGTGTGGAGAAAACAGAATGAATACATAATTCCACTTATCACTCTTGAGTGGCATTTCCAGAAAGCAGGAAGACGTGCTTTGAAGGCAGCAGAATAGTCAGCTTCATTTCTGATGCTTGTAAGGAGGCTGCTGTATTTTAAGTGGGGGATGTGGCATTTCTTGTCCTTCCCTAAATTTCTCCCCTTTCGTGGAGCCCCCATGACATGTTACACACTAAGTGAGATGCTTGATGTCAGTTCCTTATTGAATCCCAATCCCTGTCTTATGGGTATGAACCATTCTTGTCTTCATTTCACATATGATGGAATGAGGCTTAGAGCCTGCCCACACTCGGGGAACCCTGGTGTGCCCTTCCCATCCTTTGAGCCATGGCCACACTCCGCTCTGATGAAAGGGTTTCCTTAGTCTCGGATTTATTTTGGCATGACCAAAGCACAGATTATAAAGTAGTAGGATAAAAAATATTATGGTATATATTATGGCTTTGCTTGCCATATATGGCACAGAAATGCACTAGAGAGAGAACTCGTTTACAGTATGAGAGCTGAAACGAGAAGGCACAGTGTAGCCCTGTTCAGCCTCAGCTGGGGACATGCACACCAGGCATGCACATTATGCCATATAATTAATGTATGTCCTCTCTAAGAAGCTTTATGCTGATAAATCCCATCACTTCAAGTTAATACAATATGATCACTGTTGTCATTTCTATAAACATTAGGCAACATCTCCATGGTTGAGAAATGGATTCCACCTTATGCCTTTTTTTTTCTTGTAAGAAACTCACATTTCATATACAGCATGTTTTCCAGGAATGTAAACAAAATATATTCCTCTTTTTATTTCTGAGGTGAATAGATGTTTTAAGTTAATAAAAGAGCATCATTGAAAGCCTGAGAACACAATGATTTTGTTGAGTTGGTTCAACAGGAGAATGAAACCCCTCGTCAGAAGCATTCTTAAACTTTTTTCTCAAATTATTTTGCCCTGGGGTGCCTGAGTGGCTCAGTTGGTTACGTGTCCCACTCTTGATTTCGGCTCAGGTCATAAGGTTACCGTTTTGAGTTCGAGCCCTATGTCAGACTCTGTGCTGACAGTGCAGAGCCTACTTGGGATTCCCTCCCTCCCTCTGCGTCTGTCTCTCCCCTGCTCACTCTGTCTGTGTCTCTCCCAAATTAATTAAATCAATAAATAAAACCTAAAAAAATTATTTTGCCCATATTTTACATAAGTGTATTACATTCCTTTTAAGAAAAGAGCTTCATGCATGAAAGGGACTGTCCTCTAAGATTTCTTCTGCTCCTTGCTGCTCTAGTATCTCTATTATTTCATGGGATCATAACATTAGGACTTGTTTTGGACAAGAACGTTATGAATTTGCACTTCTTAATAATAAACAAACTAAATGTTTTTAGTGGAAGTTTGTCTTCGGAGATGTGCTGCAGTGGACCCTCAAACAAAACTATTTCCATAACTTTGTAGCATAGGGATAGGAAGCCATCCCAAAACTTAGTGGCTTAGCACAACAGCATTTGTTATGCTCATGATTCTGTACATGGACTGGGCTCAGAGAGAGAGGTGGTTCTTCTATTTCATGTAATATTGGTTTGGGTCTTGACTGTGCTGTGCTATCCAAGATGGCTCCGTCACCTGGCTGCCACTCGGGGGGCTGTTGACCAGGAGCTCAGCTGGGGCAGTCTGCCAGAGTACCTTTAATCTTCCAGAAGGACTTTTCATGTGGCTTCGGCTTCTTCTAGCATGGTGGCTGGATTCCAAGAGGCCAAAAGCTCATGGCCTGGTTTTTAGGTTCATAACAAAATTGAGTGGAAAGTAAAGTTCCCACAAAGCACTTACAGCCTGCCCTGCCACTGACAATTCCCACTAGAGTGTTACAATTGTTATAGTACATGAGGCTCCACTGACAAGTCATTACTACCCAAAGTCCATAGTTTACATTAGGGTCCACTCTTGTTATTGTGCACTCCATGGGCTTTGGCAAATAGCAACATTTGGGGGCCATCCTTTTGACCAAAGCTAGTTTGAAGACCAGGCAAACATTAAGACAAAGGAAATAACCTCCACCTGTTAATTTCTGGGAGAGATGCACATCGGGGAAGAGGAGAGATTTGGGGACTGTCTTTGGAGCCTAGCTCCCCTAGAGACTGACAATAAGCAGAACCTGTGTTCCAGAACTTGTTTGTCAGCATTTCTCAAATACAAGCTTACCCATGGATTACCCAAGGATCTTGCTAAAATCCAGATCTGTTTAGTAGGTACAGGAGAACCTGCTAAGAGAGACCTGAGATTCCCCATCTGTAACAAGTTCCAAGTGACACCAGGGCTGCTGGCCCATGACACACACTTTGAGAGGGGACGTTAACTGCAACATTTTTAGTCCTCCTGGTTGCTGCCGGACAAGCCTAATTCTCTCCTGGCTTAACAGCTTCGTTCTCCTGTTTTGTCAACCCTTGAAGCCTGTGAGTAAAAGAGATGAGCAAGAGCATTAAATCCAAATTCAAGGTCATTCTGCCACAGAAAATTTTGCTGACCACCCAATTCGCCATTCATTGTCTTATTTCATCGTAACCCATTTCACCGTAACGCCATTCATTGTCTTATTTCATCGTAACCCATTTGGCACATAATTATAAAGGCCTTATGTTTTCATTTTATTCTTCCTTGTTTATGTCTCTTATAAGCTTTTGGTGTATAGGAACTGTGGTACACTTACTTGGATTATGGCCCCACACGAATCAGTCCAGCAACCTCAATAATAATCATACCTACCACAGTGGGGATGCTTAGTATGTCCCAGACCTTACTAGGTTGTTTGTTGTTGTTTTTGTTTTTGCACAACAACCCTTTGTAGTAGACCATTATTATTTTCAAATCACAAGGAAGTTGAACTCCAGAGAAGCTAGCCCCTGGGGAATGAAAAGAGCTGCAGTTGAAAGCCAGGTACGTCTGACTCATTGACCAGTATCCTCAACCACCATGCTTGTTGGCTTCTGAACATTTCTGCAGCAAGTTTGTTGACTCATAATTGACTTTTGTTTTGTTTTGTTTTTTTGAGATTTTTTGGGGGGGGTAAATTTCAAGAGTAATTACGTTCTTGTAGGGGATAATGACGTACTTATAGACTAATACCTAGCCTCTAGGTATGCTTCATCCACCCATTGCTATCCCCCCAACCAGTGAGGGTGTTTTTACTTCAAAGGACCTCATAGTTTTATGACCAAGTAATGAAAACTGAAGGGAAGTAATGTGTCTTTCATTTCTCATATGCCCAAGTTTACATTATGAAAATAATACTAGCTGCACTAGAGTGGTAACATCATAAAAAGGAATCGGAATCCATGCGTAATGCTGTTTGGTTTTCTCATGACAGTTGTTTCCTGATAATGCATATTTTATCTGCTACCTTCTTCACCAATTAGTGTCAGTTTCTTGGTGAAAATATTCTCTGATTAGCCTCTCACAAAAACCAAAGAATACCATAACAAGACAAGTAAACTCTGCTTGAAGATACATTTCATATAAAATAAATACTGTTGCCTGTAAAAAACAATTTTAGCAGGCTGTTTCTTGGAAAGAAAGGGAGAATTGTTTTCTAAATAAGGAAGAAAAATAGCTCCAATTTTCAACTCATTGTTTGATGGATTATGGCTTCTCTTGTTATCTATTCGGTCAATGTCTGCACACTCTCCTGATTGTGTTTGCAATGAAGAAAGGAAGAATGGCCAGCATTAAAACTTAAAATGAAAATCTATTCCATTTAAATTTAGATGCTCTATCGAATTATTTTCCATGCATCCATTTACACTCGTAGGACAAAAACACTTATGCCCTAAAGAACAGTTCCTGAAAGACCACTATGATAGGCACTTATGAGTCATTGACTTTGATGTATTATAGAAGGTTTTTATATACAAATTATGACTAATGATATTTAAAGCCTGTTTATCGCTAGATTGCAGATTTTCCACTCGGTGACGCTGCCCACAGAGTTATTGAGTGTTTTATCCCCACCTCCTGCTGCATTTTGGATTTCTATGCCGTTGCTAAATGTCGTCCAAAATCTTATTTTATTTTAAAGACCAGTTTTATAAGGCTCCAGTGAGCGCATGACAGAATCAATAGGAAGCTAATCATCAGTAATGAGAGAGATTTCCTGCCTTAGAGAATAAGGAGCTAGAGCATAAATAGATTGCTTTTAAGGACTTTTCCCAATAAACTGCATGTAACACTTTAGGCAGAAGAAGGGAGGGACGTACAGCTTGTCATGACGGGTGCGTTTGCTTCTTCCATGAAAGAATGGAAACAGTTCCCCACAAGGACTACAGGAATGGGGACATTTGGAAGCCACTTTGACTTCCATGAACGTCAGAGGCCTGAAGACTTTTCCACTTGAGTGGCCAGAGTTTTCCTTACAGGATGACAGAGTCATAGGGAGAGGCCCCGGGTTGAAGCAATAACTCCTTGAGTTGCGTTAGCTTTGACCCAGAAGGGCAATCTTCAGAAAATTTCCTCCTTCTCTGCTGTCTTGTTTGGACCAGACCGTTACTGGATTATTTTTAGAACCACTCTGTAATTTGACATTTTCCGCCTCCCTAAAGTGAGTGTGTGTCCTTTTCTGTTAAAGTCTGAAGTGTTTAGGCAGGCTGCTATCTAATTTTCTTTCTTATCTGTACCTCAGAGTAACTCATGGGTATTTCACAAAAGGATGGAAAAATCGTCCAGAGAATAGTATCATCTGCACCCGGACACACCTTGTCTGGGCTTGCGTTTGTGAGAAGAAGTGGGATGGATACCTCACTATAATCAAACATCCTGGGGAAGAAGACATTTGAACTTGTTTGCTATGACTACTCAGAATCTTCAGCATAGCTTAGTAAGCCCAGCTCAGAATTTTTTAGCATCAAATCATGATGGTTCTTCTTTGCCCTTTTAAACCTTCCTGTCTGGCGGGGTAAAAGAAGTGTGGCTTATTTGTGACAGGACCGTAACCATCAGTGCATATTTGCTTGGTCTCATTTGAGGGGAGGCTGATGGTGTGCGTTAGCTCTGGTGTGCACAAGCTCTCTAATTATAAAAATGCTGAATCCTCGGAAGAATGTAGCTACTGACCACATAGGGAAGTCAAAAGAGAACAGGCATGCTGTGTGAGAATAGACAAGTTCATGCTTTTGGTCTTTCTGGTGTGTGTACGATGGGCCTCTGTCTGTATCAGCAAGTGGAGTGTTAGAGCAGGGCTTGGAAAACTTCTTCTCTAAAGGGACAGAAACAGGGGTCCCTGGGTGGCTCATTGGGTTAAGCGTCCAACATTGGCTCAGGTCATGATCTCCCCATTCGTGGGTTCGAGCCCCACGTCCGGCTGTGTGCTGACAGCTCGGAGCCTGGAGCCTGCTTTGGATTCTCTGTCTCCCTCTCTCTCTGCCCCTCCCCCACTTGCTCTCTGTCTCCCTCTCTCTCTCAAAAATAAACCTTAAAAATTTTTTTAATTTAAAAAATAAAGGGACAGAGACTGAATATTTTAGATTTTATGGACCATTATGGTCTCTGTCCACCATTTCTATTAAAATAATAATGACTTTTTTTGCTCTAGAAAGATATATTTTTATTATGAAAACAATAAAGCAATGAAGAAAAGCACAGTTTAAAAAAAAAAATCACTCTAAAACCCACCACCCAGAAATCATTCTGGTCAGCATTTTATGATTACAGACATCTCTCTTCAGAAACATTCAGATTGAGAAATCCAAAAATTATCACTAAATGATAGATACCTAGGGAAGAGTACATTTAAAACCTTACACATGTTGTTTTTAATAAGAAGGATTATATTGTTGGGGCACCTGGGTGGCTGTCAGTCAGTTTAGGGCCCAACTTAGCTCAGGTCATGATCTCACAGTTTGTGGCTTCAAGCCCTGCATTGGGCTCTGTGCTGACAGCTCAGAGCCTGGAGCCTGCTTTCGATTAAAATAAACATTAACATTAAATTACATTTAAAAGAAGAGAAGGATTATATTGTTTTACTTAAATTTAACCAAAAGCAGTAAATGGAAATAAAAGTGAAGAAATTGTTAAATGTTAGATGAATATTTTTTCAAAAAGTGTCATTTCCAACAAGAGTTGTACCCAATTCACAAATTAGGATGAAGTAACGTAAAACATAAAAAATTGTTTTTCTAAAAAAAATGCAGTTTTTTAACTATGCACTTCAACTTTAGCTATTTTCTCTCCTTTTTTTTAAAGATTTTTAAAGATTTTTTTAATGTTTATTTATTTTGAGAGAGAGAGAGAGAGAGAGAGAGAACGAGCACGTGAGCAGGGGAGGGGCAGAGAGAGAGGGAGACACAGAATCCAAAGCAGGCTCCAGGCCCCAGGCTCCAAGCACAGAGCCCGACACAGGGCTCGAACCCATAAACTGCGAGATTACGGCCTGAGCCGAAGTCGGACACTTAACCAACTGAGCCACCCAGGTGCCCCTCTCCTTGTTTGTTTTTTTTTTAAGCTTATTTATTTATTTTGAGAGAGAGAGAGAGAGAGAGAGAGAGAGAGAAAGCAGGGGAGAGGCAAAGAGAGAGGCTGAGAGAGAATCCCAAGCAGGCTCTGCACTGTCAGTACAGAGCTCTATGTGGAGTTGGAGCTCACAAACCATGAGATCATGACCTGAGTCAAAACCAAGAGTCAGACACTTGAAGAACGGAGTCACCCAGGTGCCCCTATTCTCTCTCTGTTAAATAGGTTATTTATTACAATACAACTTCCTCTTTGTACCTTTCCTAATGACCCTTGACCTTTTGTTTGTTGTATTATTTTAACATTTTTTGTATGTAACCTTAATTTCATTCCTCTATCTAAAATTATTTGATTCTTAACCTCAGTGTTTTTGTTTTTTTTAACCATCTTTTCTCCATTCCTGAGTTATTTATTTTGACATATCTTTTATTGCCTGGGATTTTGTCTTCAAGGAATGTTGTGAAGACAAGTGTTGGGTGCTGTGTTCTTTCAGCTGTTACATAGTTGAAGGGCAACTTGGCTGGGCATAAAATTTGGGGAGGACACTTTCTTACCCTCAACATTTTGTAGTCTTTGCCCTCTGATATTCTGGCACTTAGTGTTGCCATCCAGAGGTCTAAGATCAAATTGACTTTGTCCCCTTTCAGATGGCTCAACTTTTCTTCTGCCTACGTTCCCACACGATTCTTTGTGTTTAAAATCGATGAACTTTGCCATATCTTTACGCTGATAATTTGGCAGCCAATTTCTTGGGAGATAGTGTCCTTTTTATCAACAGGTTCAAGTGTTTGTTCCAGAATAAAATGTCTTTTATTATAGCTCTGAATTGGTTTTCGGTGCGTTTTCTCTCTTCTCTCCTCTTCCGCAGGAATATTAGTTATGCTACACTGGACCCCTTTTGTGTTGTGTCCGTCTAGCCATCTTCATAATTATTTTTATATCACTCTTGTCTTCCATTTTGCTGTATTTCATCGATTCAACTTCAGAGGTTGTGCCTCTGAATTTACTGTCTGTCATATTCACTGTAACCGATGTTTTCACTTACTTTGTGTGTTTTTTCCATTTCTTTCCTAAGTTTCACTAGCTCGGCATTTTTAATCTCCTTTTGTTGCCTCACAATTAAAAAAATAATCTCATATCTATTCTCTGTAATTTATTTGAGACTCTGGAGTCTTTTGTTTTTTGATAAATTTTCTGGTCATAAATGTACTTCTCTTTTCTGGAATCTCACACACATGCACACATACACAGAAGACCCGTGTACAGATATTGACAGTTGAGGCCAATCGCTCTTTGTTGGAGGGGAAGTATCTTGGACATAATAGGACATTTAGCAGCACTCCTGGCCTCAACCCCCTAACTGGATGCTGATAGCACCCCCCTCCCATTTGTGACAGCCCAAGACTGTTTCCAGTCATTGCCATAGGTGTCCCCTGGGCTGAGAACCACTGCTTGAAGGAACGTTTCTTTCTCTCCGGGTGACCTCCTCACACTTGGATCTGAGGCCTCTCCTCAGAGACCTTTGGGATGGACTTTGCAGGATTCTGGCAGTTAATAGGAGGGAACACATACTCTCTTAGAGGTCCAATGTCACATTCTCTGCCTCTGTCCATACTTCACAATACTTGTCAACTTTGCTCTGTCATTTGTGGTTTCTAGTAGCTGCATTGCTGAATATTTCAAGTTATTGATTAGATTGTGTTGTTTTAGGGTAGGATTCCCAGGTGGGGAATAGATGGAAATGGTCTTGCTGGACCTTTTAAACCTAGAATGTTCTTTATTCTTTCAAAACACAACCTTCAACTGCTTCCCTTGGTTTCTCTTGTTTGGAGGCAGAGGACAGGACATTGGGTTTCAAATTATGATTTTTGCCACTCCACAGTTTGAGGGGCACACGAGGAGAGTAAATGGATTTCAAAATGCTTCTGATAAATTGTATTTTAAAACATTCATTATCCATCTCAATAATGGAGTCATCCATTTTTATTTCAACAATTAAAAGACGCAGTAGTATAAGGGCGCCTGAGTGGCTCAGTTGGTTACCCGTCCAGTGTCGGCTCAGGTCACGATCTCACAGTTTCTGAGTTCGAGCCCCACGTCAGGCTCTGTGCTGACCACTCGGAGCCTGGAGCCTGCTTCGGATTCTGTGTCTTCCTCTCTCTCTGCCCCTTCCCTGCTCGTACCCTGTCTCTCTCTCTTTCTCTCTCTCTCTCTGCCCCTCCCCTGCTTGCTCTCTCTTTCTCAAAAATAAAGATTAAAAAATTTATTTTAAAAATGCAGTGGTATGGAATCAAAACATATAATTGGCCTATTGTGATAAAGTACAGTGTATTTTTTAAAAAGTGTATAAACCTCTTCTCTCCACGCTAATAACCCCACTAGTGCAAGGTACAAGGCTTGATCACGGTGTGAGTTGCTGGCAGACGTGACTTTAAGTGATAGAGTATGATATTCCATAGATAGAATGGTTGTTCTTTCATATTACTATGTACTGAAAGCAATATTTAATAAACACCTATATGATTTTAGATTCTGCAAGGAATAGCTTTTATTCTCAAGGGTCTTGGCAGGCCTTCATCCTGCAGATACATTGTGAAAGATTACAATTTCCAATTCTGTGGAACTAAAGATGAACTTTAAATGTGGAAAATGTACTCCCTTACTTTGCCTTTATCTCTGCTGCATTTTAGCCCTTAATGTCACAATCATGTTGGCTATTATTTTTGACTATGCAAACTCTTCATCCTTTTTGCATAACAACTCTAAGTTGGGTATTCTATGGGTACCCGTGACTTCGCGTGATTGATTATTTGTGTTGTTGCATTGATCATGAGTTCCTTAATCTCATTTTGTTTTGACGCTTGTGGGCAAATACAGTGGATATCACCACGGCACAGGTGGGCTGGAGAGCAGGAATTCAGAATAGTTTGATGTCGCGCGTTGGCTTGAATCACTTTCTGTATGTGTGGTTAGAGTAGTAAATAGATTCAGAGAGACCAATTCATAAATGAAGAGCTCATTATTTTGCATTTTCGTACATCCGAGATGTGCAGTTGGGCACGGAATAACTCCAAAGGTAAATTCAGCTTGGTGTTTCTTACTTCTGTTCTTTCACAGTTAAATCACCACTCGGTGAGCTTCGTATCCATCATGCCACAGAAATAGGATGAAAGTATAAATAAATGTGAGTGCGGTTTTTGTGTCAGTAATGTTTCTTTTTTTTTTTTTAATTTTTTTTTCAACGTTTATTTATTTTTGGGACAGAGAGAGACAGAGCATGAACGGGGGAGGGGCAGAGAGAGAGGGAGACACAGAATCGGAAACAGGCTCCAGGCTCCGAGCCATCAGCCCAGAGCCCGACGCGGGGCTCGAACTCACGGACCGTGAGATCGTGACCTGGCTGAAGTCGGACGCTTAACCGACTGCGCCACCCAGGCGCCCCAGTAATGTTTCTTAACAAACTAAAATAAAAATATTAAGCAGCCCGCTTTTAAAGAATTTCATAATTCTGATTTTGTAGGCAACACAGATTAAATTTGGGCGTCAAATAATAATACAAATCCAAATTTGTGGTTTATATCTGGATACTTTTTATCATTTCTAATGTCTTCCTAATGACATCTTTTTTAAAGTTTATTTATTGATTATTAATTTTTCTGTAACACTTATTTATTTTTGAGAGAGCGAGAGCACAGGTTGGGGAGGGGCAGAGTAAGGGAGACAGAAATAGCTCAAATTCCACGTTGGCCATAATGCCTTCCTTCGTCAGTCTTAGGTGTAGACACATTTTTGTTTGTTATCAAGCTATACATTTTCTATCTCTATGCAGCTGATAAACTCTTAGAGAAGACACAAGCATAGATAAGTGTAAGAGGATTGGTGAATGTTTTCACATATTTTAATATAGTGTCTGGTGTATAGTAATTGAATAAATGTGAAGTGAATGAGTGAAAGTATAAATAAAGAACTGTCAAGTGGCATTTTATCAACCACAAGCATGCTTAGCTGCTAATTTTTTTCCAGTCCCTTTTTAGAGGCACTGAATCTTTAAAAGGGCTGAGTCTACCAATAGGCACACAAAATGTCCTGGTTTAAAAAATATTACCTAAGTACTGTGTTCAGTCAGAGAGGAACAAATTGGTTGACCTCAGTTAAGAAAAGCCAGGTGACGGGTGCCTGGGTAGCTGAGTCGGTTAAGCTTCCAACTGTTGATTTCAGCTCACGTCATGATCTCAAGGCTCTTGAGTTCGAGCCACGTATCAGGCTCTGTGCTGATAGTGCAGAACCTACTTGGGATTCTTTCTCTGCCCTTCCCGTGTGCACTCTCTCTCTCTCTTTCCCTCTCCACACAACCCCAAATAAATAAATAAATAAATAAATAAATAAATAAATAAATACTTAAAAAAACAATAATGAAGGACAGCCAGATGAAACAAACGAGTGATCTAGAAGTTGCATTAAAACAGGTAGTGAATTTGGACAGCCATTCAATAACCCTTGGAGTCAGTAAATATTTTTAAATTTCCCCCTATTTGAAAGGTAATTAAAGTCTAAAAATATATCATTTCTAGACCCAGGGAATCGTTCTTAATCTTCTTGATTCTTATATATTATAGTCAAATTAACTTTAAAGTGACATGCCTGTGTGCTTCCTTCCATCTTTGCATAAGCCTATAAAATACACCATTTTTAATGTACCAGTAGAGTTCAAAGCCTGTTGCTCAGAGTGTGAATTTTGTTTGTGTTTCTGGTATGTTTGCATAAGAACGTGCATGAGTGAGCATGCGCACAAAAATGTACATGAGTGAGTGTGTGCATAAGAATGTGCATGAGTGAGTGTGCACACAAGAAAGTACATGAGTGAGTGTGCACACAAGAAAATGCATGAGTGTGTGCATAAGAATGTGCATGAGTGTGCACACAAGAAAATGCATGAGTGAGTGTGTGCATAAGAATGTGCATGAGTGAGCATGCGCACAAGAAAGTGGATGAGTGAGTGTGTGCATAAAAATGTGCATGAGTGAGTGTGAGCACAAGAAAGTGCATGAGTGAGTGTGTGCATAAAAATGTTCATCAGTGAGTGTGCACACAAGAAAGTGCATGAGTGAGTGTGTGCATAAGAATGTGCATGAGTGAGTGTGCACATAGGAACCTAAGACAATGTTTCAGTGTCTAGTGCATTCAGCCACAGCTACTTGTGATCTAGTTAGTGGAGCCACAGCTAAAGAAACTCCTAGTCCGGCAAGGGCGATTCATGGGGAGCAGCCTCTTATAGCCAACCCCCATAGAGATGGACTGGGGAGCACATGTGTCTTTGGGTGGACAAGCTGACAGGCTTCCAGCACTTGTCAAACAGAAGTCAGGAGACCAGAAGGTGGAGAGAGAGAGACAGAGGGCAGCCTGCAGGTAGTGACAGCAGCATGCTACTGCTGACTCTTGTCCAGTGCATATTTGCTTGAGTGTTGCTTCATCTCTAATGACAGGGGGGACCGGTAGTGGAAACGGCCAGTATTTCACGGTTGAATGAGAATTCTGTGGCAGAGCTCACTCAGTTGGCCACCGCCTCAGCATTGAAGGTGTATTCTCTGCCTCTCTTTGTTTTTGTTTGTTTTAATGCCCTGAACTCCTACTTATAAAATATTCCTAAACTTTCTGTCTGTGTGCCCTCAGCACTTTTCCATAAATTGACTGGTATATTATAACCAACTTTTTACCAGTTCAGTTATTTTGCTAAATTCTGAGCTTTTTGTGGGGCTCTGCTATATCTTAATTGTGCATTTCTAGTGCTTTCTATAATACCTGGGCATCCCAAAGACCTCAAATTCTTTGATATGTCTTATTGAGAAGTGAGGTGTTTATCTTTGACCAATAAAATATAGCAGAAGTGGCCCTGTGTCACTCTCCATACCCAAGCCTTAAGAGACCGACAGCCTCTATTTTCTGTCACCTGAAATACTTCTTTTTGGAAGCCACCTGCCATGTTCTGAAGGAAGCCCAAGCAGCTCCATGGAAAGGCCCCCATAGAGATGAACTGAGGCTCCCAGCTACGTTCCCAGACAACAACCAGCCCCAGCTTATCTGCCAGTGACTGAATTCTCTCACCTCTGATTGAGCTTCCCCACCTGGTACTTCTGGGAAGGGACAGGTGTCATAACCCCCTAAGCCTACTCAAATAAGTGAGTGTGCTTGTTTTAAGCCACTTGATGTTTAGGGATGGTCATTACACAGCAATAACAGACTATCACACTGCTCAATAAATAATCTCTTGGGTGAGTGACTAGGGAAATTGGCATTGTTGAAAGTCTGGAATTAGGACAGCAAGATGATTTTGGATGATCTGAAGTATCTAAGCAAACACTTAGACAGTGGAGAGACAATATTGAAATGCTGTTACCAAAAGGAAAAGACAGGCATTGGGGAGGCATTGGTAAAGTGTAAAGCAAGGAAAAGGCTGACAAGAGCCAGACGTACTGATACCACAGTTAACAGGCTGACAGTTCTGTGATGGCTATAAAAGGAGCTTTAACAAACTCATGTGAAGTTCCTATTGTTGACTCTTCAACACAGGTCTGATCTGCACAGGCCCGCTTATATGCACATTCTTCCACTAAAGACAGGACAGTACTGTAAATGTATTTTCTCTTCCTTAGGGTTTTCTTCATCACATTTTCTTTCCTCTAGATTACTTTATTGTGAGAATACAGTATATAATACTTTAACATACAAAATATGTGTTGATTCACTGTTTATGTTGTTGGTAAGGCTTCTCGTTAAAAGTAGGCTATTACTAGTTAAGTTTTAGGGGAGTCGAAAGTTCTGTGTGGATTTTCCACTGCTCAGGGTGTTGGCACCCCTAACCCTCCATGCTATTTAAGGGTCAGTGTATATTCTGCGAACAGAGAGCAGCGCTCGACACCTAGTAGGTATGCGATAAATATTTGTCAAATGAATAAACAAATTGCAACTGACTGCAACCCAAACTGAGAAATTATGTACTCATCTAGATTATTTGCATTTGTTTGGTACGTGTGTTTTAAGAAGTGAAGTTACTGAGAGTAAGCAAACCCTGGGGGTCCTCAGGATCTAATCCAAGATGTTTCCCATTCACTGATAAGGAACTCTACACTTTCCTATTGGGAATGCTCTGTGCCACAAATCTGTGAGAAAGTGGTTCGAAATTATATCTTAACTGCTCAGAGACTGCAAAACTTCTCCGGAAATAGAAACACTTCTGGTTGACTTCCTTCATATTTTGCTTCCCTTTATAGTCATGGTACAAAAAGCATCACAAAGGTAAAGAGCAGGTGTGGCAAATGCATAATTGAGCAGGATAATCAGATGGTGAGTGATCAAGAACAATAATATAAGTGCAAACAGCAATAATCGCATTTTGTTTTGGTTCTGTAATAGGCATTGTATTTTCATCATCTAATGGCAGGAACAGCTGTTGGAGCTTGGATGGAGAAAACTAATTGGAGACCGTGGAACGAATCCATCTCTGTTTATAATACTTCAGTGTGTAGGTTTGGATTCAGTGGTGCCAGCATCCAGACTGTTCCTTAGCAAACAATAGTAATTTTGGGGTCTGACTCAGGAAACTGGCACATGGCAGACCACCAAATCAGTCAACTACTAACTTTGAAAGTGAAATTTTAGTTCATATTTGCTAAAACATATGCCTTCCACTTTAAGACTTGGGAGTACACCGGGACACCTGGGTGGCTGAGTCAGTTGAGTGTCCGACTTCGGCTCAGGTCATGATCTCACAGTTCGCGAGTTTGAGCCCTGTGTCAGGCTCTGTGCTGACAGCTCGGAGCCTGGAGCCTGCTTCAGTTTCTGTGTGTGTGTGTGTGTGTGTGTGTGTGTGTGTGTGTGTGTGTGCCCTTCCCCTACTCTCACTCTGTCTATTTCTCAAAAATAAATAAATGTTAAAAAAAGAAAAAAAAGACTTGGGAATACACCAACATTTTGCATGTCTGGAAACCAACAGGTCAGATTATGAGCAAACAGACAGCACTCCATATACATGTGCGATTCCTGAAATGTGGCCATTTCACCTATTTCACCTTGTTTGTATGCGACTCAAAGATGATGTAGATTTGTAGTCCATTTGATGAAAGATCTATGACTGTTTACATTCCATACAACCAAGCTGTTTACTCTCTTATGTCCTGAAGATTTCAAATATAATATAAATTTTACACACAAATTATTTTCTTTGTTTTGCTTTTTTTGAGAGAGAAGCCTTAAGACAAGAATTGGCAAACTTTTTCTGTAAAGTACCAGCGAGTAAATATTTTCAGGCTTGGAGGCCACCAAGACTCAGTTGTAAGTACTCTGCGCTGCCAAGGTGGATCAGAGCAGACATATGAAAATGTACTTTGGCTGAGTTTCGATAAAACTTTATCTGTAAAAATAGGCACCAGCTGATCCTGAGTGAGTTAATACAATGACTTCAATTGATTCATACTGCAATATGAAGGATTATCGAGGCCATCCTGAGAGCAGGCCTTGACAAGGGAGGAAGGCAGAATGACTGGAAAAGAGAGAGAGCCTTCCTGAAATTGTAAAGTAAATGCAGAAAGCAGAATAAGAGTATTGGCTCCCTAAGAGAGTTAACCCAGTGACTTCAAATTCGTTATACCATCACTGAAAATCTGGGTACCTTAGAGCTGCCTAAACCAATATTTCAGTAATACTGAAAGAAACCTTTTGTTTGGTTTAAATTCTGTCTTGAATATTTGACAAATTAAATATTTTAAAGAGCCAGAAGAAATATAAATAACTTGTGTTAAGTACTATCTTATTTTTTTTTAATACTGACACTTTTCTAGACTGATTCCTGAAATATTTGGGGCCCATTTCATAATCCATGAGGAATTTTAATGTAAAAAAACAAAGAGACTCTTTACTTCAGTAGCACGGGGCACAGGAAATTGCTATTTGTTTAGGAACACACACACACACACACACGGATAGAGTAATGAATATTTTGTGGATAATTCTTTTTCATCTTTTTTCATCTGATTATTAGAATTGATAGCTTCTAATCTGTAACATATTGAAGAAAATTGACATTGGTATTGGTTTCCTATGGCTGCTGTGACAAACTACCACAAATTGTGTGGCTCAAACAACAGAAATTTGTTGTGGCACAGTTCTGGAGGCCAGACGTCCAAGATCAAGGCGTCAGCACATTTGGGTTCTTCTGGGGGCTGAAGGGGACAGCCTGTGTCATGCTTCCCTCCTAGTTTCGGACAGCCTCAGCTATGCCTCGGCTTGTTGATGGCCTTGTTCCTATATCGTCACATCGTCTGCCTTGTGTCCACATCTGTTGCTGTGCCCAAATTTCTTCTTTTTATAAGGATACCGGTCGTGTTGGATTAAGGCCCACCTTGATGAGATCATCCTAACTCAATCATATGAAAGACCCTGTTTCCAAGTAAGATTGTATTCACAGGTCTGGGAGCCAGGACTTCCAACATCTTTTGGGGGATACAGTTCAACCCACAACAAACTCTTGTGGGGAAACTTTGCTTCAGCTTTAAAATGATATTCTGGGGGCGCCTGGGTGGCTCGGTCGGTTAAGCGTCCGACTTCGGCTCAGGTCATGATCTCACGGTCCGTGGGTTCGAGCCCCGCGTCGGGCTCTGTGCTGACAGCTCAGAGCCTGGAGTCTGCTTCGGATTCTGTGTCTCCCTCTCTCTCTGCCCCTCCCCTGTTCATGCTCTGTCTCTCTCTGTCTCAAAAATAAATAAACGTTAAAAAAATTTTTTTAAATGATATTCTGTATCACAGGAATGGTTGTAAAAACAAGAGAACATTTATGGTCAATTATGATTCTGGTGCTAAATCAGCCTCAACATTCATCTTAGCAATTAAAATTGCAATTCTGCAAAAGCTGAGATCTTTATATTGAATACATGCCGTTTATGTTTTGAGTGTTCTTTTGCAAGTAAAAATTATATCCAACTTTCAGAGAAATGTGCATATTTTAGAGTTAGTCCCTTTCTAGTTTAATTGTCTTTGCTTGGAAAACTCCTTAAAATATTTTATTGAGATTAAAAAAAAACCAAGCAACTCACTAGTTTGCCTCTTGCGTTGCAGAATAAATGGTTAAAAACCTGAAAAAAAGCCTTCAAAGCACCATGTTCTTTTTTTGTATTGAAGTGTAATTGATGCACAGCATTTTATTAGTTTCAAGTGTATATAAGGACTCAACATTTGTATACATTGTGAAATGGATACCGCAAATCCATTACATCTGTCATCTCATCTGTCACCACATGAGTTTGCGTTGTTTTTCTTGTGATGAGGAACTTTTAAGATTTTATGGCAACATTCAGATTTGTAATATGACTCTAGTCACCATGCTTCGCACTACATCCCCATGACTTATTTGTTTTATAACTGTAAATTTGTAGCTCTTGACCTCCGTCAGTCATTTCTCTCATCCCTCCTCTGGCAGCCACCATTGTGTTCTCTGTCTCTGTGAGCTTTCCTTTAAATTCCATATATACGAGAAATCACACAGTATTTATCTTTTTCTTTGACCTCATGGTCCATGCATGTTGTCACAGATGGAAAGATTTTATTCTTTTTTGTTGGCCAAGTAGTATTCCTGTGTGTGTGTGTGTGTGTGTGTGTGTGTGTGTGTGTGTGTGACACATTCTTTATTTATCAGTTAATGGGCACTTAGATCATTTCCATATCTTAACTATTGTACATAATAGTGCAATGAACATGGGAGTGCGTATATATTTTCAAATTAGTGTTTTCATTTTCTTTGGATAAATACCTAGACATAGAATTGCTGGATCATAGGGAATTTCTGTTTTTATTTTTATTTTTTTATTTTAGAGAGAGAGTGTGTGAGTGGAGGAGAGGGACAGAGAGGGAGAGAAAGAGAATCTTAAGTGGGCTCTGCTCTGATGCAGGACTTGGTGCCGTGACCCTGGCATCATGACCTGAGCCCAAACCAAGAGTTGGACACTCAACTGACTGGGCCACCCAGGTGCTACTGTACTTTTAATTTTTGAGGAACCTCCATACGGGTTTCCACAGTGGCTGCACCAGTTTGGATTCCCACCACCACCAACAGTGCCTGAGGGTTCCTTTTTTTCCTCCACATCCTCACCAATGCTTGTTATTTCTTGTCCCTTTGGTAATAGCCATCCTGACAGGTGTGAGATAATATCTTGTGGTTTTGATTTGTGTTTCCCTGATGATTAGTGATGTCAAACATCTTCTTATGTGTCTGTTGCCCATCTGTATGTCTTCTTTGGAAAAACCACCACGTCCTTATATTCTGACCCCTAAATCAGATCACACTGGCTGTCAAATGATCTGAAATATGGCCTGGGATATTTGAAACTGAGAATGTCCCTGAATGTGAAGAAGTTTATCCTAATCTTAAGTCTCCAGCTTCCTTCTCTAGCCACGTGCCCCAAGGGCAGACAGATTTTAAAAACAGGTAGATTCCTCATTTCCTTCATATCCGGTAATGTCAAATCCATACCACCAGAATCAATTAGCTTCACTGAGATATATATGGACAGTGTTTGGGTACAGATTAAATTGGAAATTTTGACCAGTTATTATAAGTCCAGTTCAGGCAGATAATCAGTTGTCATTTTAATTAGGCCTATATTGTCCGACCATTTCCTTTCTGTAACATAATGAGTAAAGTGTATTATGGAGTCCAATTCAGATTTCTTATGGAGTCATGCTTCAAGACACAGGGAAGTCCCTTGAGGAATTTCAAGTCAGAATACAGTTTTTTCAAACATCTTGGGAATTCTTCACATATAGCCACATCTTCCAACGTGCAGAAGATAGTAGGATATGCCAAAAGTATTATGTGTAGATAAAGGGATGTCAAAGCACAGGTGCAAACATAATTGTAATTCTTTACCATTTCAGGGCAAGGGTTTCCTCATCCTGGAGGACTTGAACAGACGTGTTACTGCAGACTTTGGATGCAGTTGTATCATCTCGTCATTACCATAATGCTTACTGCATAATAAAATACTCTGATACTCATTTCTATATTTTAAAAAATTTAAATGTTTATTTTTGAGAGAGAGAGAGCATGAACATGGGAGAGGAGAGAGAGAGAGAGGGAGACACAGAGTCGGAAGCATGCTCCAGGCTCTGAGCTGTCAGCACAGGTGCTCAAACTCACAAACTGTGAGATCATGACCTGAGCCGAAGTTGGATGCTTAACCGACTGAGCCACCCAGGTGCCCCTTATTTTCGTAATTTAACAGTCCATTTTTTTCTCTCAACCCAGCATCAATCAAGTTGAGTCAGGGTCAACTGGTGTTGACTCACTGGGTTTGTCCTGCTGGACTTGTAGGTTGGATTCAGTTGTGCTTCACATACCTCTCGTTGTCCTTGGAACGCAAGCTAGGTAGGATACATTCCTCTCATGGTAATGACAGAACCGTCAGAGGGATGGGTGGGCATATGCATTACCTTTTACGCCTGGACTTGGAACTAGCAGACCATCACCTCTGCCTATATTCCTCTGACCAAGGCAAGTGACATTAAAATTTTTTTATTTGATTATAGCTGACACACCATGTTACGTTAGCTTCAGGTGTACAAGATAGTGACTTGACAAGTTGATACTTTATGCTACACTCACCACAAGTGTAACTACCATCTGGCAAAGCAAATGACTTTTGTGTGTGGGCAGAATAATAGTCCCCCAAAGTCATGCATATTCTACCCCAGAACCTGTGAATATCTTACCTTACATGACAATGGGACTTTGCAGATATGATTAAAATCAGGGTCATGAAATGGGAGATCATCTTGGATTATGTAAGCGGGCAGGAGGATCAGGCTAGGTGAAGGAGATATCGTAGCAGAAGTAGAAGTCATAGCAGTGGCAGTGCGACCTTGGGGGGGTTCAAACCAAGAGACGAGTGATGGGCTGGGGGAGGAGGGACTAGGATCTAAAAGGCAAGGAACTAACTGTCTCCCAGAGCCTCCAGCAGGCACACAACCCTTGCAACATCTTGATTGTGGGGCAGAAACAGCCATCTTTAGCTTTCTGCCTTCCAGACTGCAAGATAACAAATGCGAGTAATTTTAAACAGATTATTTGTGGTAATTTCTTGCAGCAGTAATGGGGGACTAATACAGTTTCCAAGCCCAACATCAGTGCAGCGGCAAAGTAAATTCGCCAATAATGTGCGAAACTACGGACCCGCATGACAAAGGATGGGGCTGCTGAAAGGGTGACAAATCAGGAACAGAATTTCATCAACACAGCAGTCACCAGATTGTATAGTTTACTGAAGGCATTAGGGCATCATAGAGAGAAGGGACAGTGTTTAAGAAGAAAACATAAGGAAAGCCTGACTCTCTTGCTCTTTGGGAGAACACGGGCAGATAGAAAGGCACTCTAACACGATGTCACACCCTAGACCACTCTATCAATCTAAAAATGCAGGGGTGGGACACCTGAGTGGCTCAGTCGGTTTAAGCATCCAACTTCAGCTCAGGTCATGATCTCACGGTGCATGAGTTTGAGCCCTACATCGGGATCTGTGCTGACAGCCCAGAGCCCAGAGCCTGTTTTGGGTTCTGTGTCTCCCTGTCTCTCTGCCCCTCCCCCACTAATGTTCTGTCTCCCTCTCTCTCTCTGCCCCTCCCCTGTTTGCACTCTCTCTCAAAAATAAATAAATAAACATTTATAAGAAAGGAAGGAAGGAAGAAAGGAAAGAAAGGAACAAAGGCAGAAAGGAAGAAAGAAAGAGAGGGAGAGAGAAAGAAGGAAGGAAGGAAAGAAGGAAAGAAAGAAAGGGAGAGAGAAAGAAGGAAGGAAGGAAAGAAAAAAAGAAAGAAGGAAGGAAGGAGAGAGAGAAAGAAAGGAAGAAAGGAAGGAAGAAAAGGAAAGAAAGAAAGAGAAAGAAAGAAGGGAGGAAAGAAAGAAAGAAAGAAAGAAAGAAAGAAAGAAAGAAAGAAAGAAAAAGAAAGAAAGAAAGAAAGAAAGAAAGAAAGAAAGAAAGAAAGAAAGGGAAGGAAGGAAAGAAAGAAGGAAGGAAGTAAAGAGAGAGAGAAAGAAAGAAAAGGAAGCAAAGAAAGAAAAGAAGGAAATGAAGGAAGGAAAGAAAGAAATGCAGTTATGCTTAGAGGCTTAGAGACTTAGCAGCACTGCACACACCAGCACTGGCTTCTTGAGTATTTAATCACTAACCCTGTACCCTACTGAGCTTTTAGGGCAACAACATGGCAGCCCAGAAGAAAGCAAACCAACTGATATTACAAATGTTCTCATCACTAAACCCCCACAGGTTTTAAATTTGGACCATTTATGGAGGCATAGTAGCAGCAGGGTCCTCAGGAAGCAAACCTGAGGAAGAAATGTGGCAGACTGCAGGAAAAATTTAAGGATTTGCTACCAAAATATCCCTTTAGGAAAGCTGACTTAAGCTAAACGAATGGAACTTCGTGTTTTTGACAAAGATTTATTGATCACTGTGAGTCTATCAGTGTACTATTTGTGGATGGTTGTTAAGCTTCTTAATCAGGAAAGAGATGTATTTCATCGTAAAAAAACTGCTTTTGACTTGAGACCATAAGCTCCTTGGAAGGGTAACTGTGACTCAGCCTTCATGTTCTTCCGGTAATTGACGAAATTCGTGGAATATAAAATTTGATTGGTGGAAGATGTGAATTAGACTCACTGAAGATTGGGTCCAGGCATCTATTTATACTAGCCTCATTGTATTAGCTAGCTTCCTGACTTAAAACGATACAAATTTGGGGCACCTGGGTGGCTCAGTCACTTAAGCGTCTGACTCTTGATTTCGGCTCAGGCCGTGATCTCACGGTTTGTGGGTTCGAGCCCCGTGTCAGACTCTGCGCTGATGGTGTGGAGCCTGCTTGGGATCCTCTGCCTCTCTCTCTGCTCCTCCCCCAATCATGGTCAGTCTGTCTCTCTCCCTCAAAAACAAATTAACATTAAAAATAAATAAATAAATGAATAAAATGATACAAATGTGTTATCTTAGAGCTCCAGAGGTCCGAGCCCAGAACGGGTTATACTGCCCTGGAATCAGGATGTTCGGGGGCCTACATTCCTTTGGGAACCTCTAGAGGAGAATCTGTTTTGTTGGCTTGCCGGCCTTTTCCAGGTTTTAGAGCCCACCTGGATTCCTTGCTTTCGTGGCCCCTTCCTCCACTACGTCTGCCAAGGCAGTAGCATAACCTCTTCACATTTCTGTCTCTCTCCAACCTCTGCTTCCGTTTCCACACGGCCTTCTCCCACTCTGCCCCCTACCTCCTCCTTGTAAGGACCTTTACAAGTGATGATATTGGGCCCACGTGGATCATCCAGAATCTTATCTCGCCCTCTCAAGATTCTTAATCACATCTTCAGTGTTCATTTTGCTATGTGAGTACCATATTCACAGACTCTGAGGATTAGGAAGACGGCACGTTTGGTGGGGCCATGATTCTGCTCATCCTACCCCAACGTGCTTCCAGAGGGTTCCTGGAGATATTCTCAAGCCCCTGGCAGAGCTACAGTTCCAGCACCACTAAACTGACAAAGGAGGGGCTCCCAGGTGGTTCAGTCAGTGAAGCATCACACTCTTGATCTTGGCTCAGGTCTTGATCTCAGGGTTGTGTGTTCAAGCCCCATGTTATACCCCCCCCCCCCCCGGCTGTGGAGCCTACTTTAAAAAAGAAACAGACACAAGGGAAACCAGAGATAGTTTTTATCTCAGTGGTTGGAGGAGTACTATAGACATTTTGATGAAATTAAGTTAATAAAGAATATACTCACAGAAACTTTCCGGATCATCTTTGCCGGGTTGGAGCGAACTTACTAATGTTGGAAGAATCTTCACCTCTTCTTCAATATGTTCCACTTGTGGCTTGTTGCATCTGGAGGCTAAAGAATTGGATCCTTTTATTCTATGGAATAAAATAATAATATATTATTTAATAATAGTAAATTAGATTCTATGCACCCCAAATCATAAACAAAGCTATGGCTGTCCTAGAATCCCCGCAAGACATGAGAAAAAAAAAAAAACAAAGTTAGCAAGGACATTGTTTTGTTGTTTAGCTTTCATGAGATTCCATAGTCTTTCTGGACCTTATTGTCCTTACATGTAAGAACATGATGCCATGAGGGGCACTTGGGTGGCATAGTCAGTTAAGCGTCTGACTCTTGATCTCGGCTCAGGTCATGATCTCGTGGTTCATGAGTTTGAGCCCTGCACTGAGCTCTGCGCTGATGGTGCAGAGCCTGCTTGGGATTCTGTCTCTCCTTCTCTCTGCCCCTCCCCCACTGTGTGCGAACACACTCTCACTCTCAAATAAATAAAAATTTTTAAAAATTAAAAAAAAAAGAATATGATGCTGTGATAAATGACTGTAAGGTGTCTCATGCAGGTAAGAGTTTTGTATTAATCAGTATTCTCCAGAGAAACAGAACCAGTAGGTTGTGCATATATTCAGAAAGAGATTTAATATCAGGAATTGGCTCATGTGATTATGGAGAGTGGCAAGTCTCAAGATCTGCAGGGTGCATTGGCAAGATGGACACTCAGGAGACCTGATGGTTTTGTTCTAGTCTGAGTCCCAAAGCCTGAGACCCAGGAAGAGCCAGTGTTTCAGTCTAAATCCAAAGGTAGGAAACAGTTGATGTCCCAACTGTTCGAAGACTGTCAGGAAGAGTTCTCTTTAATTCGGGGGAGGGTCAGGCTTTTTGTTCTACTCAACTCTTCAACTGATTGGATAAAGCCCACCCACATTATGGAGAGCAGTCTGCTTTACTCAGTATACCGAATGTTAATCTCCTCCAAAAACAGCTTCACAGAAACACCCAGAAAGATTTTTGATCAAATATATGGGGTGCCCAGTCAAGTTGACACGTAAAATTAACCACCACAATCTTATTTTTTATTTTATTTTATTTTATTTTATTTTATTTTATTTTATTTTATTTTATTTTATTTTTAATTTTTTAACGTTTATTTATTTTTGAGACAGAGAGAGACAGAGCATGAACGGGGAAGGGTCAGAGAGAGGGAGACACAGAATCTGAAACAGGCCCCAGGCTCTGAGCTGTCAGCACAGAGCCTGACACGGGGCTGGAACTCACGGACCGAGAGATCATGACCTGAGCCAAAGTCGGCCGCTTAACCGGCTGAGCCACCCAGGTGCCCCAACCACCACAATTTTATACTGAGGTTTTGAACTCAGTCCAGGGCAACCTACTGGCCAGTGACCCATCCGTAAACTTACATGTCTGGCCTCTGCAGGGGTGATGCTTTAGATTGCACACGAATTTACTTGGAAAATAGTGACATCATGTTCAGCACTGACCAGGGACAGCATGGAAATTCACACCGTGGAAGAATTCTTAAGACTTAAAATTAGAAACCCCAATTCAATCTGAATATCTTACACTGTATTGCTTGAATACTGAATGCATAAAATTAGAACATGGCAGGGATTGGCAGGGGTCATATTTTTTTTCTATTTATTTCATTCCCCACCTGCGCCCAATTTGCCCTCACTACCTGTCATTTTTATGCAGCTGTTCAGTGTCTCTTCACTGGAATGAGCACAACCTTCCTTTGTGTTGGTCACAACAAGGTGTTCCTCACTCGTGATTGAGGTGACTGGTCATGGAATCCCAACTGCCCTGCTGGCCGCTCATGCTCCCCCTGTGGGCAGCCCACAAGTGTTTAAGTGACTGATAAATTCGAGTCAACCCATCAAATATAGAAAGGAAAAGAAGACTCAAAAGAATGAAGGGGGAGCTGGAGGGCTATATAGAGAAGGCTAAAAATACCAGAAAAAGCATCCACAGACTTGCCAAAGATGGGGAGAGAGAAAATCTCACATCTCGATAGATAGAAGGGAGACACAAAGTGTAGGCAGGCAGATAAAGTGGCAAAGTACCAAAAACAAAGAGAAAGGAAGAGAAAGATAAGCCAACAGGAAATGAATAAAAATAGAGAAAAGTAATTTGTTTTCAGAAGGTGGTCTAGACAGTCCGGAAAAGGACCCTCCTCTGCCTCTCTTAACACTCCACAGGGTATTTCTGCTGGCCTGACCCTCCTTTCTGCACTTGAACACGATAAACTGGGCAGCGACAGGTTCGGAAAGAAATGCTGGATGGACCTGTAGCTCTCGCCTTCATAGGTTTACAGTCACTTCAAAATAGGAAGCACAATAGCACCATGAGGGAAATCCTGATGTGAGACTCCAACGTTGTCAAGGTCATTAACATGTATCTGATAAAAGTGATGAACTCACTAAGTCAAAACAATGGGGGGGGGGTTGCTATACAGTGATATAGTTCCCTCTGTTTCTACAGTGAATTTGCCAAGCATCTATTGAACACCCAGGTGCTTAAGATACGCAGGAGTGTGGAGGGGAGACTTCCCAATGAAAGGAGGGGGAAAGGAACGCAGCGGGTTGCATTATGTTTATTAATCAGCTGGATTTAAGGTCGCATTGCCCAGATGTCCCTGGTCACTGCAGTATAGGACCCTGGAATGTGGATTGATTTCCTTCCCAGCGTTTTGGACAGTGTGGCATGTTTTTCTGCCAAAAGAAAAGACAGAGGCATTTTAAGGACAATGTGTTCCTCACCCCCTCTTTCCCCAGGAGTAACATCAGAGGAGCTTGAAGTGATCTGGTGCCTTTGAGGCACTGTTTTCTGATTGATATTGTACACTATAGGGAGCGTCTAATTAGAATTCAAAGGATATCTAGGGGCGCATAAGATAAATCTCTGCACGCTACTTTTTTATGCCACGGGGATTGTATCTCAGCGCTGTGTTTTTATACTGCTGCAGGTTCCCTTAAGTAGGAACATTCTCCAGATAGTCAGAAAAAAAAAAAAAACCTATTTTACTTTCAAAGCAATTTTTAAAAGCACCGTTTTCTCTACAAAACCTATCGAATGCTGTATTTTTCGCAGTGATGATAGCTAATTGTATTTTCGTCTCTTCTGTGACATTTCTCATCACAGCTGGGTCTCCCTTGATTACTTTAATTACCCAGTGAATAAGGGAAGGTCATTTCATTTCAATCACATTTATTAATCATCCTTTTTTTTTTTTTGTCCTCATTAACATTTTTTCTATTTACATGAAGCTAGGCGCCTAAGTGATTCTATCAGAGCTATTAAGATGTTAATGTCAAGTCAGGCTGCATCTACTCAAGGCCCTGCAAGTTTTTTTCCGCTATTCAACTGTGTTTGTTTTCATTTGCTGAGTATTAATGATGGAGGCCAGGAACAATACTAGGCCTAATCGAGCACAGATTACCTGTTACCAGTGGGAAATTAATCTTTCTCACTCTTGCAGGGGGTACTGCTGAGAGGTGCTGTCCAAATGGGTTTTTCTAGATGATCCTGTAGGTCCTTGGTAACTGGGTCATCTGAACACTGTTGATCCTTTCAAGGGTACAGAGACTTTTTTTCCTCCAATCGGATCTGCTACCTCAACTTTAAAACTTAAAATACCAAATATGTTTCTTTAATATGTATATATACCCAAAGGGTATCAGTTAAAAAGAATGGAAATGACATTTTGGATGACGTACATGCAGGCTCCCTGTGTCTCGACTTGTGCAAAACTGACGTGTTTCGGTGGATTTTCCTAATTGAGGTCATCCATTTTGTACCTCTCTTCAGCTCTGCTTGAATTCAGCCCTTATATAATTGTTTTAAACTCTGGGATATGTTGTGTTATGTGTCCATTTTACCTGTCTGTTGCTCTACTCGGCTCTTTTAGAATTTAATGCTCTGAAAAGGGTCTTGAGTAAAACCCACAACTAAACGTGCTTGTAGCTGATTAAATGCCACGTGACTGCTCTGTATTTATCCACTTTTATTCATGGACTTCAGTGCACGAAACCACTACAGTTCTACACCAGCACTAACCAAATTAGTAAACGTAAAAGGAAAATAATGTCATTTTATTCAGCATGATAACCAAGTCCGTGCATTACCTAGGAATGCATCTAACAAAAGGGCTATGAATTCTGTAGAGAGAAAAATTACAGAATAATGTGTTTGGTGAGTCAACTTTATAATAATGATACAGTTCTCTGGAAAGACAGTGGTAAGTACAAAGGTATTTCAATAAAAATCCCAGGAAATTTGGTTTGGTTGGTATTTAGCAAATGTGTATTAATTTATGAATAATAGCAGTGTTCCCAGAATAACCAGAATAATTCTGAAAATTCTGAAAAATAACATACTGAGGAGTTCTTTCATAATTCAAGATCAAGGGTTTTGCAATGTGATGCAATAAAATTATGGAAAAAATACATGCTTTTTCGTATAGTTAAATTCAGTAAACAGTGTTCAGACAACTGACTTTCCATATAAGAAAAAAAAAAAAGAAAAAAAAAAGAAAAAAAAAAACAACTTAGATCTCTATCTCATAGGATAGATGGAGCCAGATTAAGCCTAAAGGTGAAAACAAAGTTTTGAAAATATTTGTATGGAATTGGTGATTATAATTTCAGGGTAGGAAATAAAATTTCAAAGCCATACACAAGAAACAAAACTTGTAAACAAAAGACAGATAATTATGCTTTTATTAAAATCTGAATTTTTTTCATGACCTAAGTCACCATAAATTTAAAAGTTAAAGGTACAGAGCAGAATATATACTGATATCTGTTATCAGTAGAGCTATATATTTACCTGTTTATCATCTTTCTTATCTCTATCATGTACATATCTCAGACCTCAAGATTATTGTTTAGTATATAAAAATCTAACAAGTCAACTGGAAAAAAGACAAAAAGATCAAAGGAAAATGATTAAAGGCTTGAATGGAAAGTTCCCTGAAGGATGTAAATTAGCGATAACAACAATTATGAGGAATAGTGATAACAACTTGAAAAGATGTTCAAGATCAGTAGTATTTGGGAAAATGCAAATTGAAATTAAAATGAGATATATTTTCACATCCATCAGATTGGTAAAATTTATGAATCTGACCATGTTGGCAAGGCCAGTATGTGTGAGCAGTGTGCAAACACCTAGGAAAGTGGCAAATGTGCCTACTGTAGGCCTCAGCAATTCCATTTGTAAGACAAACCATCAAGAAATCAATCTGTGTCCAAAGACACAATCCAAAAGTAGGAGTATCCGAGAAGTGGATGGCATTTTCAAACACAGTAGAGTCCATCATCTTTGCCTTCATGGTAGCTTGGCTTATGCAACCACTAAAGGATTCATCATGTTCTGCAATTATTTGCTGATATGTGTAACAAGAGACAGTGTGAGATTGAGTAAAAACTCACGGAGAATGGGGGTGCCTCAGGCGCTGCAGCATCCGACTTCGGCTCAGGTCATGATCTCACATTTGTGGGTTTGAGTCCCATATTGGGCTCTGTGCTGACAGCTCAGAGTCTGAAACCTGCTTTGGATTCTGTGTCTCCCTCTCTCTCTGCCCCTCCCCTGCTCTGGCTCTGTCTCTCAAAAAAAAAAAAAAAAAAAAAAAAAGAGAGCACACATTAAAAAATTCCAAAAAAAATAACCTCACAGAGGACAGATGTCAGACATCAAAGACACATTTTCAGGGGCACCTGGGTGGCTCAGTGGGTTAAGCCTCTAACTTCAGCTCAGGTCACCATCTCACAGTTTGTGAGTTCAAGTCCCCACACTGGCCTCTGTGCTGACAGCTCAGAATCTGGAACCTGCTAAGGATTCTGTGTACCCCTCTCTCTCTGCCCCTCCCCTGTTCACACTCTGTCTCTCTGTCTCTGTCTCTGTCTCTCTCTCTCAAAAATAAACATTAAAAACATTTTTTTAAAGACACATTTTCAGAGTAGATGGTCAAGAACCCATTCAGATTTTGAAATAACTCTTCAATACCATGGATATGCATAGAAGGGTCAAGAGTTAGATTTTTTTTTAAAGCTCTGAACCTTTGTCTTATAGTATTTAAGGGGAATTCTGTAAAGTAAAAGTGGTTTCTCACTCGAGGCATGACTTCATCAACAGCTATGGGCCTTTCTCTCCCGCAGGCCAACGTCTCAGTTCCATGCCTGTGCTGTTGTGCAACTCATGCCATAAAGACACTTTACCGTATTGGCAGGTTGCCAAATAATAACCCTCCGGTGTGTATCTATGTGAAGGGAAGGCACCTATGTAGAAAATATAGTTAAAAGTTAATTTCAAACAGTCTGTTTTGCTCAACACTGAATGGTCGGTCAAGTCCCCGATACTGGAGTAGAGGTTTAGTCTACTTGTCGAATGAGGTTCTCAATTGTCCCCCCTCCAAACTCCTTTTCTTTTCTTTTTTTTTTTTAATTTTAATGTTTATTTTTGAGAGGGAGACAGAGTACAAGTGGGGGAGAGGCAGAGAAAGAGCGGGCAGACAGAATCCAAAGCAGGCTCTAGGCTCTGAGCTGTCAGCACAGAACCCGACGCAGGCTCGAACTCAAGAGAGCCGTGAAATCACGACCTGAGCTGAAGTTGGACGCTCAGCCGACTCAGCCACCAAGCGCCCCTGCAAAGTCATTTTCTAGCTACCTCCACCCCCACAGATGTCACTGACATAACTGTGTCAATCAAGAGTCACCTTTCTGATGATGAATCAGAGCTCATCTCAGCTGAGATGTTGATACGAACTACTTATACCTACAACGCGTACACCCCACCTTTCCCGAAACAGTGCAGGTTTATGCCTGCAATCCTGGCATAATTAATAATAACTTTACCTTTTACTAATAAAAGGCTCTAAGCCTAGACAATGAAATTATGTGGTCATCTTTTAGAAATTAACAATGACAACAGCAGCTAACATTTATTGGCTATTTTCTCTTTGTCAGGTACTATTGCTAAGTGATTACCTTATTTTATCTTTTATAATCCTATTAAGTGGAACTTTATAGATGAAGAAAATGAGACTTAGGCACAGCAAAATCACAGATCTACTATCCATGTATAAGGAAGGCAAGTTTGTGACATATATCAGAGAATCAGTGCTTCACACATTTTCCAAGTAGCTGTTGCCTCTGTGTTGATAGTAATCGTTTTAAAAGTTGATATTGTTTTAAGGTTCATTTTACTGTTCTCATAAATGCAATTTTGGAGTGTCTGAATGAGAAGATTTTTATTTTTTTTTATTTTTTTTTCAACGTTTTTATTTATTTTTGGGACAGAGAGAGACAGAGCATGAACGGGGGAGGGGCAGAGAGAGAGGGAGACACAGAATCAGAAACAGGCTCCAGGCTCTGAGCTGTCAGCCCAGAGCCTGACGCGGGGCTCGAACTCACAGACCGCGAGATCATGACCTGGCTGAAGTCGGACGCTTAACCGACTGCGCCACCCAGGCGCCCCATGAGAAGATTTTTAAAATATGCTTGGAAATCCACCACAGTCTTGGATCCTTGATAAGACCACCTAGAGCCCACAGCTAGAGCCAAGACCTTTGGTCCTGATCAACGCTGTCATCTTAGAAGCATCTTTCTCATGTGGTTCCACGCACTGGGTTCAGGAATCCCTGGGGACCACACTGTGCTTGCCTGGGAAATCCAAGGCTCATAAATGAGGGCTCTGTGCATGTGGAGAAGTGTGATTCCCATACTGTGATCTGTGGTCATGAGTGTTATTTAATCCCAGGATTAACGAAGAGCTGTTAGCTGGTCAGAAACTATGAATGTGTATCCAGACGAGCCGACATGCGGGACTTCTTCAGCCCATATGAAGGGAGTGCCAGTGGTCTTCCTTCACTCAGTACTACCATCCACAGCTGTGCCCTGGCTGGACCCAACCACCATCATCCCCGCCTTTCGTATGCATCTGGACTCCTGAAGCATATTACCTGTGCCAGTCGCTCTGCTGTGTATTCTGGCTGCACTGATAACTCTCCGTTCCTTTCGGGAAGTAACCCTGGTTTTAGGCACTCAAAGCTGTATCCATTAAGACTTTCCATGCAGTCAAAGCTATATTTTGTCAGTACAGTGCTTGTGCAGTAAGATTACCATGCCCAGTAGCAGATGCTAGCTGTGCAGGGCTCAAATGCCTGGGACCTTAACTATTCATTGCAGCACTAACTTCCAGGACCGTGGAGGGCTGATGTGCCTGTGTGTGCCAGGGGCCTCAAAGCACTGGGGAATTACCTTCTGGGAAGCATCTTCCACAGGTGATGCATGCAAGTTGGCATGTGATTCCCCAGCCCCAGCTTCCTTGCTCCTTTGGTGAGATAATTCCAGAACTGGCATTTTGCATCATTCTTTACAGTTACTGGTTGATGGGATTAAGCTCTCACTGCTTTCCATGATAGCTGGCTTAATAGCGTCCCCTTCACTGCCTGTCATCCTTTCTCTGTCTCACTTCCCCTGTACCCAAGTAGAGCATGAGTACCTCCAAATATACCACTTGCAGTTGAACCCTGGTCTCAGGATCCGTTTCTATGGAAACCCCATCTAACCAGGTCCAGCTCTGAAATCCTCTCCAAGCCCTCTGTTTACTTCTTAGTGGCCCCTCAATTATATAACTGTGTAGCAATTTGTGTATTTCATGCCTGTGTCCGTGACTATGTGGTAAGTGCCCTAGAAGAAGTCCTTTGTATCTGTCTGCTTCACATGACACCTTGCAAATTTAGATGCATGATAGGTGTTTATTTAAAAAAAAATAAATGAATGATCGGGTGCCTGGGTAGCTCAGTCGGTTGAGTGTCTGCCTCTTGATTGCGGCTCAGGTCATGAATGCAGGATTGTGGAATCAAGCCCCGCATTGGCTCCTCACTGAGTGTGGAGACTGCTCAAAATTCCCTGTGTCCCTGTCCTCATGTGCTCACATGTGTGTGCTTTCTCTCTTTCTCTCTGTCTCTAAAATTTAAATAGATAGATAGATACATAGATACATAGATGAATGAATGAATTTAGTGAAATTTACATGTGTGACTCCCAGTAGGCACAACCTATGGGCTTAGAGACCGAACAGGTTCTGAGAAAGATAATTAGAGTTAGCAGGTGGTAAACCAAGGTAGATGTCATTCTTAAGGGATGGAGAACAGGACACAATAAGATCTTTAGAATTGAGGCTTGAGAGAGAAAGAACAAGTAAAACCATTTCCATAATGCTGTTTCTGAGAAATCTTAATGCAACCTTTTCCCTGATTTTCACCTAAAGATTTACCATCGAATCTAAGGGTAATGAATCTCAGAGTAAGCACATGTTTAGAAAAAGTACTGCAGAGTTTGCTCACATAGTCAGGTTAAAAAAATCCCAGTGTTGGGGCACCTGGGGGGCTCAGTTGGTTAAGTGTCCGACTTCGGCTCAGGTCATGATCTCACGGTTTGTGAGTTCTAGCTCTGTGTCAGGCTCTGTGCTGACGGCTCAGAGCCTGGAGCCTACTTCAGATACTGTGTCCCTCTCTCTCTCTGCTCCTCCCCCCACTTACGCTCTGTCTCTCTCTCTTTCTCAAAAACGAGTGAACATTAAAAAAAATTTTTTTTTAAATCCCAGTGTCAAACCTTAGAAAGTTTAGAAAATTGTAGGAAAAATCTGAAGACTGGTCTCTTGTTTTAAAGATACTGAGACCCTGCAAATAAAAGGATAGACCCAGGTCTAAAGAATTACCTTAATAGGCATTTTATTTAATATTTGAGATTTTAATATGAGAGACTTTAAGTCGCTTCCCTCACCGATGGCTGTTTTCTTGCTAATTATTTATTGGTATCATCATTATTATTAAAGCACCAACTTATTTTCTATACGCTTTCCTATCAAATGGATAAACTGTTAGCCTTACCTGTATTTTGTATGTTTAGGTTGTTTCTAATTTTTTACTATTAGGAATAATATTCTGAGAAGACTCTCTGAGTGTAAGATTTTCTATATTTTTTAATTACTGTCTTAAAGATAAATCCTCAGAAAGATTTATTACCATCTCTTTGAGAAGTTAAGAGCCATTTTTATGTTTCTAAGAAGGTTTTGTATCTTAAAAAAAATTACTACCTGTTAACACTTTTTTGTTCCAATTCTTTTTTTTTTTTTAATTTTTTTTCAACGTTTTTATTTATTTTTGGGACAGAGAGAGACAGAGCATGAACAGGGGAGGGGCAGAGAGAGAGGGAGACACAGAATCCGAAACAGGCTCCAGGCTCCGAGCCATCAGCCCAGAGCCCGACGCGGGGCTCGAACTCACGGACCGCGAGATCGTGACCTGGCTGAAGTCGGACGCTTAACCGACTGCGCCACCCAGGCGCCCCAATTCCAATTCTAATCTAAGCTTTCAAGACCTTTCTGATCAAGGCGTGATCTTCTAGAAAAGTCCTCTGACACTTGGGTAAGATGTGAGTACTTCTTCACAAAACGAGCGTCTGTTCCATTTCTCTTCCCTTGTTGGCTGATCAAGCCCTACGTCACATTTGCCTAGAATTTATCCGCGTTCCAAATCTCTATCCTCAGTCCATTTTGCATTTGATAAATTTACCTCATTCCGCCTCTTGTCCACCTTTCGCATTGATTTCATCTCGTGAACAGGTTTTCATTTTACGTTGAGACTTCAGCCTTCCCTGCTCTGGTTCCCTGCATCATCACTACTGTTTTCCTCTCCATGGTGACATCGTGCAGCCAAACACCATGACACTGGGCTCAGGTGCAGCACTAGGACCACTTCCTTCTCTGGAGCATCTGGATCTGTTATACACATGTTCTCAAGAGAAGGCACAGTGGTGTGCAGAGCATTCAAATAATAATAATAATAAATTTGGGGTGGGGGACTTTCATTTCCATTTTCAGTTTCCATTTCTAATTCAGTATCCACTTACAAAAATATAAATGGTGACCCACTTAATTGTATTGGAATTAATTGAGGGAACAGGGGATGATAAAGTACTGTATACAATAGGTAAGGGTCCGCATGTCCAGTATTTAAGCAAAAGAAGCCAAGAAAGAATTTTACACTCTATACTAGAAATTTGAATTATGTGTATTTTCTAGAATTTAAAACTGACAGTAGCTTGAATATTTTCTAACTGTACTTACTCTGACAATAGAGGGTGTAGCATAAACATGTAGCCATAGATTATATTTTATTAAGTGATGGTCCCCTTAATCATCTCTAATATACATACTCAGAAAATTCAAAATTTGCTTTTGAAGTGAAAACGGAATGAATGTGACAGATCATTATGAAATCATTTAATAAGTCACGGTAATTATAAAACCCTTTGCCCAGGTACTGTATAAACAAAGGTATTATATTATGATAGCTGGTTACTATAACTACCTGATTTTTAATATGCTTTTAAATGACTTTTAAGAATTCTTGCAAAGATCATACAAGAGACACTTTTCACACCTAGTGAAAATCATGACTAATTAGAGCTGAGAGAGCTGAGAGCACAAAGTCTTATTTGGAACGTATGTTGTACTTTAAAGTAAATATTTATTTTGTAGGCAAGAAAACAAGACCGTGTCTGTCAACGATGCATATCGATGCCACCATATGCCTATCTTCACCTTCTTAAGCACTTACTTTATGTGGGTCAGGGGAAGAGTATTAGCATGCTTACAAAGTCCCCGAAGGTGAGTCCCTTCATTGATGGCATTGGACTCATGAAAACATCTGGAAGTCCATCGTCACTGTGTTTGTCATTGTTAAGTGGAGGGAACCGACAAGAACCAGGTCTGATCCTCTATTGTCTTTATTTATGTCTGTATCTATGTCTACATGTAACCTGTGTGTACATCTTCTTTTATACTTACATCTGTTCTTAAAACTATCATTTTGAAAATCTGTGTCTGTGGCTATTCTTATAACTTCAACTATATGTACGTCTGTCCCACACCTATTCTACCTAAAGTGATACCTCCGTCTGTTACTATGTCTACGTCTACATCTACATGCCTGTCCTGTATCTGTACCTTCTTCTGTACCTCTCCCGTGTACATCTGCATCTACATACACATCTGCATGGGCACGTACGATGACATCTGTACTTACACCAGCACCTACATCCAAGTTTATATCTGTATATCCTCATCCATGCTTGTGGTGGCAAACGTTTCCTCTGTTACTATGCAGAATTACCTAACTCCTCTTTATTCTGATTCCATTTGAGAATACTACTTAGGCTTTCTTTTCCATATCCAAAGGACCCAGTGAGATAGTCATGCTCCCAGACTGAAAGTTTGGCCCTTCTTCCGAATGAGATCTGCTTCTCTTGCTGCAAGAAGGGAAAACTGCTGAGAGCTGTTTATTCATTCTACCTCGGAAGCTTCAGAAAGAAATAGACCATATTTTTTCCATCACTCCCAGGAAAACATATATGAACAAGGTGGTACTTAATTTCAGTCCTTTTGAGGACGCATCGTGGATGCGTCCAGGAGGACTTTGGAAATGAAATATGTGGAGCCAGGGTTCAGCTGGAAAAGATAAAATGCCAGCCTTGGTCCTGCCTATAGCTCCCTCTGGCCGCACGCGTTGAGTCGAGCTGACTCACTGTCCTGGACCTACTGCCCACCTCCAACTCTGCTCCTTCTATCTCTCCTACCTCCTCTGACCCTCTCTGACCTACACTGAATCATTTGGCGTAAATCTTTTCATTTCTTCTCTTGCCTCTGCTTTATGCCAGTCTCTCTTCCCTGTGCACGTGACCCCAGCTCAAGCTCTGACCCCAGTTCCGATAGATGCTCAAAATGTCTTCATCTGTGTTTCCCCTGCACAAAATCCTCCAACACCATCCTCTCTCCTACAACTTAGGTTCCAAAGTCACAATGCGGTTATTTCTTGTTCATTGCCCTCTTGCTATCAGGTGCATAGTCTGTTGTAAGGAATGGGTGCAGCAAATTGCACAGGTCTTGCTGGTACTCAAGTCAACTAGTCTGGACCCATCTAACTTCCCTAATCCCCTCCACACACCCTACCCCCAGCTGCTGGGATCTGCTGGCCATCTCCTGGCCACATACTGCCCGCAGTCTCCCTTGCCTTCCATGCTTATTGTTCCTTAGACCTGGCATTATGCCCATACTCAGAGTCTGGTTGGGCCAGTTCTGTGCCACAGACACCATGAACTGCGTTTCCCCTCCCCCGTCAACACTGATTTCCACCATTCTCCCTGCCTGCTGGCACCTCTCACACACTGCTTCTACTCACTACCTTGCGTTGTTCATTTTTCCGCTTGGCACTCCGCCTCTCCCGTTGCACAGGCAGCAGCGTCTCTTGGAAACACGAATTCTCCTACTAAGTCCTGAACTCTGGGGCTGGGCCTGCAAGCTATTTTAACAAGCCTTGCCTAGGATTCTGGTGCACAACTCAGTTTTTCAAAATGCTGACCTAGACAATAAGCTATCTAAGGACAAAGACTTTATTTTTCCCCTGACACAGCAATAAGGCATTGCAGGTGGTACTTTTGTAACATGAGCTCATATTATTAAATTACTCTTTTTTTTTTTTCCATTTTTGAGTACAGCCTTTCCCATAGCTCTGTCAGGTTCTTTGGCCTAGGCAGGGATGACAGTGTGAGTGAAGGTTCTCTTGTAGAGGAAGTGAAAAGAGAAGCATCAAGGTCATGTCTTGTTCCCCATATCAAATGGATTTTGACCCAATTAGGATTTAGCAACAAGCAAGTGGCCTTGTGAACCAGACCATAGTGTTGAGTAAGAAGTGCGAAATTCTCTATTTGTACTTCTCGTATTTCGAGAGCTATGCTTGAGGGGCCAGACCATAGAGCTTTATGTGAGGGAGAAAGATCCAAGGAGGAGAAGAAAAGAGGGCAGGCACTCATGGTGTTACAGAAAGAATGAGACTGAGGAAACCAGATGTGGGCACCTGAGTGAGTCGGTCAGTTAAGCGTCCAAGTCTAGATTTCAGCTCAGGTTATGATCTCAGGGTTCATGAGTTTGAGCCCTGAATAGGGGTCCATGCTGGCAGTGCAGAGCTTGCTTGGGATTCTCTCTCTTCCTCTCTCTCTGCCCCTCTCCCACTCCCTCTTTCAAAGCAAATAAATAAACTTAAAAGAGAGAGAGAGAGAAACCAGACGTATTAGTTTCCCGTTACCGCTGTAACCAATTACCACATTTTGCGGCTTAACATAACACAACTCTACGATCTTACAATTCTGGATTCGGAAGTCTGAAAAGAGTCTTGTTGGGCTAAAATCGGTGGCTGTGTTCCTACTACAGGTTCTAAGAAAGAATCTGTTTCCTTGCCTTTTCCAGCCCCTAGAGGTTCCCTGTGTCCCGTAGCACTTGGCCCTCTTCTCACATCTGTAGATTATCAGGGTGGCCACTCCACTTTTCTCCTTCCGTCTCTGACCTCTGCTTTCCTCCTCACATTACCTTCTGTCTTCTGCAGCTCCTGCCTCCCTGTCGTGATGACCCTTGTGATGACATTGCACCCCCAGGCCATCCAGATAATCTTCCTGTCTCAGGATTGTTGCAGGTTTCAGGGACATCTTTGTGGAGGAGGCATTCTTCCATTTAGCCTTGCACCCTTGCTGCATTCAGCTCGGGGAGGTGTGGTGCAGATGTGGTCATAGAGCATGCACGTTCACACAGGAGCTAAGGCACTAAGTCATCTACACCCCCCGAGCTTCAGGTCTGACTTGCGTATCCTCATATATGCTGCTGATTTAAAAAAAATTTTTTTTAACATTTATTTATTTTTGAGAGAGACAGAGTGCAAGCAGGGTAGGGGCAGAGAGGGAGGGAGACACAGAATCCGAAGCAGGCTCCAGGCCCTGAGCTGTCAGCACAGAGCCTGACGTGGGGCTCAAACACATGCACCATGAGATCATGACCTGAGCCGAGGTCAGATGCCCAACCGACTGAGCCCCCCCAGCTGCCCCTCCACTGCTGATTTTAGAGATGGAGGAGATCTGACTGTGGCATAAATGTGTCTGCGTGTTTTGAATGCAGTCCTATCAATTGCTTTTTAATTTTTCAATTTGAGAAACCAGAAAACACACACAGGGTATATAGCACCATTCAAAACTGTGATAAGAATACAAAATCAAGTTAGTTCTTTTCCAGCAATTCTCAGTCAGAGCACCGGCTATTGAAAAAAGAAATTTGTTTCTAAGGGACAAGAGAGAGCAGACTCACAAGATAACAGATTTGGGTTATAGAGGTGTGACCCCTGGTTAATGAATCTCATTGTTCCCAGCATACCTGCCGGATGTTGTTTGACATCTCAGCCTCCAAAGTGGCTCTGGGGAAACCCAACAGTGAGTGGAAATGGAAGGGTTAAACTGTGATGCTACAGAGAAGTGGGCAGATGACTTTTTTTTAAATGTGTTTTTATTTTTGAGAGAGAGACACAGAGTGCAAGTGGGGAGGGGCAGAGAGAAAGAGAGGGAGACACAGAATCCGAAGCAGGCTCCAGGCTCCAAGTTGTCAGCACAGAGCCTGACGTGGGGCTCATACTCACGAGCCATGAGGTCACGATCCGGTCAAAGTCTAACCAACTGAGCCACCTGGGTGGTGGGCAGTTGACTTTTAGCTCATCCTCTCTCACAGTGTGAAAGTTGGAGAATGGGAGACTGGAAATAATTCTGGAAGAGATTGTTGTCCATCTTTCAGAAAACACTAACATCAAAGGCATCTTTTCCTGCCTGCAGCCACTGGATTCTGTAAACACCCTCCCACCATGATGCCAACAAAGCATTTTCAGGAAACTTTGTGTAGCTAGGTTCATAAGGCAAAGAAGAATCTTCGAAAACATACTTTTCAGAAGAGTAATGAAATTTCTAATGTTCCCAAATCTGCTTTCATGATGTTGGAGGTGTTTGTGGCAGACATTATTTGCTGGTTAATGCTGTGTTGATGAAACTTGTAGATGTGAGGTAGAACTAGGAGCATTTGTAAGCAGAACAGGCAACTGGGTCTTTCAAGAAGCTCAGCAGTGACAGGAGTCATTTAGAGCCTGATGGACGACACACAAGGCAGAGAAGCCAGTCAGAACGTGTGTAAAGCAGTGAACAGTTGCAGTGGGTATATTTCTCATACCCCAAGGGACGCACCTCAGTCCTTCTCCACTCCCTCTGTTACCTGGGAGGAACTATCTGTAAGCATTCTGTCTGCAGCTGATGGAGTACCTGCGTGGACATATGCGTGCTGCTTTCATGTTGGGTTCTAGGAGGACATGGGGACGAGGCACGAGGTCAGCCTTGGGATGCAGGTACTACCACGTTCTGGAAACCATGTCTCTCCATTGCCACTGACAGTCCGTGAGTGGTAGCTGTTCACCACTGGTCCTGGCCCCAGGTGCCTCCACATTCCTCTCTACTTCTGCACAAGTAAGCAGTTTATCAAACTGTCCTCGGTATCTTTTTTTCTGCCAACATTTCCGTAATTATTTTTAAGAGTCTTATGTTATCTGCTTTACAAAATCTGGAGAAACACTGTAGATTCTATTCATTCCAACTTATCTCTCTCTCTTTTTTTTTTTTTAAACAAACTCTTCAGATGAGACATGAAACAGTATTCCCTAAGCCAGGGTGTTCCTCCAGATGCTTATAGGCCATAGTCAGGCAGATGGCTCCCAAGAAGGATTCCCGAGCAGCATCTGGTTCCTTACTGGGAATACCCTGGCTGGTACCCCACACACAGTAAGGACGGGTGGTGAGATGCTGCATTTCCTGCATCAGAGAGACCTCATTCCGCTCCCTTGTCTGTGCAAAGTCTAGCAGGTATGCACCCAGAATTCCTTGTCGGCAGAATGGAAATGTGGGTAGATTCCTCATAGTGTAGGTATGAAAATTAAAGAGGGGAACAGAGGCATCATCATCATCATCATCATCATCATCATCATCATCTCCTAAAACACTAATTGAGTAATTTGTCCACTGGTACTTCTTGGAGAAAGATGATCTCATCTTATTTTAGATATTATTTTAGATCCACATCAAAACCACACCTTTGGGGCACCTGGGTGGCTCAGTCGGTTAAGCGTCCGACTTCAGCTCAGGTCATGATCTCGCGGTCAGTGAGTTCGACCCCCGCATCGGGCTCTGTGCTGACAGCTCAGAGCCTGGAGCCTGCTTTGGATTCTGTGTCTCCCTCTCTCTCTGACCCTCCCCCCATTCATGCTCTGTCTCTCTCTGTCTCAAAAATAAATAAACGTTAAAAAAATTTTTTAAAAAACCACGCCTTTGAATCAAAGTCACTGATTGTGTCATACACTGTAGAGTTACTACCTTTGATCCATACGGGTCATTAGTTCTTTACATTTGTTGGAAACGGCTAACCCTCTCACCTGGTGTAGGCACATCCTTTTTGCCAGGATGGAGTCATATTTACCTTAGAAGAGTGCCTGGAAATCTCTTACGGTGCTCTCTTTAGAGGTGGTTCAAATCTTTCCATTTCCGTAGTCACTCTTGTTCAAGCTGGACATGGCCAAACACTTCTACTTCTGGAAAGCATCCTGGAAGATATTTTTGCCTTTTGAGTGCCAGCCAGCAACTCAAACCCATTGTTCTGGTGGAATTTAAAAAGCCTTGTAGACTGAGTAACATTGCTTCTCTTGTGGTTCGTTCTTAAGTAAAAAGAACTCAGGGTTGTGTGGGTGTGTGTTCAGAGGAGTTCTCGTACGGGGCAGTGGGTTTGTAATAATGAAGGCAAATGAATCTTCATGGTGTCCATAGCCAGTAGATTGACCAACTTGCCTTGGTTTTAAACACCCCTCAACTGAGACAAACTGGGACAGTTGGTCACCCTGTATGTTGAAAGCTCATTTCTGATTTTAAGCTCTATGATGCAGCAGAAACAGGAGGTGAAAAAAGACAAAGGATGTGGGGTTGGGTCTTCACTCTACAGTTCCATTACCTTGGATGGGGGGGAGGCGCTTTTTTTAAGCATCCAGGAGATGGCATATTTTTGCACCATTTTAAAATAGAGCACATGTGCACATCATTAAATTTCATGAGTAGGCGATTTGCATTTCCCAAATTCTCAGTTTTTATCAGGTTGACAGGTATGCAAATGCGGAAAAGACAGAAAAAAGTCAAGTTGTTGATAAGTTTTCTGAGCATTACCCTGAGCTAGACTAATGGTAAGTCATGTATAGAAAATGTCTCCTGGCCGAATGTCAGCCAGTTGAGCAGAGTGGTTGCACACATTTTGGGTGCTCCCGTATTAGGCATCCTTCGTGATCCTTTTTAGTTTCCCTTTCTCTAGGAAGAGTTTCCTTAGGCGATTTAATAATGAGCTACACAGTGACATCTAGTGTGGGAAGCAGAGAAAAATTACAGAGAAAACACAAAGGTTGATCACCATTTAACACCATGTCCAAAAGAAATGTAATGAATGTTACTCAGAAGTAACTCCTTCCTTCCTTAACTATAATGCGCTTCCTTTTTTTTTTTTTTTTAAATTAGCCCCAGCGAACAACCTAATGGATATATGCTTAGTTAGGATATCTGAGTCACAGAAGGGGAAAGAAAAACCTGTCCCCATTGATGTTGTCAAGACTAAACTTATTTCACATCTTTTTCAACTTACGATGCAGTTACTTCTGATACACTCCTCATAAGTTGAAAATATCCTAAGAAGAAAATACATTTAATACACTCAACCTCCCGAGCACCATAACTTAGCCCAGCCTAACTTAAACGTGTTCAGAACACTTTTATTAACCTATAGTTGGGCAACAGTGTCTCACACAAAGCCTACTTTATAATAAAATGGTGAATATCTCATGGAATTTATTGAATACCGTACTGAAAATGACAAACACAATGGCTGTATGGGGACAGAATGCTTCTCACTGTATCCTTCGTTGACCCTCATGATCACGTGCCTACGGGCAACTACAGCTTGCTGCCACTACCCAGTGTCACGAGGGAGATCAGACCGCATATTGCTAGCCCAGGAAAAGATCCAAATTCAAATTCCCAAGTGCCATTTCTACTGAATGTGTATGGCTTTCACACCATTGGAAAGTTGAAAAATCCTAAGTCGAACCATCATAAGTTGGAGACCATCTGTGTGTAGCTGAGACATGTTCTATCCTTTCTATCCTTCTATCTAACTTTAAGAGTTCCCCTTTAAAGGGGAGGGGCACAGAGAGAGGAAGACACAGAATCCAAAACAGACTCCAGTCTCTGAGCTGTCAGCACAGAGCCCAACACAGGGGCTTGAACTCACGAACTGTGAGATCATGACCTGAGCCAAAGTCAGATGCTTAACCGACTGAGCCACCCAGGCACCCCATTCCTGAGCTCTTTTTACAAAGGAGTAGCTTAATCTTTGGAGGGTGCTCTTATTTAGGTAGGGCTGGCCCAAGTCAGAGGCACAGCATGGAAAGAATGAGAAGCTTGTGCAATAGATACATTGGGAAATACGGAGCAAAAGTAGAAAAGAGTAGACATCAAGACAAACTTTGCTAATCTCTTAATTCTGATCCAGAGCCTAAATAAACCAGGATCATCTAGTATCAGTAACCCTCCTCCACCACCTTTACCCCCCACTTTTACCCCCTCAATCCCCAACCCCTCCCCCTCACAATAGCAGTATTTTGATCAACATAACAAATGGAAACCATTGAACAACTACCTACTTAGCATTGCAAAGGCAACATAGTTTTCTGTCTTTTCACGACTTTACTGAGTTTCTACTAAGTTGATTTTTTTTTTTTGACGTTTTTCTGTCTGATCTCTGTTCTCCAACTCACTGGCCTTTCTTCTACTGCTCAAACACACCAGACACGTTCCCACCTCAGGGCCCTTACACTTGCTGCCCTGTTGCATGGACTTTTGGTCCCTTGGATTTCACATGCCTGGAATTAAATCACTATTCTGGTCTTAGCACTTTACAAAATGCTTTGTCGTCAGCCATCTAGGTAAAGTGGACATTCCCCTTCACATTAGCATGCAATTAAAAAAAATACTTATCTTTAGGGTGCCTACCTAGGTCAGTCCATGGAGCATGTAACTGTTGGTCCCAGAGTTGTAGGTTCAAGCCCTAGGTTGGGTGTAGAGTTTACTTAAAAATAAAATCTTTTAAAAAAACAACCCTGTTGTAATACTTTATTTATGTGTCTGCTCACACAAAAAAACTAATAAAAATAACAATGTTGTAGCTCCTGGTGGTTGAAACTCCTCCTTTCCTGCAAAGTGAAAAGTTGAGTGTCTGTTGGTTCATTTTAACTGAATATGATGAAAGAGATAAGCTAGAAAAAGATCTGGGGGTGCCAGGGTGGTCAGTCAGTTCAGCATCCGGCCTTGGCTCAGGTCATGATCTCACAGTTCGTGGGTTTGGGCCCCACGTTGGGCTCTCTGCTGACAGATCAGACCTTGGAGCCTGCTTTGGATTCTGTCTCCTTCTCTCTGCCCCATCCCCACTTGCACTCCGTCTCTCTCTCTCTCTCTGAAAAATAAATAAACATTAAAAAATTAAAAAAAAAAAAAGATCCGGACAGTTTCCAAGCTGACTTCAGAGAGAGGATATAGGGGCACAATTGGATTGGAAATTAAAACTTTCTCATCTCCAGTTTTCCCCAAAGTTAGATTCTCAAAAGATAGCCTGGGGATAAAGATCAAATCAAGACTGTATTTTTGTGAAGCTTTGTTGAAATCACTGAAAGATTTAACATGGTGAAGAATAATTAGGTCCTCTCAGCTAGACCAAAGAGCTTCTAAGAATCTTAAGAACTTTGCTATTAACAATGTTGCTGACATAAACATTTGTAACTATGTCTCTTGGAGCACATACACAGAAGTTTATTCTCTAGGGAATGTTACCCAAGCATGGAATGGCTAGGCTGTAGAATATACACAAATTCAAATTTACTAGGTAATACCAAATCATTTTCCAAATCATTTTTACTGCTGCCAGCAATGTATGAGACTTTCCATAGTTGCATGTCCTTTCCCGTAGATAATAAGTTTTTTTTTAACTCTTCGTGATCTGTGGTATATGAAATGAAATTTCATTGTAAATTTGGAGGAAATTGTTCCATATATAGCTGTAGGTTTAGTATGACCGTGGGAGGAGGGGAGTTAGTACTCTGCACCTTCATCTTCAACCAGCTCATTGTGTGCTAAAACTGCATTTTTTCTTCTGATTGCTACTGAAATTTGGCACTTTTTCTAATATGTATTGGTCATCTATGTTTTCTATCTTTAAAAAGTGTTTATTTATTTTGAGAGAAAGAGATAGTGGGGAAGGGCAGAGAGAGAGGAAGAGAGAGAATGTCAAGCAGGCTCTGCGCTGTCAGCACGGAGACTGATGTGGCGTTCAAACTCACGAACCATGAGATCATGACCTGAGCTGAAACCAAGAGTTGGACGCCCAACCGACTGAGCCACCTAGGCGCCCCATACTTTAGGATTTTTATATCTATGTTCATGAGTGGGATTGGCTAACACTCTTTTTTAAAAAGCTTTATTCATCTGACTTGGACTCAGGTCATGATCTTGCACTTTATGGGTTTGCGTCCCATGTTGGGCTCTGTGCTGACAGCTCAGAGCCTGAAGCCTGCTTTGGATTCTGTGTCTCCCCCTCTCTCTGCCCCTCTCCCATTCACACACTGTCTCTCTCTGTCTCTCAAAAATAAATAGATGTTAAAAAAAATTTTTTTAAAGAGTTTTATTGATTTATAATCTGGTTATTGCATCATTTGTTCATCTAAGGTAGATAATTCCATGGTTTTTAGTATATCTGTAGAGCTGCTCGTGCATTGCCATCATCAACTTTAGAGCATTTTCATCACCTCTAAAAGAAACTTCGTGCACATGAGCAGTCACTCTGCATTTTCCTAACTCTTGGCCACCACCACTTTGCTTTATGTCTCATGGGATTTGCCTAGTTTGGATATTTCAGTAAATGGAATCACACAGCCTTTTTTTCTTTTTTAATTATGATTCTTTCATTATTTTTGTTTGCTTTAGGTGCCTAAGTTATGTTAGAGTGTTTTACTTAGACTAAAAGGTATTGTGCAAGATTAAAATGTTCTTTGAATAGCTAGACAAAGCCATGTATATAATTGTGCCTGCTATTTTTTGTGGACATGTTTGTAACAATGCTTATGGGATCATTCTTATATTCAAGGTAAGAGTATTCATCGAATCTACTTCATTAACAGGTTTATGGAGGAAACCTATATATTTTTGTCAATAAATGCAGGAAATAATTAGTATTAATCTATAATCTTGAAATAAAATCTCTGGAAACCTAGCAGTATGATAAAATATTCTTAAGCTGGTATAATGTGGTATAGAAATGATTGGGGCGCCTGGGTGGTGCAGTCGGTTAAGCGTCCGACTTCAGCCAGGTCACGATCTCGCGGTCCGTGAGTTCGAGCCCCACGTCCGGCTCTGAGCTGATGGCTCAGAGCCTGGAGCCTGTTTCCGATTCTGTGTCTCCCTCTCCCTCTCCCTCTCTCTCTGCCCCTCCCCTGCTCGTGCTTGGTCTCTGTTTCCCTCAAAAACAAATACACATTAAAACAAAATCTTAGGGGCGCCTGGGTGGCTCAGTGGGTTGAGCCTCCGACTTGGGCTCAGGTCATGATCTCGCGAGATCTCGCGTGATCTCGCGTGAGTTCGAGCCCAGCGTCGGGCTCTGTGCTGATGGCTCAGAGCCTGGAGCCTGTTTCCAATTCTGTGTCTCCCTCTCTCTCTGCCCCTCCCCCGTTCATGCTCTGTCTCTCTCTGTCCCAAAAATAAATAAATGTTGAAAAAAAAAAAAAGAAATGACTTCAGGCTTTTTTTTTCCTTCAAGATATGAAAGGCAGTTTCCTTGAGCATATCTTGAAGGAAAAAAAAAAGCCTGAAGTCATTTCTATACCACATTACACTAAATGTCCTAGCCAGCACAAAAGGAAAAGGAAAATAAATAGAATCTGAAAATTAGAAAAAACAACTGCCATTATTTGGAAATGATATGATTGTTTAATTGAACACACTGAAGAAGCTGTGAAAACATCAGAAGGAAAAAGATACTTCATCAGGTTGCCAAAAATAAGATCACTATTTAGAAATCCCATCTTTATGCATGAGCAACAAAGGCTGTCATTTAACAGACATGCGCCCAACACACAAGACTTTTCCAAAAATGGTAAGCAGGGATTTTCCACGTGGACTTCTGAAGTGCAGGGACAGAATGAGAAACACAAGACCCTCGATTAAAATTTTGGCTTGGGGTTTTTTAGGCTTCACCCGTACTGCATCTTCAAGTCTGAAAGCATGTGAATGAAAGGTTATGTTTTAGGAATTTTCAGAGACAGTTACCTGCTTTTCCTGAAGCCCTCTAAAGCCAGGTCAGACAAATGTAGCTATGCCCCTTCCCAGAGGATATGTCCTCCCATTGTTTTCCCCCTGAGGTTCCTGGTTTGTGCGGGAGTCTCCGAACCCACTTTCCCTCCAGTGTGGCCCCACATCAGGATGCTGAGGGCATTGGCTCCAGGCTAGCAGAAAGCAGTGGCCCCCCGTGAACTCTGACCACAGCTTTGCTCACATCTTTCAGATCGTGTGTTCCTATTATTTCTGGCCTCCAACTCTTCCCCTAACTTTATCATCACTGCAGCAGTTATACCAAAGACACTGGTAAGCATGTTTATCTAAAATATATAGATGCTCTAGGGGAAGCTGGGTGGCTCAGTCGGTTGGGCATCCAACTTCAGCTCAGGTCATGATCTCACAGTTTGTGAGTCTGAGCCCCATATCAGCCTCTATGATCAGGCTCTGTGCTGACAGCTCGGAGCCTGGATCCTGCTTTGGATTCTGTGTCTCCCCGTCTCTCTGCCCCTCCACCACTCGCACTCTGTCTCTCTCTCAAAAATAAATACATTTTGCTTTAATTTTAGAATTTTAGAATATATAGATGCTTTGTACCAAGAATGCATTTTGGGGGTGAAAGTGTCTGTTTTGAGTTTAAGTTGTACACGTTTGCTTTCTCTACTTAATGACGGGAAAAATATTTAACTAATACATGCTTAATAGATATTTGTTGAACAAACAAATGGAGAAAGCATAACTTCAATCTGAGTTAAGGGAGTCATTGATCCATGATGATGGCTAGTGTTTACAAGACATCTGCCATACTATATCCACAAGAGCCTGTGGCCTTCAAGTTTTCATGAGAAATCTGGCGTTCATTGGCAAGGATAGTAAATGCATGCTCAAGAGAGCCCTGGTGATCCCTGTTCCTGGTGTGCACGTTCTTAGGGAATTTCCTGCCCATGAGTGTGGGTGAGACCTGTGACTTGCATTTATTTAACTAACAGAACATGGCCAGTTGATGGAAAGTGACTTCTGGCATTGCATTACATAGGACTTGGACCTCCCTCTTGGGAACTGAACTCTGCCAACAACTGTGTGAGCTGAGAAGCAGATCCTTCCCCATTTGAGCCTCAGATGAGTCCCCTGCCCTGGTGTACTCCTTGATTGTAGCTTCATCAGAGATGCTGGAGAGAAGAGCCAGTGTGACTGTGTCTGCACTTCTGACCCATGGAAGTCAGAAGTTGATTAAAGCTATGATTAAAGCTATGTGTTGTGTTAAGCCGCTAAGTTCATGGTCCTGTTGTTACGCAGCAGTAGATAACTAGTACAGCAAGTGAACTGGTGATGGAGGATGTTCAACAGAGCCCTTTATGTGGGTGAAGACAGTTTTGAGATTAGATATTTGAGCAGTTGATACTAAATGACCCCATATGCAGCTCTAAATGAAGCAGAGATCCTGACCATGGCAATGGCACAGAAAATCCCCACCACAGCAGTGTTTTTTAGCAGTCCACAGAATCACAGGTTTTAAGGAGTCCCCCAGAGTTAACTTGTCTTATCTGCAGATTTGAGACAGATTAATATCTAAACCATTCTTCTTTATCACTCCCTTCATGGCTTATCAGTAATGTCTGATAATGAGTTTGAATCCTTGCAAGGCTAGAGAGGGAAATTAATGGAGGCAATTAGAAAAGGTTAAGGGGGAGGCAAGTTAATCTGGTTAAGAGCAAAGACTGATGGTGAAACCAGAAAATCCCTCCAACTCCCCTCCCTTCTATCCTCTTCTCTGTCTTTCACTTGACAAACATTTATTGAGATCCCTCCGTGTGATAGGCATTAAAGCACTAAGTTAAAATAACACCTATGTCTTTCATGTCTTATTTAATAAATGGCACACATTTATTAACCTATGTCTTAAAGGATCTCAATTTCAAGTCAGGGATTGGAACTGGCACAGAATCAAATAATTGTTACAATCAGATAAATGCTAATATAATCATGTGCCAAGTGCTAGAGACAGCCAGAATTAGTCTGACTGTGTCTCTCTTTTTCTTTCTCTTATACCAGGACTAATAAGGGAATGTAGTAGAGAAGCAACAGCCATAAATACTTCAGTTAGGAAAATGTAATGCATGGCGTTATGGTTGAATCGTGTCTCTCAAAAGAGATATGCTCAAGTCCCTGCCTCCAGTATCCATGCCTGTGACCTTGTTTAGAAACAGGGCTTTTGCAAATACAAACATGTGAAGATGAGCTCATTAGGCTGTGGCCTAACCCGATGACTGGCACCCTTAATGGAAGAGGGAAATTTGGACACAGAGACACATGGTGAGGATGCCAGGTAACAGTGGAGGCAGCAATCAGACCAAAGCAGCTGTGAGGGAAGGGATACCAGGGACTGAGCTACCTGTAGAAACTAGGAAGAAGCAAGGCAGGATCCTTCCTTAGACCCTTCAGATGCAACAAAGCCCTAGTGACTCCTACGTCTTGGACTTGCAGCCTTCAGGGACAGCCATGATACATTTCTGTTGTTTTCAGCTGTCTGGCTTGTGGTACTTTGTCACGGCAGCGATAGGAAACGAATACAAGAGTAACGTCACATGGACTTGGCCCAGGGTGAGGAGTGATTGGGAATATCCTGTATGAATAAGCAAAAAACGTCGAACCTGCAGAATAATGCAGTTGTCTGCCCTTTTTTTTATTCCAAGGCAATAGAGGTTCTAAGGTCCGTGGGTGCTTTGCTCAGCTGGCAGCATTTGGTGAATGCGGGCCGCGTGCCCTAAGGCCCGGTTGGAAACAGTGTCCACGCAGCCCTTATCTAACTTGGGGAACCAAAGATGGAGTGGCTCCTCAGAGAGAGGCACGGGTGATGACGTATACAGTCAGCACACTGAACACAGTGTGAAAGGGTAGAGAATGGGAGTTACTGGGAATGCTGTGCATCCTCATTTATGTTTCTCACACACACACACACACACACACACACACACACACACACCCCACACGCACCCCTAAACAAAGACAAGGTCCTCCTCCATTTGGAGGTCTGTATTGTTCTGGAAAGCTTGCTCCGTAACAGTGAACACTTAGCTCTCCAGCACTAGCTCAATTCTGTGCTCCCGGTTTCTCCGGAGAACTCCTGCGGGTCCTCTTGAGAACACAAGGGCTATTCTCACAGCCACTAGAGGCTCCACAGTTCTTTTTGCCAGGGACCTGGGGGCTTCCTTGCTCTGCCCATCTCCCCCATCACTCCCTGACATTCCTTCCTGTCAACTTTGTCTTCTCAGTAAGTCTCAAGTACACTTAGCCCTTGCCGTCTCCCCTCTGGTCGCTCTACCACGCACGAGATGCCATTGTTTTTTGCCTGGACAAGAGACAGAAGCTGGATTCACCATTTGTGTTTGGCCCTCCAGCCCGTGTCCCCAGAGCAACCCTCATTTCCCCCTTTCATCCTTAACAGTCTTACCGCTACGCCCCCCATCCCTCCAACCCCATTGCTCTTGGTGTAGGGACCAGAACCTAGCAATAATGCTGAGGTCTCATCCTGGACATTCCGCAGCCTCACCTCACCTCACCTCCCTCTCCCCATCACCTTTGACCTAATGCGCTCCCTCTCCTTACTATGTGTCTGCTGCTTTTCTGCCTGGGAGCCTTTGTTCTTGCTCTCAACATGTCACCCCAAATGTCACTCGTTCCTGGGCAGCACCAGGCCCCTTGGTCTTGTGCCCTGAGCACGTTGTGGAATTTTTCCGAGCACAACTTGTAAAAGGCCCTTTGTTTCTGAGGTTCTTTGATTAACGTCTGTCATCTGAATGGGACGTCAGCTCCCTGATGGCAGAACCCACATTTGTTTGGGTTCACTCTTGTATCTGCAATGTTAAGAGCAGTTTTTGTTGAATAAATAAGTGAAGGGAAGCAATAAAGACAATGTGTTTTGCATAATAATTGGGTTCTCAATTCGTGGACTTGTTTACTTTATAGCGGGATGGTGTTCCTAATTCTTTTGTTGTTTAGTATTCTGCTTCATGAGCACAGTGAGCATTCGGATAAAATGATCTTTTCCCCTTTCTCTAGAGTTTGAATGAAATTAAACTATAAACAATGCCTGCTAAAATGTGATGAACCTTCAGGGTACGAGACAAACAAAGACACTTGGAAATTCACTCTGTGGTAAAACCCATCAATATTCATGGCAGGATAATGTCAAATAGGAAAAGCTTGAATTAGCTTCAGATAAATATCAAAAGTATGAAATCCATTAAAATAATTTTAAATTATGAAAGCCTATACCATTATATGATCATGGCTCCCAGTTCAATGGAAAATCTTTGTCAATAAAACCAAAACTGATTCTAATTTTGTCCTGATATTTCATTATCTGTAATGATTCAATTCGCTGATCATCATTAGTATTTATTGAACCTGTACGATGCTTAACGCTGTATATTTGCTTCAATGATAAAAAGTACTTCGTGTGTAAATTTAATAAAATGTAATGTACAGGGACATAAATGAGTAGTGTTGAAGAGAAGTCTGCACAAGAAAACAATGTCTAGGGCCATGCTGTCCAGTGTGATAGCCACTCAAGGACTATTTAAATTTAAATATAAATTAATTAGAATTAAATTAAAATTAAAATTCAGTCCTTAGTATGCATCAGGCATATTTGAAGTGCTTAATAGCCACATGTGGCTAGTGGCTACCATACTGGACAGCACAGAGAATTTTCCATTATGCCAGAAAGTTCTATTAGACAATGCTTGTCTAGGGAGCTTTCTTAACTGTATTCTTAATACAAGTCAGTGGTATGCTTCATGGTTTTATTTGAATAGTTAAACGGATTAGCAGAAGTTTAGTTGGCAGAGAATAGTCACACTTGGCTAGCATTCTTTTCTGCTTCAGATTATCCTAGATGTGATCAGCAAACTGCGCACATCAAATCCAGCCCGTCCCCTGTTTTCTAAGAGAAGGTTTTATTGGGGCACAGATATCATCGTTCATTTACGTATTGTCTATGTCTGCTTTTGTGCAGCAGCAGCAGCAGCAGCAGAGTAGAGGTGTTGTGATAGGGACCACATGGCTTGCAAAGCAGAAAAGGCTTGCTCTCTATCCCTTTTCAGAAAATGTTTGCCAACCCCTGGTCTAGGTCATTGTGTCCCACTCTAAACAGTGTCTTGATGGGTTGGCCGTGCACCAGAAAGGAATGAGGAGGGATCACAGGAGCAAAGGCACTTATTCTAGAGATGGAATGGTTTGTATGGTTGAGGTCAAATTCAAATACTTCAGAGGGCTTTCATTGAAAAGAATGAAGACAACAGGGTAGAATTTATGATGAGGAAGAATTACAGTCAGTATGTGAGAATAAATTTTTAATAGTTGGACCATTTTATGGAAAATGGGACAATTGCTTTCAAAGATTAGTTAGAACCTCCTTACTACAAAGTTTGGTGCTGAGTGTTGCCTGGGTGGCTCAGTCAGTTAAGCGTCCAAATTCAGCTCAGGTCATAATCTTGTGGTTTGTGGGTCTGAGCCCCACATTGGGCTCTGTGCTGACAGCTCAGAGCCTGGAGCCTGCTTTGGATTCTGTGTCTCCCTCTCTCTCTGCCCCCTGACCCAACCCCACTTACATTCTGTATCTCTCTCTGTCTCAAAAATAAACATTTCTTTTTTTTTTTTGACTTAAAAAATATTATCTGGAGATATGTTGAGTAAGAAGTTGCTGCGGCCAGCATCAAAAAGGTTTATGCCTGCTCAAAAATCCTTGAGGATTTTGATGGCTTCCTGTCTTACATTGAGGTCTTTCATCCATTTTGAGTTTCTTTTTGTGTGTGGTGTAGGAAAGTGGTCCAGGTTCATTTTTCTGCGTGTTGCTGTCCAGTTTTCCCAGCACCACTTGCTGAAGAGACTGTCTTTATTCCATTGGATATTCTTTCCTGCTTTGTCAAAGATTAGTTGCCCATATGTTTGTGCATCCTTTTCTGGCTTCTCTATTCTGTTCCATTGATCTGAGTGTCTGTTCTTGTGCCAGTACCATACTGTCTTGATGATTACAGCTTTGTAGTACAGCTTGGAGTCCAAGATTGTGATGCTTCCCGCTTTGGTTTTCTCTTTCAAGATTGCTTTAGCTATTTGGGGTCTCTTCTGGTTCCATACACATTTTAGGATTGCTTGTTCTAGCTCTGTGAAGAATGCTGGTGTTATTTTGATAAGGATTGCATTGAATATGTAGATTGCTTTGGGTAGTATTGACATTTTAACAATATTTGTTCTTCTGATCCAGGGGCATGGAATATTTTCACATTTTTTTGTGTCTTCAATTTCTTTCATAAGCTTTCTATAGTTCTCAGTGTATAGATTTTTCACCTCTTGGTTAGATTTATTCCTAGGTATTTTATCATTTTTGGTGCAATTGTAAATGGGATCAATTCCTTGATTTCTCTTTCTGTTGCTTCATTATTGGTGTGTAGGAATGTAACTGATTTCTGTGCATTGATTTTATATCCTGCAACTTTGCTGAATTCATGGATCATTTCTAGCATTTTTTTGTGGAATCTTTTGGGTTTTCCATGTAGAGTATCATGTCATCTGGGAAGAGTGAAAGTTTGACCTCCTCCTGGCCAGTTTGGATGCCTTTTATTTCTTTGTGTTGTCTGATTGCAGAGGCTAGGACTTCCAATACTATGTTGAGTAACAGTGGTGAGAGTGGACATCCCTGTCATGTTCCTGACCATAGGGGGAAAGCTCTCAGTTCTTCCCCTTTGAAGATGATATTAGCATTGGGTCTTTCATATATGGCTTTTACGATCTTAAGGTGTGAGCCTTCTATCCCTACTTTCTTGAGGGTTTTTATCAAGAAAGGATGCTGTATTTTTTCAAATGCTTTATCTGCATCTATTGAGAGGATCATGTGGTTTTTGTCCTTTCTTTTATTGATGTGATGTATCACATTGATTGTTTTGCGGATATTGAACTAGCCCTACATCCCAGCTATAAATCCCACTTGGACATGCTGAATACTTTTTTTAATGTGTTGTTGGAGCCAGTTAGCTAATATCTTGTTGAGGATTTTTGCATCCATGTTCATCAGGGAAATTGGTCTATAGTTCTCCTTTTTAGTGGGGTCTTTGTCTAGTTTTGGAATCAAGGTAATGCTGGCTTCATAGAAAGAATTTGAAAGTTTTCCTTCCATTTCTATTTTTTGGAACAGTTTCAAGAAAATAGGTGTTAACTCTTCCTTAATGTTTGGTAGAATTCCCCTGGAAAGCCATCTGGCCCTGGACTCTTGTTTTTTGGCAGATTTTTGATTACTAATTCAATTTCCTTACTGGTTATGGGTCTGTTCAAATTTTCTATTTCTTCCTGTTTCACTTTTGGTAGTATATATGTTTCTAGGAATTTGTCCATTTTTTCCAGATTACCCATTTTATTGGCATATAATTTTTCATAGTATTCTCTTATTATTGTTTGTATTTCTGCTGTGTTGGTTGTGATCTTTCCTCTTTCATTCTTCATTTTATTTATTTGGGTCCTTTCCTTTTTCTTTTTGATCAAACTGGCTAGTGGTTTATCAATTTTGTTAATTCTTTCAAAGAACCAGCTTCTGGTTTCATTGATCTGTTCCACTGTTTTTTCGGTTTCGATAGCATTGATTTCTGCTCTAATCTTTATTATTTCCTGTCTTCTGCTGTTTTTGGGTTTTATTTACTTTCTTTTTCCAGCCCCTTAAGGTGTAAGGTTAGGTTGTGTATCTGAGACCTTTCTTCCTTCTTTAGGAGGGCCTGGATTGCTATATACTTTCCTCCTATGACCGCCTTTGCTGTGTCCCAGAGGTTTTGTGTTGTGGTATTATCATTTTCATTGACTTCCATACACTTTTTAATTTCCTCTTAAACTTCTTGGTTAGCCCATTCATTCTTTAGTAGGATGTTCTTTAGTCTCCAAGTATTTATTATCTTTCCAAATTTTTTCTTGTGGCTGATTTTGAGTTTCATAGCATTGTGGTCTGAAAATATGTGCAGTATGATCTCAATCTTTTTTGTACTTGTTGAGGGCTGATTTGTGTGCCAGTATGTGACCTATTCAGGAGAACATTCCATGTGCACTGGAGAAGAACGTATATTCTGCTGCTTTTGGATGAAATGTTCTAAATATATCTGTTAAATCCATCCGGTTCAGTGTGTCAATCAAAGCCATTGTTTCCTTGTTGATTTTCTGTTTACATGATCTGTCCATTGTTGTAAGTGGGGTGTTGAAGTCCCCTACTATTATGGTATTATTATCAATGAGTTTATTTATGTTTGTGATTAATTGATTTACATATTTGGGTGCTACCACATTTGGAGCATAAATGTTTACAATTGTTAGACCTTCTTGGTGGATAGACCCCCTTAATTATGATATAATGTCCTTCTCAATATCTTACTACCGTCTAAAAATAAACATTTAAAAAAATAAGAAAATTTTTTGAAAACAAAGTTTGATGCTGAAGTGAAGCAAAGATCTGATGGACATTTGTAGAGAAGATTCCAGCGCAAGTGGAGATGGATAGCAAAGTTTCCCAGGTAGACCTTTCTGCTTCCCAAATCCACTAAAGATCCTGATGAAAGCCTCTTTAAGAAAATTACACTTCCACTGATAGGCACAGTACCTTCTATGAAATGAGTTCAAGAACCTCTGAATGCATGCATCTCTTAACCCTCAAGGAATTCATCCAATTCTCAAATTCTAAGAGATAAAAATATTTTAAATTATACAAAACCTATATTAAAGACAAGTCAGTTATAGGTCTACTGTTATATCTTACAAAGTTTGGACATATACGTAACCAACATTCAGGTCTTCTTCAAGGAACCTTAAAACGGAGTCAGTGCTGACAGCATTATGTTTTCATTTTCATGGATAGCTTAGCGCTAAACTTAAGGTACATATTTATATTCCTGAAAACAGGAATATATGTGAAATAATCAAATTTGTGCAGGTGTTTTCTTGCATTGTAGCTATTAATTTCCATTTGCAGTTACCCTAATGAGAGTGACCTTACACTCCACTTCAAATCCTTTCTCTTTCTATCCACCTTCGCACCGAGGTATCATGGTGGATAATATTCACTTTTCCTTTCTCTGAAAAAAATACTTTGATTTCCTGTATGACTGAGATTTAAACCTAGAAAACGTAAGAAAGCCAAATCAGATACTAAGGAAATTCACAAATGAAAAATGTCTTAATATTGTTATGGGCATTTATTATATATCTAAATCATATTATATCATCAGAAATCATAATAACACCATTATGCTATGCAATTAGATGCTTCAGTGGCAACTGATCATGTGTTTACTGTAATTACAGCATTTGACTAATTACAGTAATTATGCCACTTAGTGGCTGAATTCTTAGCTCTGAATTCCATTGATTGGATGGACTTTCTCCATAATTCTGTGAGGTTTTGTGCCTTGAATTTGGTGAATGTTGGCTTGAATTTTATGTTGGTAGATTCTACTCAGCTTCCAGGGATGATTTTAAAGTTTGGGGATGAATATGCCATTTTCATTTTTATTACCATTTCAAAACATCTAAAGGGGGAACAGATTCTTCTCTCCTGGCCCCAAGCACAGAAACTGTGCTGGCTGTGGGGTCAGTCCCTGTCTTCAGACCAGGGACTCATGTCTGTGTCATTCCTGGGGTCGGGGCGGGGGGGGGAATGGTTGGATTGAACTGGCAGGCTGATTCACTGAATGAGAGTGTGTTTGGTAACTTGGTAAAAATAATCAGTTTGATTCTTTCTGACTCTATGATTGCTTGTTAAGCTAAATGCACTAAATAGATGTTTTGTTTGTTAAGCATTGTGCAGCTGGAGTCCCAAGGAGGGCAGTCAGCAATCACTAACATATCCTACATGTAGAGGTTTTGCTGAAAATTCAGTCCACAGGCTTGTTATCAAATGTCTGTTTCACATCAAGTACATGCCAGCTTCTGAGGAAGGAACAAAGCACTTAAGACACAGGCGCCATGTCCAGTGACTAATCTGTCCAACACTTGTCTCACATCAGTGAGGAAACATTATACTTCCAATGAAAATCACATAAAAAAAAACGGTTTAAACTCCATGATCAACTTTGGTGTTATGTCCATGTTGACTTTTGAGAATAAGGGAGTGAATCATTTAGTGAATCATTTGGGTTGTGTCACATCTTCTGATTCTTTTCTTCCATAACAGTGGTCAACAGGTAGAAATGGAGTGAACCTGACCATTATTTTCAAGGCCTGGATCTGCAACTTGAAAGTTGTTAGACTTTGTAAAAGTCACTAAATGCCCCTTTCTAAAAGTCACTAAATGCCCAAACCTCAAATTTCTCATATATATAGTAAGGGAATTTCTTTCTTCCCTTTTTTCCTTCTTCCTTTCTTCTTTTCTTTTCTCCTTCCTGCCTTCCTTCCTTTCTTCCTTCCTTTCTCCCTCTCATTCATTCATTCATTCATTCATGACTCAGGGAGAAGGGCAGAGAGAGAGAGAATCCCAAGCAGACTGCATGCTCAGCAAGGAAGCTGACACGGGGCTCTATCCCACAACCCTGGGATGATGACCTGAGTCAAAAATCAAGAGTCGGATGCTCAACTGACTGAAACACCCAGATGCCCATATAGTAAGGGAATTTAAAACAGCAACTTCATAGCACTTTCATGAGAGTTAAGGGGGAGGAAGAAAAAGCTCTTTGTCAACAATGTGATGGACAAACATGGAATTTTGCCTCCTGTGTTTCAAAAAGAAACATTCACTTGATGAAATAATTCACACTCTTTTCCCTAAGAATCAGAGTTCTTAGATATGATGCAGTTGATTGCACTGACTCAAATATCTGCAACTCTTTAGAGTTTTTTCCATAAGATTCATATGTTGAAGTAAGAATGTTTGCAATTAAAGGCTATGAAGAGTTGAGTCTCTTTAAAAATTAGAATAGCAAGAATTAGATGATCACATAAAACTACTTGTCACTTGAAAGTAGATCTTAGGAAAAGTATCAAATATTTACCAGTAATCAAAATTTTATAAACAACTTAAGAACATAACAGAATGTCACCCCATATCAACTTTAATATCTGGTGTTTGGGTTGCAGTTTCTATTTTCAAGTTGTATTATCATTAATTAGTTATGAAGCAGCTGATTATTTTAATAAGATGAGAGAGAAAAACAGAGTAGAATAGGACACACGCATATATCTTCTTTTTAATTTGATGGTAGGCTATTAATAATGAATAATAATTGACATTAATGGGGTATTCATAAAATAATGATTGTTTCAGCATATTCTGAACAAAACTTATAATGTATTCCCCTCGATTATTCTATATTACTAATTCAAGAGTGGCAAAAAGTATGAAACTGTGTCCCACATATTTATTTGTTTCTTTTGGCTACCCTTGTCCTCTGAAGAGCTCATTTTTATTGTATTGGGCTTTTACTCAGCTGCTGTCAGCATCCAAAACCTTTCCAGGGGCAATGCAATGTGGCTTTAGAGAGCTGTCTTTAGACTATGATCATTTTTTTTGCCAAGTATGTAAAATAATAGTTCCCAAATGACAATAACAATTGAAATAGGCTGTGTTGTTCTATAAGCCACAGAACTGTGACTGAAAAAAGCAAACAATGAAATGGTATTCCCTCTAATATTTTAAGCAAAACTTACCTTCACTGCACAAGAAGTCATTTGACTGGTGTTTGTACAACAAGGTAGGAGGGTTACATTTTGCTTTATTAATGTGTCATGCAAATCAGACTTCACTTTGACTTAGTTCAGAGAATGTGTTTTGGAAGGCATCACTTAGCATTCATTGCTGCCACTATTGGGTTTTTCATTCTGTCCCTTCAACTGAGTCAGTATTTACCTGCACACTTCTTTGAACACTTCATACCGTTGTGGTCAGCTGATTGTCTTCCATTTTACGGCTCATTTCGTCAGAGTCCTTAAAAATGGCGCCCAGAACTGGACCATATTCTAGATGTGGCTTGTCAGGCACAGAATATCATTTCCTTTCTTTCAGGCAGACAATACATTCCCCTTGGTGCAGCCTGAAATTGCATCCATTGTCCTTGCACACCACATTGTTTGTTCCTAGGGTGATTAAAGTCATCCTCCAAATGTATATATTCATTTTTTGTTTTGAATAAACACGACAAAGTGTTTGGACATGTAAATCACTCTTCAATACTTTGGAACACAATGAAGGCAAATCATTTTGATCGCCAAGTTGGGTCTTTTTTTCTTTCAGTAAAATATTTCTTGTTTCTTCCTTTGATTAGTGACATAGAATACAAGGTGTTAAATTTAATTATCCCGGGATTCGATTGCTGATTTTTCCATTTATTAGCTAACTATGGGTAAGTTAATTGCTTCCCATGCTACTTAATTTTTCACTTGAAAAACAGGGATAAATCAGTTTTGTTTTACAAGGTTCTTGTAAGGGTTAAAAATGATGATGTAAAGTGCTTACCACAGCACATAGGAAATAATATTTAATAAAGGTTGTTCTAATTGCTTCTCTTCAATTATTCTGGTGGCTTCCTCGAAAAAATCAATTTCATTACATCAAATCTTTATTCCTATCTTCTCTGTTTTCCACATGCTTTTTTTTGCTTTGTTCTTTTTCTCTTCATTCTTAGAGTATCTCTTTTTTTGGTTTTTACTTCATTGATTTAGATTTTTCTCTATGTTGGCTATCCAATATAGGTTTTAATTCTGCTTTTGTGATTGTGGCTTACTTGTAAGCAATATGGCCTATATCACTTCTTTCTCATCTCAGTTGGTATTTACACTTTGCTGTTTTCTTTTTTTTTTTAACTGTTTATTTTTGAGAGAGAGAGAGAGCATGTGTGCACATGTGCAAGTTGGGGAGAGGCAGAGAGAGAGGGAGAGAGAGAATCCCAAGCAAGCTCCTTGCTCACCGTGGAGCCCGATGTGGGGCTTGATCCCACAAACAATGAGACCATGACCTGAGCCGTAATCAAGAGTCAGTTGGTCAACTGACTGAGCCACCCAGGCACCCCTCTGTGCTGTTTTCAGTTTTCACTTGTTCTCTCCTTGTGGGCTTTCTGCCTCTTTTTCACACATGGCAAGAAGCCATGTCTTACTTATTGCAACAGCAGTAAGTAAGCACCTTCACTTAGTCCCCCGGTTCTATAATAAATACCTTTGCTATTAGAAGTTCCCATTCTTGACATTTGAAAGACTCCGTGTTAATTTTCTCGTTTCTTATTCTTGGAGAAGCAATCCCTCCAGCTTTGGTGTTTGTGAACAGCACCAAAGAATGTCATTCCTTAGGCTTCCCTGCCATGTTATGCAAAAGTCTGCACCAGGAATCAGCACTCCTATTGTAAAGGGCCAGAGAATAAATATTAGACTTTATAGGACATATGGTCAACTCTACCACTGTAGTTGAAAAGCAGCCATAGACAATATGTAAATAAATGGACGTGGTGTATTCCAATAAAACTTTGTTTACAAAAACAGGTGGCAGGCCAGATCTGGTCTCTGCACTTGTAGTATGTTGGTCTAGACTGTCCACTCCGTGAGCATAAGGGCCTCTTCTGTTTTATTCACTTCTGTGTCCATAGCAGCCAGCATTTAGTACTTGGCTCACTAAATATTTATTGACCTGGTGCTGATTTTTTTTATGAGCAGCTGAAAAGAGAATATACATTTCCCCTAACCCAGTCTCCATCACCTCACACACCTTCACCAAGTGTGGATCTGCTGAAATGACACCTTTCTCCTCATGGTTTACTCTAATGGACCATGCTGGTTAATTTTACATATCACTTGACTAGACTTTGGTTACCGAATGTTTAGTCAAACACCAGTCTAGGTGTGGCTGTGAAGGTATTTTCAGAGGTGATTAACATTAGCAATCACTTGACCTCCATAATAGGTCTCACCTAATCACTTGGAGGCCTTACTAGCTGAAACTGAGGTTTTTCAAAGAAGAAGTAATTCCCCCTCAAGACTGTCATATAGGAATTCTGCCTGAGATTTTAGCCTTTGGACTCAGGACACAAAACTGCAACATTGATACTTACCTGAACCTCCAGTCTGCCAGTTTGCCCTACAGATTTCCAATTTACCAGCCTCCGCAAATATAGACAGATAGATACATAGATCTCTATAGATATAGATGTATATATGTGTGTGTGTGTGTGTGTGTGTGTGTGTGTGTTTGTATATATAGATAGATATAGATGTATATATATATGTGTGTGTATATATGTGTGTGTATATATGTATATATACATATCTATGTAGATATAGAAATATAGATATAACCTATTGGTTCTGTTTCTCTGGAGAACCTTGGCTAATACATATATTTAAGGTGTGTGTGAGAAAATATAGTTCCCAGGATACACTACTAAAGGCCTATTCTTACCCAGGACCTCCTGCCTCAGTCAGCAAGGTCTATACACCAGCCATGTATGAGTTGTCATGATTCTTTGTCCCATGGCCTTCCCCAAGTTGCAGTCTCCAGTGAACATAGACATACATCAGTGTGTAATGGATGTGCAAGGGAGAGCAGAGGAGCCCGACTTCAGCACTGGGCCACACTGTGCCAGTGGCAGGGCTCCTGTGCTTCATCATTTCCTCCCATCTCCTTTCCCCTTCTTCATAGTTCCATGAGAAGGGCCAGGCTTTCCTCTATTTGCTGTTCCCAACCAAAATGGACTCCCAGAGACTTGGAGGAACAGCCTGGACAGCCAGTGTGTCACACAAGCCATGTCTTTCAGGCTCTTCTTTGCCATGCTTGATTGGGCTGGTCTGGTTGGCTGTGTCCAGTGGTCTGACTCATTTTCAACTCAGGGGAGAGGGCTGGGGATGTCACATATAGGCACAAGTCCTGGGCTACATCTCCAGTTTTGCTTTTGCTGGAGACCCATGGTCTCTAGGGAGTACTGAGCATTGGCTTGGCCACCAACAAAAAAATATTTTTGAGTCCCATTTGGAAATCAGTTCTTTTAAAGAATCTTAAAGGGAAAGAAGATCTCCTAACATTCATGGAAGCTTTCTATAATGTTCTCAGGATGATTTGTCCTTCATCTGGAACCTCATAAACACCTTGCGTGTTCTTGTATACCAACATGTATCATAATCGCTGTATAGCACTTATTACAACTGCGGTACTAGAATGCTTCTTTGGAAAAGTGGACTTCACAGGAGCCCCTTTTATTTCCCATGTGCCTATCATGGTAACTAGCTTTATAGTAGCTACATAAGTACACACTCAGTGAATGAATAGAATGAGTGATGGGAGGTTGGATAGTTCCACTAGGATCTTTCTCTGTAGTAACATAGGAATCCAGGGCAGGATAGCACATTTGAATTATTTTTTAAAAATCTAACCAAGAATTAGTGTGGTACTAAAAAACCTAGTTTCTCGAATATACCCTCATCTCCTTTTTGAAAAACTGGGGTCTTTACCTGAAGTCTGGGATTTCACCTACTCTATCATCTTCAAAGGTTGCTGATGCTGTTTCTATGGTCATGTCTTTAAGTCTTCTGAATTAGCTGGGATATAGTTTGTCTTGGCATTGATATAACTTATTTTAAACAACCAAGTCCTCTCTTATGCTCTTTCACAGTGGACTTTAATTTCCTGTGAATTATGTTTTCCTGTATATCCACTTTGAAGACTCTCTCTTCATCTATGCATTCAAGACACAATAATATAGAACTATAAAGCTTTCCCTCTGTTTCATTTAACACTATTTTTTTCTGTCCCAAGTGCTGGATCTATACCTCCTTTGCTCCATGTTTTGCTTCAAATACAGCTCTGAAAATCATTTTGCTCTTAGAATTTTTGCCAAACCTATGAAATGATTCTGAGGATTTACCATCTGGTATAGGACTTAGAGTGAGAAACAAGAAAGAAAGAAAGAAAGAAAGAAAGAAAGAAAGAAAGAAAGAAAGAAAGAAAGAAAGAAAGAAAGAGAGAGAGAGAAAGAAAGGAAAGAAAGAAAGAAAGAAAGAAAGAAAGAAAGAAAGAAAGAAAGAAAGAAAGAAAGAAAGAAAGAAAGAAAGAAAGAGAAAACGAAAGAACGGACATCATGAGAATGTGCAATATAATTATGATTCAGGGAGATAAGGCAAAAATGCCCTTTGTGTCTTAACCATTCCTAGTGACATATCATCCCCTTTATAGCTTTATCTTCTGGAGGGAAGCACTGCATTAGTCATGGAAGCAGTGAAAGGAAAGAAAGACCCTTCTCTATTAGAGTTCTCCCAAAGGCAACTTGAACAGGCAGCATTACCCTTCAAACAAGGTTTTGACTGGCGTAACTTGCTGGAAAACATATCTAGAAGCCAATTACTCTTTAAATCACTTGTAAGAACTTAATTTTGAGGGGAACAAAATCTAGAAATTTACATGTGAATGGGCTTGACTTCATTAGCATTTCATAGACATGCCTCTTCTCATGCATGTGGAGTGAGGGAACTTTGCAGCTGAAGTGGAAATTCCACTCTGCGTTTGCATTTTGGAGTGAGCAATCTTCCTTATTGCCTCCGAATTCCTCTCATTCTTTGGCTCACACTCTCAAAAAGTCATTATTGGTGGGGTTTGCTAATGAGGTGAAGAAAAGTGCCTTTGCTACATAGGAGATCTGTGCTTTACTCTTGAGGGAAACTGTAAAGGTAGCACTCTTTTGGGTTCACTACCCTATGCAGGATTTGGGCTGTCTAATCTATTATACCCTGGACAGTGCACAGAGCTATGACTTGTTCATGCCCTTCTAGGCTGATAATAACCCGAATGCTGGAGATAAGGGTACATAAATTGTATCAGATCCTTAACTATCATATTTGGTGCCATGTGTCTAGGAGCAAATGAATAAATATTTATTGAACACTTAGTAGTTGAAAATCCATGTGCAAGGTACTTTTAGATAAACTGAATCATATGAGCTTTACAAATATCTTCATGTGTTATGACTACTATTGTATTCAGTGCAGAGACAGTAAAATAGTTCTATGCAAGATGCAGACATTAAATACCAGGATGTAAACCAGCTCTTCCTATTCCAAGCCCTGCCTACTGGACGTGGCACCATGCGTTTAGAAATTTTCAAATCTGTCTGTGAATATAGAACCATAGAACCTACCTTTCCCAAAGGACAAGAGATTCATGAATCTATTATCGTGCATAAGGTCCAGTGAGTGACAAAGACCACCAAGGCTGTGGGCAGCAGTAGTCACAAAATCTTTGATATATCTCCTTGCTACCTGGGTTTGCTACCAGCATTCCAGGTACGCACGGAAGAGTCCATGTACACGGGGAAATTGAAAGGGAGTTTCTTTGGATGAACAATAAGGCTTCCAATCACTCATACTGCTCAGACCACAACTTCTTTTCATTTACAAAAGCCTTTCTCTGTTCTATAGCATATGTAAGATTATAAACTGTTAAAAACATAGCTTAAATTAATTTTGCATGCCTAGTGATAACGAATTGAAGAATGCTTTTTGCAGGATGGTATATTTATTTCCATAGTCGTGTAAGCAGTGACTGCAAGCTGAGTGGCCTATAACACAAGTTACCATGTCAGTTTCTGTGAGGCAGAAACCAGGCATGGGTTGCTTGGGTCCTTTGCTCAAGTCTTCCCCAGGTGGAAATCACAGGGTTGCCCCCGGCTGCCCTTCTTTCTCATGCTCACGGTCCTCTTCTAAACCCTGAAGGTTGTTGGCAAAATAGATGTCCTTACAACTGTGTGTTTGAGGTCTCTATTCTTCTGCTGGCAATCTTCCAGGCCCCCTTCAGGTCAAAGAGGCCACCCACAGTTCCTTGCCACATGGCCCACGTTGACAGTTCACAGCATGGCTTTTGCTTCCTTATTTGAGTAGGGCAGTATCTGCTGCTGTATCTTGTCACTTTTTTCTAATCAATTTTTTAAAAGATTTTATTTTTAAGTAATCTCCACACCCAGCATGGGGCTTGAATGTACAACCCCAAGATCAAGAGTTGCATGCTTTACTGACTAAGCCAACAAGGTGCCCTGCATCTTGCCACTTATAAGGGTTCAACTGAGTAGGATAGGCCAGCACAGATAATCACCCTTTACTATAACTCCAAGTTCACAGATTAGAGGCCTAATCACTGAAGTGGCATCCTTCATATTCATGGACTGTGCCCATACTCAAAGGGGGGTGGATTATATACTGTGTCTACACGAGGGGTGGGAATGCCAACATCCATCCTGTATTTCTGCCCACCACAGGTGGGAACTAAGGTAGAAAAACAGGATATAGATCTCTAATGAGGAAGGCTGATAGGTTTGACCTTGCCTGCATAGAAGTGGCTGCCTGGAGGACCATGAGAACATGCCAAGGCTTTGCAGGAAATAGTGCAAGTAGGAGGACAGAAGGGAAGTGTCTTGCCTTTTGTCTTGCCTTCCCTTGCCTTTTGTGCTTGATGACAGCAGTTATCAATCCATGCACTGTGGCTCCAGAGGTGCGACAGAGTTATTGCAAGGAAGATACAAAGCCATGTGTGCATTGACAGAGTGCAGCTTGAGTACATAATAGATTTCAGACTAACGTTTTCAGAATGTATTAGATAGTGTATTAGTCTTTTATAGCTGCTGCAACAAATTTGCAAACTTAGTGGCTTAAAAGGACAGAAATATATTACCTTAGAATCCTGGAGGTCAGAAGTCCAAAATGTGTCTCACTGAACTAAAAGCAAGGTGTCAGCAGGCCTGGCTCCCTCTGGTTCCAAGAGAGAGCCTTTTGCATCTTTCAGAGCTGTACTGCTGAGCTCTTGGCCCTTCTTCCATCATCAGAGTGCATCACTCGAACATCTGCACCCCTATCACCTTCTCTCTTTTTGACTCTGGTCCTCCTGCTTCCCTCAGATGAAAGCCTTTGTGGTTGCACTGGGTCCACTCCCTCAACATCTCCCTCACTTGCCTGCAACTGATTATGAACTTCAATCACATCTACAGCATACCTTTGCCGCAACACCCAGATTAGCATTTTGTCGAGTAACTGGGAATTGTAGCCTAGCTAGACTGACATGTGAAATTGCTCGTCACAGATAGGATGAATAAAATGCAAATTTGAAAGCACCGCTGGGTTAAAGGGCAAAAAATTGTACTTTATCACTCTTGACTCTGGTTATCTCTTTGTCATGGGTGAGGGGACCCCTGAAATCTTTTGAAGCTAGACAATTGTCTTCATCCCTACCAAGAACAGGAGCACTGGTTGATGAGGGTGGGCATCTCTTGGGAAGCAAGAAGCTCCTGGGATCCCAGCGGTGAGCATGATGGCCCCGGATACTCCCCACACCCACCTGAAAGTGGGTAGCAGAAAGGGAAACGCAGATGAGAGGATGCTGAAGACAGATTTCGCCTAACTCATAATTCTGTAAAACTTAGTCACCACTGCTGTAACTCCAGCCTACTTTGCCCTCATTCTTTTTGTTTATTTTGGTCTTGGCTCAAAATGAAGCACGGGACTGTCACCAGAAATTTAGTACATTAGCATTCGGTGCCTTCATAAATTTCCTGCCTAAAAATCACAGGGAGAACCGTGAGAACAATGATTTTTTTCCCCCTCTACTGAGCAATTAAATGTGATGAATATGTTACACACAATGGTGAATGTTGGAATTAATAAGCTGAAATGTCAATGTGTGACTATTTGTATACTTGACATCTAATAATTACATCATTTATCATTAAAAAAATCTGGCAGTCTTAAATAGAGAGCATTTATAATTAATTTTCTTGCCCTGGAAAGTCCAATTCATTCCACAGTCAAAAAGAGTCAGTGTTAATTTCTTTTCCATCAGCCATGGGCCACAAGTTAATGTATTAAAATCAGAACATTTACAATAACAGACTAATTAAATTATTTCCTCTACTGTAGTAGAAAAATGCATGGTTCTTATGCTGATAATCAGTCACCACAATAAACCCCATTTAATTCTCCTTGAAAGTCAAGTTCTTCCCAGTGGCAATTTTAAACTGTCAAGTGGGTTGAGAAATCCGGTTTGCTAGAGTAATAAAGAATATTGACTTTTGCATATCATTATTGTTAATATACTTTAAATGAGACTGAGAAGGAATTCATTAAAACATTATTTATCAATAGATGAGTTTGAGTCATCAGCAGATGAATGAAACAAGCAGAAATTGTCTTAATTCTATAGAAGGAGCACAGATTTGAAATGTTTGTGCTGATACACTTTCTATGACAAATTTAATTCAGTAAACAAGATACATATTTTAAAACAGAAACACAAGGCATCTCAAAACAGCTTTCTACTTGAGGGCAAGACTTGATCAACCAGGAGCAATACAAGAAACATGAGAATATCAGTTTGGAATGCTCAAAAATATGACAGAAGAAAATATTTAAAATGTTGTCTGCAATAGTTGTTCTGGAAACATAAGCAAGAAAAAAATGACAGAGGTGTAACATCTGTGGATCAGAGATATCTATATGTGTTCTACAAACGTCAGAAAAAACCGAGTGTATAAAAAGGCTGATCTTATGCACAATACGGCAATAATGAGAATAACTTGGTGGCACAAATCTATTTCAGCCTCCCAAAAAGGAAAGAGAAAATAGAGAGATAGTCTTTGGTGTCTCTAAGGTAAGATCCAAAGGCTGTCAGGTTACCTCATCCATTCTTTGGTAGAAAGGGAATCTGCCAGAGAATTTCGTGGCTAAGCTGACAAACATTTATGACAAACATAAAATCACAGAGGCTCATCAAGGGAAGATAACCTTCTTGGAATGGCCAGTACTCACCAAATTTCCTGGAATGTAATAGGCGTTCCGTATATATCAGTGGCACAATTGTAATTTCTTCCATGATTCATTACTTATTAACATCATAGAGTAGGCCTGCCAGTTGTTCATCTGAAATCCCCCTTTATTTCGCAACAGCTCTGCAAAGGTGGCATCGTCATTAAAGTGTTACAGGCAGGGAGGGTTTGTTCGAAAAAATGCTGGTGAGGGTCAAACAAGCTGGCACTTGGCAAAACAAGGATTTGAATCCATCAGTCTTTCTCCTGCTCCAGACTCGACACTGCCCGGTTGCCAGCTTTGTGTGATAATGCAGGGATGAGGGAGGCACAGCTTGCTACACGCAGGGGATATTTTTTAGCACAGGAAGGCTGGGACATAGCCATTCTGCTATCAATAGGACATTTAGGGGGGTGCCTGGGTGGCTCAGTCGGTTAAGCGTCTGACCTTGGCTCAGGTCATGATCTCATGGTTCATGGGTTCCAGCCCTGCATCAGGCTCTGTGCTGATGGCTCAGAGCCTGGAGCCTCCTTTAGATTCTGTGTCTCCCTCTCTCTGCCCCTCCCCCACTTGTACTCTGTGCCACTCTCTCTTGCTCTCAAAAATAAGTAAACATTAAAAAAATATTTGAAGCAGTAGGAAGAAGAACATTAACTCGTGGTGAGGGATCCCTGACTAAACTAAGAAACAGCATCACTTTCAGTAATAGTGAAGTTCCTAAAAGGAACTTGTAAAGGAAGATGTGCAATCTTTAATGCCCTTAAGATCCTCAATAAGACAGAAGGACTTGAAATGCTCACCGAGTGTTTCCTATATGCTAAAGACTTCACTCAAACATCTAATTTAATCTTGCAGAGGAAAAATAATTTGCATTCCAAAGAGATAAAATCGCCTATTTAACGATCCATAGAGCCACCCTGTGAGCCCAGAGAAGACACAATGCAACTCCAAAGGGACGGGGTTCCTTTTGGAGCTGATAGGGAGTGAGTCTGGAGTTGGAGCCTGGGTTGTGCCACTGGGTCTCTGTCCAGTCCCTGGGGTCATGGGTAAGGAGCGTGTCCTAAAGAGTCACAAGGAACGGCCGTCAAATGCAGCCTGTAGAGGACAGGTCCCCTCCAGCTCCCTATTGCCAATTTTGCTGCTGAAACCCAGCGTGCGTGGCTCTTCCTCAGAGGCTGTGAAGAGCCTAGGAATTTAGCTCTTTCCCCCCTCAGAGGTGACCTTCAGCCAGTGGTTTCCAGCTACAGCTGCGGGGAGCTGGGAGGGGATGCCATCTGGCTCTTGGGCTGGAACCTGAGTGACAGAGTATCACAAGCAGCACCAAACTAACACTTTTAGAGGCTTATTTCTTCAAGTGCCTTGATCTGACAGACACACGGGAGGGGTAAGAATACATATTGGAAAGAAGCTGGTCCTTCAGAGGAAGGACAATGAAGAGTGAGAAGAAGAACAGACTCTAAATTTAAAGACACTTTGGACTGTTTGGAAAATAAACGACCTGATGTTCTAGGAAGGCCTGAGTGACCGGACCCATTATTGGCGAGGACACACATTTTCTGGAATTCTACCATCTACACTGCTCCACGCTCTATTAAGGAACCCAGATTCAGTTATTCAACATAAATGAAGTGACTTCAGATCGGGCTGCCTTCTGAAACGAACAAAAAAGAATATCCCTTTTTTTTTCTCATTTCTTTTAAAAAAAGAGCTGCGGCACCTACGTGGCTCAGTTGAGTGCCTTGGCACATGATCTCCCGGTTCATGATATCAGGCCCCACGTCAGGCTCTGTGCTGACAGCTTGGAGCCTGGAGCCCCTTCTGATTCTGTGTCTCCCCCTCTCTCTGCTCCTCCCCCCTTCATGCTCTGTCTCTCTCTCCTTGAGAAATAAATAAATATTTTAAAATTTAAAAAAAGGTCATGAGTTCAAGCCCCACATTGGGTATAGAGATTACTTAAAAATAAAAATCTTAAAAAAAATAAGTAATTCAGCCACCATTGCCTAATCACCCCATAACACACACACACACACACACACACACACACACACACACACACACACAATTGTTTATTCATTTTCAGAAGGCTTTTTTTTTTGGCAGTATATATTGTAGTAGTTGTTTACTTTTTGCAAATTTTGACCTATATGTTTGGCAAATGTGAGTGGACTGCATAGAATTCAGTTGAGTTTATATATTCCGTAAAAAAATCACACTGAAATAAATCTTCGCCAGCTTCTGGTAATAGTTGATATTTCCAACTCTTGTTGGGAGGGTGTGACTTTGAAGAAGAATTCATTCCTGGCATCTCTTGCTAGAATGAGTAAATGAGTTATATATTACATTTCATGCCAGAAACATAACCGATATATTTGTACAACAAAAAAGGTATTATGCCCGTCTTAAATGATTTCATGTCATAACTTGAGGAATACCTTCTGATCATAAAAGGGTCATTCCTTTCAAGAAAGTTTAAATTCTTTAGAATGTGTTAACTCTGCTTTAAGTCACAAACATTCTTCCTGTGTTTAAGGAGTTTATTATGGAAAGAGCTGAACAGCAATAAACCATTTTGGGCTCTGAGCGTTTAACAACCGTGCGCACAGAGGGAAGGGGGCCAGTATTAACTGCCTTCTTAATTATGTCTGCATTTCAGAGTGGGAAATTTCTGGGGTACAACATGTGAATAGATGTTGTAACATGGCTTTAAGGGGATTAGGAGACCTGATGTTTTTATATAAACTTAATATAACCCTAAATATAGCCCTAAATATAACCACCAGTAAATATTGTATTTCCTTAATTCAAAGATAAGTATTTTTACTTACTTACTTTTGTTTATTTTGCGGGAGAGAGAGAAAGAGCACAAGCAGGGGAGGGGCAGAGAGAGAGGGAGAGAGAGAATCCCAAGCAGGCTCCACACTGTCAGCACAGAGCCTGATGCAGGGCTCGATCCCACAAACTGTGAGATCATGATCGGAGTTGAAATCAAGAGTCAGATGCTGAACCGACCGAGCCACCTAGGTGACCCATAGATAATTAAGTACAGTACAACCTTGGTTTGTGAGCATAATTCGTTCCAGAAACATGCTTGTAATCCAAAGCACTCATAAATCAAAATGAATTTGAAAAACATTGGCTCAGTTGTGATCATGTGACGTTTGGCATCATGTACTACTTGCATTGCAAGACATTGCTCGCATATCAACTTAAAATTTGTTAGAAATGTTTGCTCGTCTTACAGAACGCTTGCAGAACAAGTTCCTAAAGATCCAAGGTTTTACTGTATTTTTAATTTCTCTTTGTTTCCGGTCTTACATTTTTGTTTTGTTGGTTTCTGAAACCAGTCTGCATCTTACCTTCAGAGATGTCGTGGCATTTTTCTTCTCCCTGAAAATCTTCCAGGTTAGATTTTTGCTGATTTATAGCTGATGGTGTCTGGGAATTCAGGGAATGGAAGGAATATTGTAAGCAATGTTGAGAACACTGCCTTAGGGGCCTGCTGCTGCCATAAAACATTACCACAGACTCAGCAGTTTAAAACAGCAGACATTCATTATGTCATAGTTTTGTAGGTGGGACATTGACATGGGGCTCACAAAATCATGGTGTTGGCTGGGCCAAGTTCTTAACTGAAGAATTCACTTCCAGACTCATGAAAGTTGTTGGCAGCACTAGGTCCCACCCTGGGCTCTGAGGTCCCCATTCCTTTGTTGGCTATCAGCTGGGGGTGAGTATCCCTTCTCATTGCGTGGCCCACCGTCCCTCCCATCTTCAAAGCCAGCAGTGACAGGTTGCTGCCTTCTCATACCTCATCTATCCAACTTTCTTTTTCCCTCTGCACCTCCTTGATCCCAGCTGGGAAAGGTTGTCTGAAGGGCTCAGATCATTAGTTGGGGCCTGCCCAGGTCATATAAAATAATCTCCCCATCTCAGCATCCTTTATTGAACACATCCATAAGATCCCTTTTGATATGTAAAGTAACATATTCTCAGGTTCCGGGGATTAGGATGTGGGCCTCTTTGGAGGCCATTAATCTGCCAGTAATGTGTCTTGTATGAATAAACTCTTTGTAAAGCACCAAAGCAGAGCCAGAACAGCAGACTGTGGAGGGCCCCACGTAGAACAGTGAAATCGCGAGTGTGAACAAAAGGAGACTTTGAAAAGACGTTTCTCAGCTTGCAATGGAGAGAAATGTTGACACTGTTTTAAGCACACAGGTAAGCACACCTTGTGTGTATGTCCGTAGAGAGCATTTCTGTACATTGAAAGGCTGCGTGGTAACGACACAAAGAAACAAAACCGGGTCACCTTATGTGTGGCGTTTTATGGGATGCCTGTTAATAATTGATGGGTTTCGCTCTTGTTCATATAGAGAATATCCTTTGCAGGCTCTCTAGCAAAGCTCCTGAGCACGTTATTTCCTGACATCCACTTCATTGAACAACAACAAAATCATAATTTTCTTGAGAAGATTGGGCCATATTTCCAGACAATTGCACATTCTTTTATTACCCTTTCATTAAAGATGGGCCTACGGGCGCCTGGGTGGCTCAGTTGGTTAAACGTCAGACTTCAGCTTAGGTCATGATCTCATGGTTTGTGAGTTCGAGCCCCATGTGGGCTCTGTGCTGGCTCAGAACCTGGAGCCTGCTTTGGATTCTGTATCTCCCCCTCTCTCTGCCCCTCCCCAGATCACTCTCTGTCTCTCTCAAAAATGAATAAATGTTAAAAAAATAATAAAAAAAAAGAATTGGCCTAAAAATGTAGCTCGTCTTGGTGTCAGTGGAGTATAGTAAGTTCTCAAATCAAGTATTCTCTGCTACCTTTCAAGAGACTACCAGTATTTCCATTTTACAGAAAATAGTACTCTTTTAGTGGGCTATGCCATTTATTCCTTTAATATTGTTGTGGATGGCCTTGCATGTGGCAGTGTAATGAATTTAAAAGTCATCCTGTAAAGACCACAGAAAATGGAAGATGATGTACCTGTTCAACAAGGGCAGGAATTGACCTGAACAGGGAAAATTGGACTGCAAATTTCCATATACTTAGCTACATGGCTGAACACTAGAAAGAGGAAAGCATTTTTATAACCCAAATCTGCAAACAGCGTACACTATTTTATACAGGGCATATTAGTAAGTATGAGTCAGATATTACCTCCTTAAGGAAAACATTTCATATAAATGGTTACAACACTTATAGATATTTGCATATCTCTATGTAAACACATATTTAACCTTGTTTAAATTCACTTTTTCACCATTTAAGCTCAATAGCGTTGCACGCCAAGTCTATAGTTCCACAAATGGTCATTTCATAAGACAGGCTGTGATTTTCAGCTGAAGCAAGATTGAGTTTTAGTAAGAGGCTGAAGGTAAGAAAACCCTACCTTTTGGGGCGCCTGGGTGGCGCAGTCGGTTAAGCGTCCGACTTCAGCCAGGTCACGATCTCACGGTCCGTGAGTTCGAGCCCCGCGTCGGGCTCTGGGCTGATGGCTCAGAGCCTGGAGCCTGTTTCCGATTCTGTGTCTCCCTCTCTCTCTGCCCCTCCCCCGTTCATGCTATGTCTCTCTCTGTCCCCAAAAAAATAAAAAATAAACGTTGAAAAAAAAAATTAAAAAAAAAAAAAAGAAAACCCTACCTTTCAACAACTGCCCAGTCTTCAGAGAGTCAGCAAAAGGGTCTTACAGGAACAGAAATGACATATACATCATGCACCTTAAAAACTGCTGCTGTACACTTTCTTTTTCCCATTTTTAGAAACTTTAACAGATCATTGTATTTCCATAGATAACAGGATTTTTAGTCCAGTAACAAAATTGCATACCCGATGGGGTACGGTGATAAAAATACTCAGCATCTGGTTTTGGGAAATATGACTCCCAAATTTTCCAGATGAAAAGGTAACGAATCCATCCTGGCACTACTTTTATTGCATTTGAATATGTGATGCGTATCTCTCTGAATTTAAATCTCTCAGTTTTGTGCATGCTTTCTCTCTGCCAATGGTTGGAGATGCACTTTCAAGACTTTTTAAGTGCTGACTTGTCAGGATAGATATTTACACTTACTTCTCCCTCTGGCAGGACTATCCTTTAGTGACAGCAGACCGGGCTTCACGTTCTGGGTCCTGCTGGTCTTTAGTCTTCTTTGTCTGAATGTCAATGGAATTTGGTTTTGCAGTTGGTGACGAATGATGTCCTACAGATGCGCATGATGAGACCTCTCAGGTATAGTGTTGTGAATGGGCTACAGTATGGATTTGTGTAGTGCCCATCCTGTACTGTCCCCAAGGAAAGAGCCTTCAGCCATAGGTGCTCCCACCCAGACTGTGGACCACAAGGAAATCACTAGTTTAGTGCAAAACCTTGGCAAATCAGCCAACGTCCATCATTTGGACCAAGGTAACATCAGTGATGAGCTGGCACAAAAAGAAAAGAAAGTTGGGACCGTGGATGGTGGAACTAACCTAGCATAGGGCGGAAGCTTAACAGAGGGGGAAGATTGAGAGAAAGCTACTTAGCAGTTTGTCAACTGGGTGGATGGTGGTGCTTTTTCCTGGACTATATCATCTTGGAGGAGGAGCAAGTTTGGAAGAAGATGCTAAATGCAACAGAATATATTGGGCTTGAAGGGCCTGTGCATGTCCACGTGCAGCTTTCCAATAAGTTCGTTGGCTCTATGAGGCTGAAGCACAGCACAGAAATCCACATGAAGAGGGTTACTGGTATCAGGGAGGGGAGCTGGGGAGACTATAAACCAGGGTTTGGCATGCTTTTAAAAAATTTTTTTGAAATGTTTATTTACTTTTGGGGCACCTGGGTGGCTCAGTCGGTTAAGCGTCGGACTTCAGCTCAGGTCACGATGTAACGGGCCGTGAGTTCGAGCCCCGCGTCAGGCTCTGGGCTGATGGCACAGAGCCTGGAGCCTGCTTCCGATTCTGTGTCTCCCTCTCTCTCTGCCCCTCCCCCGTTCATGCTCTGTCTCTCTCTGTCCCAAAAATAAATAAATGTTAAAAAAAATTTAAAAAAAATGTTTATTTACTTTTGAGACAGACAGACAGAGAGCAAGTTGGGAGGGGCAGAGAGACAAGGGGACAGAGGATCCAAAGCGGGCTCTGTGCTGACAGCAGAGAGCCTGATGCAGGGCTTGAACTCATGAACCAAGAGATCATGACCTAAGCCAAAGTCAGATGCTTAATGGACTGAGCCATCCAGGTGCTCTCTTCTGCCCATTTTTAAACTGGATTTTTTTTGTGTGTGTTGAGTTGTATAAGCTCTTTATATATTATTATTTTCATGTGTTATTTATTATTATCTTATTTATATTTATATTATATATATTTATATTTGTGTTATTTTATATATTATTATATTTATATATATTCTATTTTATCAGATATGTCATTTGCAAATATCTTCTCCCATTCAGTAGGTTGTCTTTCAGTTTTTTTGATTGTTTCCTTTGCTGTGCAGAAGCTTTTCATTTTTATATAGTCCCAATAGTTTATTCTTGCTTTTGTTTCCCTTGCCTAGAAAACTTGCTACAGCCAATGTCAAAGAAATTGCTGCCTGTGCTTTCTTCTAAGATTTTTATTGTTTCAGGTCTGGCATTTAGTTAGGTCTTTAATCCCATTTTGAGTTTATTTTTGTGTATGGTGAAAGAAAGTGGCCCAGTTTCATTCTTTTGCATGTAGCTGTCCAGTTTTCCCAGCACCATTTATCAAAGAGACTCTCTTTTTCCCATTGCATGTTCTGGCCCTTTTGTCATAGATTAATTAACCATATAATCATTGCTTTATTTCTCTCTATTCTGCTCCATTAATCTTTGTGTCTGTTTGTGTCAGTACATACTATTTTGATTACTACAGCTTTGTAATATAACTTGAAACCTGGAGTTGTGATATCTCCAGGTTTTGTTTGTTTGCTTTGTTTTTCTTTTTCAAGATTGCTTTGGCTACTTGGGGTCTTTTGTGTTTCCATACAAATTTTAGGATTATTTGTTGTAGTTCTGTGAAAAATGCTCTTGGTATTCTGATAAGAATTGCATTAGTGTGTAAATTGTTTGGGTAGTATGGACATTTTAACAATATTTGCTTTCTCAATCCATGAGCATGGACTATCTTCCATTTCTTTGTCATCTTCAGTTGCTTTCATCCAGGTTTTAGTTTTCAGAGTATAGGTCTTTTACATCCTTGGTTAAGTTTATTCTCAGGTATTTATTATTTTTGATGCAATCATCAGTGGGATTGTTTTATTAATTTCACTTTCCGTTACTTCATTGTTAGTGTATGGAATTACAGCAAATTTCTGTATATTGATTTTGTATCTTGCAACTTTATTGAATTCTTTCATCATTTCTAGTAGTTTTTTGGTGGAGTCTTTAGTGTTTTCTATACATAGTATCATACCATCTGTAATTAGTGAAAGTTTTACTTCTTCCTTACCAGTTTGGATGCCTTTTTTTTCTTTTTGTTGTCTGATTGCTGTGGCTAGGAATTCTAGTAATATGTTCAATAAAAGTGGTGGGACTGGACATCCTTGTCTTGTTCCTGACCTTAGGGGAAAGTGGGTTTTTCATAATTGGCCTTTATTATGTTGAAATATGTTCCCTGTAAATCTACTTTGTTGAAGGTTTTTATCATGAATGGATATTACAATTTGTCAAATGTTTTTTTCTGCATCTACTGAAATGATCTTATGGTTTTTATATTTTCTCTTATTGGTGTGATATATCTCATTGATTGATTTGTGAATATTGAGCCACCCTTGCATGCAAGGAATAAATCCTACTTGGTTGTGGAGGATGATTTTGTTAAGGTATTGTTGGGTTTGAATTTGCTGATATTTTGTTGAGGATTTTTTGCATCTATGTTCATCATAGATATTGGCCCATAATTCTCTTTTTTTGTGGTGTCTATACCTGATTGTGGTGTCAGGATAATCATGGCTTCATAGAATGATTTTGGAAGCTTTCCTTTCTCTCCTATTTTTTGGAATAGTTTGAGAAGAATAGGTACTAACTTTTAAAAAAACGTTTGGTAGATTTCACCTATGAAGCCATCTAATTCTGGATTTTGTTTGTTGGGAGTTTTCTGATTCCCACTGGAATTTCCTTGCTAGTAATCAGTCTGTTCACATTTACTATTTATTTCTGATTCAGTTTAAGGAAGTTATATGCTTCTAGTAATTTATCCATTTCTTCTAGGTTGTTTAATTTGTTGGCATATATTTTTTCATAATATTCAATTATAATCCTTTGTATTTCTGTGGTTTGGGTTGTTATTTCCCTCTTTCATTTCTGATTTTATTTATTTGAGTTCTCTCTCTCTCTCTCTCTCCCTTTCTCTCTCTCTCTTTTAATGAGTCTGGGTAAAGGTTTGCCAATTTTCCAGATCTTTTCAATGAATCAGCTTCTGGTTTTGTTGATCTCTTCTATTGTTTTTGTTTGTTTGCTTGTTTGTTTGTTTCTTTTTCATTCATTTCTGCTCTAATCTTTATTATTTCCTTCTATTCTTTTGGGGTCTTGTTTGTTCTTTTTTTTCTAGTTTATTTAGGTGTAAAGTTAGGTTGTTTATTGGAGATTTATCTTGCTTCTTGAGGTAGGACTGTAATACTATATAAACTTCCCTCTTAGAGCAGCTTTACTGCACCCCAAAGATTTAGGACCAATGCATTTTCATTTTCAGTTGTCTCCATATTTTTTTGATTTGCTCTTTGATTTCTTGGTTGATCCACTCATTATTTGGTAGCATGTTTAGTAGCATGTAACTTCCATGTATTTGTGTTCTTTCCAGATTTTTTCTTGTGGTTGATTTCTAGTTTCATAGGGTTGTGGTGAGAAAAGATGCATGGGATGACTTTGATCTTCTTGAATTTGTTTAGACTGTTTTGTAGACTAATGTGCAATTTATTCTGAAGAATGTTCCATGTGCACTTGAAAAGAATGTGTATTCTGCTATTTTAGGATGGAATATTCTGAACGTATCTGTTAGATCCATCTGGTCCAATGTGTCATTCAAAACCACTGTTTCTTTGTTGATTTTCTGTTTGGATGATCTAGTCATTGGTGTGAGTAGGGTGTTAAAGTCTCCTACTATTATTGTATTACTCTCTAGTACTTCCTTTATGTTTATTAGCTAACAGCTGCTTTATGTATTTGGGTGCTTCAATGTTGGGTGCATAAGTATTTATAATGGTTATATCTTCTTGTTGAATTGTCCTCATTTTGATCATGTAGTGTCCATCTTTGTCTCTTGGTATGGTCTTTGTTTTAAAGTATATTTTGTCCAATATAAGTACTCTAGCTCAGCTTCCTTTTCAACTGATGGTTGCTTAACTTTTAACCCATTCTAAAAACACTAAATTTTTACTTTTCTTTCGCCACCCATGTTGTAAGTATATGGTGTCATATACTACATTCTTTATTTTGTGAATCTCCAAACTTATTTTTATAGATACAGTTAATTTTTGTATTTTTATGCTTCCAACTTTTCTTACTCCTGCTTATGGTCTTTCCTTTCTACTCAAAGAATCCCTTTTACCATTTCTTGTAAGACTGGTTTAGTGTGATGAATACCTGTAACTTGTGTTTGTCTATGAAACTACTTCTCCTTCTATTCTGAATGATAGCCTTGCTAGATAGAGTACTCTTGTTTGCAGATTTTTTCTTTCAGCACTTTGTTCTGTTTTGTTCTTTTTTTCCTTCAAAATTTTATTTAAATTCTAGTTAGATACCATACAGTGCAGTATTGACTTCAGAAGTAGAATTCAGTGGTTCATCACTTACATGTATTTGTGTTCTTTCCAGATGCTCATCATAACAAGTGCTCTCCTTAATACCCATCACCCCAAGCACCCTCCTTAATCCCCATCACCCATCTAGCCCATCCTCTATCAGCCTCCCTCCATCGACCCTCAGTTTGTTGTCTTAACCCTAAGAATCTTTTATGGTTTGTTTCCCTTTCATTTCCCCCCTCCTCCATATGTTTTGTTTGTTAAATTCCACATATGACTGAAATCATATGGTATTTGTCTTTCTCTGACTTATTTCACTTAGCATAATGCACTCTAGCTCCATCCACATTGTTGTAAATGGAATGATTTCATTTTTATTGGTATCTTTCAGCATTTTGAATGTATCAGGCTGCTCTGGCCTGCAAAATTCTGCTAAAAAAAATCAGCTGATACCCTTCTGTGGTTTTCCTTGTATGTAACTTTTCTCTTGTTGTTTTAAAAATCTCTCTTTGTCACTACTTTTTACCATTTTAATTACTCTGTGTTCTGGTGTGGACCTCCTTGGGCTGATTTTGGTGGGAACTCTCTGCATGTCCTGGATCTGGATTTCTGTTTCCTTCTTCAGATTCAGGAGGTTTTCTGCTATTATTTCTTCAAATAAATTTTCTGCTTCTCTCTCTTCTTCTTTTGGGATCCCTATAATGCAAATGTTATTATGCTTGATGGTGTTGTTGAGTTCCCTTCATCTATTTTCTTTTTATATTATTCGTTTTTCTTACTCCTGTTCAGCTGGGTTCTTTTCCATTACTCTGTCCTACAGGTCACTGAGCCATTTTTCTGCTTCGTTTGGTCTACTATTGATTCCCTCGCATGTATTTTACTTTCACTTATTGAGTTCTTCATCTCTGATCAGTTCTCTTCTATGTTTTCTATCTCTTTGCCGAGGGTCTCACTGAGTTTGTCCACTCCAGTGAGTATCTTTATGACCGTTACTTTAAATTCTCTATCAGGCATGTTGCTTATTTCCATTTTTGCTTAAGTCTCTTGCTGTAATTTCATCCTGTTCTTTCATTTGGGACATATTACTCTGTGTCTCATTTTGTCTAACTCTGTGCGTGTGTTTCTCTATGTTAGGAGAGTCAGCTATGTCTTCTGCTCTTGAAAGTAGTGGCCTTATGAAGAAGAGGTTCTATAGTGCCCTGCAGTTCCATGTCCCCTGTTCACCAGAACCTGGTGCTTCAGGAGTACCTTTTATATGTGTTGTGTGCTCCTTACTGTTGTGGTTGAGCTGTGTTTGCCTTCAGTCCAGTCATCTGCAATGGTTCTATGGCTGTCTTTGCCTGTTTTGTATGGGGTTTGGTCCCTGTGTTGTTAGTGGGCCAGTCTGGAGACACCTTGGGGTTGAGTTGAGTCAGACCAGCTATTTACCAGAGATGCCATAGCACTGAACTTCAAGGCACTTTCCCTGTGTTGTCTCTTGAGAAGCTTTTGTTGGTGGGCAGGGCCAGCAATTAGATCATCTGCTTGCCCTAGCCCATTGCTGGGGCCTCAGTCAGACTGTCATTTGTGGTTATCGTACCCTCTCCCTGGGGCAGGAGTTGCTTTGGAGTGGTGCTTGTGCCTGTCAGGGCTGATGGCACAATGCCAGGCTTGTGGTGCTGCTTTGGATGAGCTCCTACCAAGGGAGATAGCATCACATTTAAATGCTGATGAAAAAACACCAGTAGAGAGCAGACATGGGTAATTCAGGAGAGATAAAGATGGATTAATGGTCAAAGCTAGGATACTGAAGAGACAACTGTTGAGGACGAGAGTTCATAGCAATAAGCATATTTATAAAAAGAGAATGAAAGCAAAGTGTCCAGCTGTAGGTAGATTTTGAGGCAAGAAGATACAGTGATTCCAACTATAGCTTCTATTGTTTTCATAAGTAATGCGTTGTTAAGTCATCTGCTCAGGGAGAGCAGAGAAGTCCCATGGCTGGTAGGCTTGAGGAGAATGAAGTTCCTTGTAGAAGTTGGGAGAAAGAAGCAGGTGGGAGAAAGAAGCAGATAGGAAAGTGGAAGGGTTTGCAGGCAGGGCTCTGCATCCAGACTCAAGTCCACATCCTCAGATGAGCCTTCTATTATTCTCTCCTGGGTGTTTTTCACTTTTGTTCATTCAGTCTAAAAATATCTGTGGTGCAACCGTTGTGTGCTGGGCTATGCGCCAAGGATACAAGATCAGTCAAACACCATCCTTGCTCTAGGGGGACATTAAAAAAAGAAGTGCATTGTGATCCCTTGTAGGAAGAGAGAAACCAGAGCCCCACCCAGAGAGGCATATACACACAGGGGAGTTTGGGTCACGCTTCCACACTTTGCATGCACACGGTCCACACCCAGCTGGAAGCCTTGCTTCCATTCTCCAAATCTTCCTGCTCTCTTCATCTTCAGGTATTAAAAATTGTATCCATCTTGGGGCGCCTGGGTGGCGCAGTCGGTTAAGCGTCCGACTTCAGCCAGGTCACGATCTCGTGGTCCGTGAGTTCGAGCCCCGCGTCAGGCTCTGGGCTGATGGCTCGGAGCCTGGAGCCTGTTTCCGATTCTGTGTCTCCCTCTCTCTCTGCCCCTCCCCCGTTCATGCTCTGTCTCTCTCTGTCCCAAAAAAAAATAAATAAAAACACGGAAAAAAAAAATTAAAAAAAAAATTGTATCCATCTTGAGAAACCTAACCCAAACCCTCACATGTGTTTCTTCCCATTAAGCACCTGGTATATTGCTTTTCAATAAAGCATTCTTTATCACAAGGGAGATGGGGCAAGGAATGCCCAGGAGAACTGGATTCCAAGGCAAGCAAAACCCAACAAAGAAAATCATCTAAGCCGACTGCTTACACATCATTATTCCTGTGTGACATTTTCTTATCAAAAATAAATGATCCTGAATCTATTATGATGACAAAAACTGGAACAAGCATCAGAAAAACTAGAGGCTAAATCTATCCTGAAAATAATCACTTAATTCTCATATCCTCCCATCAAAAAATATTCAACACTTCTACTCAAAACAGAATGTCAAATCAATTAAGTGAATTGATTACCCCTTTCCAGTACTGTTTCATGAATAATGGAGCTGTATCTTAAATCAAAAGATCGTTTTCTATTCCAGGCTCACAGGGTAAAACCATTATACATAATGGATCAAATTAATTGAATTATTACCTGTAAAGTTACCAGTAATGGCTTGCACAGAGTTAGCTATAATCATTGTCAGTGGGATTAATTGTACTAATTCTATGTTCATTTTCCAAAGAAGGTTATAAAACATTGCTTCTTGGGATGTTCAGTAAATGCAAAGAGAATTAGAACCATCTATTTGGCAAATTGCTCCAAAGTCTGTCCTAAACAAATATCGAAAATGCACAACAGCAGCAGTTTATGCCCATTCCAGGTTTAAAAGAAGTGTCCAAAGTCATATGCCTACAAATCTCATACATATCTTAGCTCCATTTTGAGATTTTATTTCTTGTTAGAATTGAATGTCATTGCAGACCAGGAATTTTTAAACTATGCAAATTCCCATCCATTCGTAGAATATTCCACAACCTCTTATGCCAGACAGAAGAATTACAGACTCTCCTTGACCATAAAGGTGAAAGGCGATGAAGAATAAGCTTAGTTCAGAAATGAACATTTCTAGAGTGCCTGGGTGGCTCAGTTGATTGTGTCCAGATTTTGGTTTCTGCTCAGGTCATGATCTCACAGTTTGTGGGTCAGAGCCCTGGATTAGGCTTTGCGCTAAAGGTGCAGAGTCAGCCTGGGATTCTCTCTCTCCCACTCTCTCTGCCCCTCCCTTGATCGATCTCTGTCTCTCTCTCTTTCTCTCAAAAATACATAAAATTTTAAAAGGAAAGAGAAATGAATACTTCTGTCTGAAGTTTAAGTAGACAGAAGAAGAGTAAAGAAAACTTCCTTAATCTACAATCTTAATAAATGGTATGTGACTGCAAAACCCTTGCATTCCTGGGATGTCTGGGTGGCTCAATCCATTAGGCATCAGACTTCGGCTCAGGTCATGATCTCATGGTTCATGAGTTTAAGCCCTGCATTGGGCTCTGTGCTGATGGCTCAGACTCTGGAGCCTCCTTCAGATTCTGTGTCTCACTCTCTCTCTTCCCCACCCCTGCTCATACTCTGTCTCTCTCTCTCTCTCAAATATAAATAAACATTACAAAGAATAGCCTTTGCATTCTCAATACACTTCTTTAACAAAAATTTTAGAACGAAATTTCCTTGTTTATTTAGTATGCAACAAGTATTATCAGGCACCAGCTGCATGCTTGGTTCCGTTGTACGTATAGGCAACAGAGAGACAAAGTTCCTTTTTCATATTATAGTGCCTGTCTTGGGGCTGAATGGAGCATATATGGGGGAGAGTGCTTTGGGGGTTAGGGGGTGATACCTGGAGCTCTCTGGGCCCTGTTATATCATGGCCACCAGTAATTTCTTGTCTGGCTGCTGGTATTCCCAGCCCCATCTGACTCATTCTAAATTGATCTCCCTCAGTATTCATCTATTTTTGTTGCAAACACTTTATACCTTTATTTTTTTTTAACCACTTCATACTTTTATTTCCCCTGCAAATTACAGATTTTACTGTTGGTGTATTAACTTTATCTGTCCTGTCCACTTTCTTTTAAGGACAGGATCCTACCTTCTTTTTGGAATCTCTCCCCAATGCCACATGGAAAGCATTGAAATACACAGGGTCTGACCCATATCACTGCAGGAGGCATGTGGCCCAGACCTGGCATTAATGGAGCTTGTCACACTGGTCATAGCCAATAGTTCATGGCTGGCAGTATAATCCTGATCAAGCCCATCAGAAGTCTCTTCTTTCTATCGAAAGAGTAAGAAAATTGCAGGTGTCCTTGGGTTGAGTGCTGGAAATATTTGTTAAGATCTCTCCCAACTGCTCGAGAGAAATCTGAGTAAGCTAGGAGGAATGAGGACAGAACAGTTCAATACGTCCTAGAGAGAATAACCACGCTACACTCGAAATACTCTCTATTCTGCACCCATAGCACCTATTTTTGTCCTGTAAAGCCTGCCTCATTTTTATAACCCTTAGCAATCTCTGAAATTGTACTGTTGGTTTTCTCCTTCTTTATTGACCTTTTTCTCCCTCTGGAATGGAAGCCCTATGACATCAGGGATCTTGTTCTATTTTCTTTCTTTCTCCGCTTAACCTTGAAACCTAAAACCGTGTGTCATTATTTACAAGAACTCAGGATATTTTTAAGGAAGGAAAGAAGGAATTCTTGAGCCAGTTCCATGATGTTTCCATACTTTATTATTGTAATATTAAAAGTAGATTTACTTTACGATATCATAGGTTAAGTCTACCCTCATTCATTGCTGCTGGGAATGTACAATGATACAATCAATTTGGACAACCGCCAGTTTCTAATAAAATTAATACATTTCCACGGGACCCAGAAATTCCACTTGTGAGTGTATAGTCCAAAGAAAGGAGTGCTCATGTCTGCAAAAAGATTTATGAAAGATGTTCATAATAGCTTCATTAATAATAGCCTCAAATTGGAAAAGTCCCAAAAGTCCATCAATAAGAGAATTTATAAACACTTTCTGGGATATTCATTTAATGGAATACCACTCAGCCATAAGAACAAACTACAGAGTGGGGCACCTGGGTGGCTCAGTCGGTTAAGCATCTGACTTCAGCTCAGGTCATGATCTCACATTTTATGGGTGAGCCCCGCGTCAGGCTCTGTGCTGACAGCTCAGAGCCTGGAGCCTGCTTCGGCTTCTGTTTCTCCCTCTCTCTGTGTCCTTCCCCTGCTTGCTCTCTCTCTCTCTCTCTCTCTCTCTCTCTCTCTCTCTCTCTTTCAAAAATAAATAAAAACATTAAAGATTATTTTTTAAAAAAAGAACAAACTATAGAGAAGCTTAACAACACAGGTGACTCTCTAAGTCATTATATGGAACTCAAAAACCCAGACACAAAGATGACATACTGTATGATTCCATTTATGTGGATTTCAGGAGTGGGCAGATAAAGGTCAGAGAAGGTGAACTCCTGGGGGTGGAGGGCAGGGTAGGGCATAACGGAGGGGCAGGAAGAAACTTTCTAAAAGATCAAAACGTTCAAATTGATTTGGGTGGTGGTTAAATGGTTATTTATAAATGTAAAGAGCCATGAAACTCCAGAAAATTAAGATTGGCATTTTACTGCATTGAAATTGTTCCTCAATATGGAAAGCACAGTGAGGGAGAAATGAAGATGTGTCACATGTATTCCATGTCCCCAGAGGCAGAAATCAGCTCTAGACTAGACTCTTTAACTGAGCTGATTAGAGAGAAACCTTAGCCATGGTGGCTTTTCTGTGAAGCCTCCTTCTCCATCATGGGCAAAACTTAAGACTGTGCTATTAGAATCAACTCACAGGGCATTCTTAGCCTTGTTGAGACACCATTCCTTCTAAAGCCTCAAAATCTTCTCTGCAAAGTAGTGAATATTTAGATATCAGGTGCCAAGTGATTTAAACACATAAGGTCCAATTCTCGGAACATCCCTGTCTGTTGAAGTGATTCGTTCCATTTTCTATATGTGCAGTTTTTTTTTTATTAAATTTTTTTTTCAACGTTTATTTATTTTTGGGACAGAGAGAGACAGAGCATGAACGGGGGAGGGGCAGAGAGAGAGGGAGACACAGAATCGGAAACAGGCTCCAGGCTCCGAGCCATCAGCCCAGAGCCCGACACGGGGCTCAAACTCACGGACCGCGAGATCGTGACCTGGCTGAAGTCGGACGCTTAACCGACTGCGCCACCCAGGCGCCCCTATATGTGCAGTTTTTAAGGAAATACTTGCCTTAAATGATCCAGCTAAAAGGAAAGAATGCCATATTCCAATGCATGAGGCTTTACCCCCAGTTCCAGAGAGAGCACATCCATTTTAATGCAGAGTCCACAAAACAAGCCATGCCTACTCCATAGAATGATTTGTGGGAATGATACATCCATGGCACGCTGTAGGAACTCTGAGGCATGGGGGCACCAGGAGAAAGGGAATTCACTTTACACTCTTGTCTAGGGGAGACATGCTCTAGACTCTGGATTTTCCTTTGTCCAGTTTTGGTTATCAAATATTTATGTATGAACTGGTCAAATGGAAGGAGACATCTAAAGTGGATGCCTCAACTGTTCAACACTTGTTACTCCTGTGTGGATAAGTGTCCTCCCTCATTATGACAGGTTATAGTAACAGTCATTCTTTTTTAATTATTATGATTGTGGTAAAATATATATCAAATAAAATGCAATTAATTGATTCTTGAACAACATGAATTTGAACTTCATGAATCCACTCAAAGAATTTTTCAATAAATATGGTACAGTTCTGTAACTGTATTTTCTCTTCCTTACGATTTTCTTAATAACATCTCCTTTAGCTTAATGTATTATAAGAGTACACTGTATAATACATATAACATAAAAAATATGTATTGGGGCGCCTGGGTGGTTTGGTCGGTTAAGCATCTGACTTCAGCTCAGGTCATGATCTCACGGTCCGTGAGTTCGAGCCCCGCGTCGGGCTCTGTGCTGACAGCTCAGAGCCTGGAGCCTGTTTCAGATTCTGTGTCTCCCTCTCTCTGACCCTCCCCTGTTCATGCTCTGTCTCTCTCTGTCTCAAAAATAAATAAACGTTAAAAAAATTTTTAAAAATATATATAGTAATCGACTTCATGTTATCATTAAAGCTTCTGGTCAACAGTAGGCTATTGGTAGTTGAGTTTGGAAGGAGTCAAATTATACTCAGAGTTTTGACTACGCAGAGGGTCGTTGCCCCTAACACCTGCATCATTCAAGCGTCAACTGTATACCATTTTAAACATTTTGAAGGGCACAGTTCCATGCTGTTAATTCTATTCACCTTGTTATTCAGCTTTCACTGCTGTTTCTAAAACTTTTGCATCACCTCGCACAGAAACTGTACCATTAAGTAATAATTTCCCCTTGCCCAGCTCCTAATAACCTCTAGTCTACTTCCTGTCTCTGTGAAAACCAACAGCTATTTTTAAAGTGATTTATGGGAGTTACTAATTTCTTAGTAGGAAAGGTTTACTTTAATGCCTTTGGTTCAAGATGCTAAAGTTAGGGTCTTACTGGCCCCCTCTCTGTCACCATAGACATTTTGACAAATACCTGAATGACTATGTCATAAAACACTAACATTTCCAGGAGAGAAAATAACATTTTTTTTCTTCTCTTAAAAGGTTGTTATTTCGCCAGTAGAGAAACACTGCTCTATCATGGGTGTATGTAAGTGATTGAGTGAGTTGTGTGAGTGTGTGTGCCTCTGTTATAGGTATACATGGCAGAAGGAGTTATCTTTGGTTTAGATCTCCAGGATATTATGGTAAAATTAATTAGTAGAAAAAGATGTGGGAAACAAAGGCAGAAGGAAATGGCAGATAAAATTAAATTTCCTTAGAACCTGCAGCCCATTGACAAATACTTGAAACAGGCAGAGCAAAACATTTCTCCAGAAACTCTGTACTGTCTTAATGCTAATGCTTTGTTAGAGGGGAAAACAACCCTAGCTTGACAATAGCTAGGCCTCCAGTATCCTGGGAATCTTCTTTAGCATATGAAAATCTCACTGGAAACTTCCCCTGGACTTTACCTCCTCCAGCCCCATAGTATATAACCAGTCTCTCCTCATGGTCTTGGGGCAGCTCTTCCTGCCCATGGGTCCTGTCCCCATGCTTTAACAAAATCACCTTTTTGCACCAAAGACGTCTTGAGATTTCTTTCTTGGCCATCAGCTCCAGACCTTGTGAACCCCACTATCACTGCAAAAACCTCACCAGAAAATTTAGTGGGAAAAAATTTCTTTGCCGAATTCTAACATTACAAATAATTATGGACAGTGAGATACCTACCAATCATTGGTACTAAGCTATAATTGTTAGGTAACCAGGCTGGAATGCTGGCAGAAAAACCAAGCAGCACTTGGAGATCTCGGTGGATCAGAGATTTATTTAACACCGGCAGGCTCAGAGGAGATGGTTTCTCCTAAGATCTGAGCACCGAATGCAAGTGGGGAGGGTAATTTATAGTTGTCAGCTTCCATATCTGTGGGGGGTTTCTCGCACACAGCAAACAAAGGAAGAAGAACCCAGAGGAGGGGTCTCTAAGTTAGAGACTAGAGTTTGTTTTAGTCCTGTCAGTCATCTTTGGTGCAGTATTTTATTCATTTCTCTAACATTCCTCCCTTTGATGCCTTAAAAAAAAAAACTTTTAGTAGGCATCACCTTTCAGTTTCACAGGTTGGTACTCTTGGAAGGCTAAGATACGTGCAGGAGTTTGGCGAGCAACATTGTTTTCAATAAAGCGTACCACGGCATTCAGTATACAGGGGCCAATGGATGCAAATAAAATTATGGAGAAGAGGGGCCCTGCCAGGGCAGGAAGCCAGGATGCCCAATCCGTGAATTCCCATCCTTTCCATTGATTGATACTTTCCTGTTGTCTATGTTGAATTCTTTCCTTGAGTATCCTTAACCTTAGTTGTAACTATTCCTGACTGGTTTACAAAATAGCAACATTCGTCCCCCCAAAAGATGCGAGTCTCTCCTTTTTCCGAAGTGAGGAGGTCGAGGACTCACCTATTTTGGAGGGTCACTGCTGCCAGAGTTTTGTAAGGTTACTAGAGAATCTGCCACCCGTTCCATGTCTTCATTTAGCTCTTGAGATAGTCTATGATATAGTCCTACAGATGAACCTGTGCCCCCTATTCTAGTTCCTATTCCTGTTGCAATTCTTGCTCCTATCAGAACGGGTAGCAGGATTACCCGTTTAGCCCGGGACTTGGGGCTAAATGCTGTTAGGAGCTGATCTTCAGTGTCTACGGATATCTCTGGGGTTAGGAAGATGGAATATCATATCTGAATCCAGTTGGCCTCTAAGCATCAGCAGGACGAATTAGAACACAGATAGAACACCCCAGGGGTGGAACATGGGTTGTATTCCTCTTTAAGGTTATATTTCTTCCACATAGAGAGGTACCGTTCACACCTTCAGGAACTGTACAGGTTAGATTGTCGGCATTTGTGAGATGGACCCCAGTGGCCAGGGGTCCAATTAAGACAGAGGTGTTGGTTTTGAGATTTTCAGGAGCTTCCCAAGTTAAACGGATTGGAGTAACTAAGTAATCCCTCCAGCTGAAGGGCAAGCACATCCACCAGGTTTGCGTGTAAATATCTATTTTATGGAGGATTTGTAGAGTAGTGTTGGCCCAACACTGGAGTGGGGAATTGGTAAGCACCTGATTGAGGGCTGAAAGGTTCAAACCCTAGTAGGCTGCTGGAAGAGTGGTCACCTTTATGGCTTGTATTACCCTATCCTGGGTATCCTTGATAACTTTTTGAAGGGCCCTGTAGTGCACCCCTCCCCTGTTTGAGATCCCCCATTGAGGAAGGTAAGTGTAGGAAGCTCACTTCCCTCTCTGGAGGCCCTTGTTGTGACATGGGTTACTGGCATTTTGGATTATCTCCTTAGTCCAATACTTAGTCCTTGGGGAACCCTGCAGCTGACAGAGAGTGGGTGTTTTTCCCTTGTAGCACTCTTTGTGGAGGGAGGTGAAGGCACTGAATGCCCTTGACCCCCCTTATTGTCATATAACAATCCTGAGGGCAAAGTGGGTAAGCGGCAGTTGTGAGGGTGAGATGGGTTATCATCATATCCAGGCAATACTTGATAACCCTCCCATCCAGAGGAGGTATGTGAGACCCAGCATGCATCTTTTATCCCATGTCCAGCTTGTTGGTGCAGTCTCTATCAGCCCACCAGTAAGAAGTAAGACCAGGGTGATGACACCAGTAAGGGGCAAGAGCTGGCAGAGTTGCATCCAAACCCCTGAGCTAGGTTCACGTGTTTGTTCTTTAACCCTCTGCTGTGCACAGGCCAGCCAGCTTCTGGGGTGTGGCTGGAGCAGGGCTGGAAGTCTCAGGGGCCAGTTTCCCTTTTGAGGGTCAGTTTAAGCGGGTTGACTGGATCTGGATCACTTCGCCAGGTTGTAGGTTCTTGTGAGTTGGCCTTCTTAACTCTGAAGTGATGGACCCATGGAGTGATACCTGAAACTTTAATGGCTGTAGGAGTTGTTAGAATAACAGTATAAGGCCCAGTCCACCGTGGTTTAAGAGGTTCCCTCTTCCAATCTTTGACCCACACAGAGTCTCCTGGCTGAAAGGGGTGAATGGGGATCCCTCAGGAAATAGGGGCCCTCTCTATGGTGTATCTTTGTAACTTGTTTAGGACTGCCCCCAAGGTCTGGAGCTGTTCTCTTATTCTCTTGTCTCCAATCTGGTGTAGGTCTCCTGGGAGTTTTCCTAAACATGTGGGGGGGGGGTCGCCCATATAATAACTCAAAAAGGGAGACTCCCAATGCCCTAGGTGTGCATCTGGCATGCAGGGGGGCCAGCAGTAGTCAATATGGCCATGGGAGATTAGTCTCTTGGTGGAACTTAGCCAGGGTTTCCTTGAGGGTGCGATTCACCCTCTGTACTTTCCCTGAGCTCTGGGGTAGGTAAACAGTGTGCAGTTTCCAGGTAATGTTGGGGAACTCTGTCAGGGTTTGTATAACGTCTGCCACAAATGCAGGTCCGTTATCACTGTGCATGGTTAAGGGTAAACCCAACAGAGGAACAATCTCCTGTAGAAGAACTGTGGACACCTCACGACTTCGTTCCATTCTGGTCAGGAATGCTTCGACCCATCCCGAGTATGTGCAGATTATTACAAGAAGGTACCTAAACCCTTTAGTTGGTTGTGTGTTGGTAAAGTCCACCCCTAAGTCTTTGAAAGGGGTGGCCCCCATCCTTTGTGAGCCAGGCAGCGGCCGTGGGACAGACCAAGCATTGTTCTTGGCACACGTTACACATTGTTTGTTGACAGCTTGGCGTAATGCCGGCAGCTGGCTGATATCGTAGTTCTTTTTGAAAAGGGCCTCTAGTACCGTGTTCCCTAGGTGCGTGAGGTGGTGTTTTCCTTCACTGGGTGTTTTCCCATAGACGATGGGACAAAACCCACCATCCGTCTTTGCTTAGTGTGCCCACTTCTGTCGAGGCCCAACTTCTTTCTTCACTTGTGTACATGGGTGGGGAGGCTTCCTTCTGGGGCGCAAGAGTCAGAGTGTAGGTAGGAGCTTCACCTAGGTCACCTCAGGCAGCCCCTCTAGCTGTTTTGTCGGCCAGGTGATTTCCTTGATTTATGGGGTCATCTCATTTCTGAGGTCCCTTACAGTGTAGGATAGCTACCTTGTCTGGTAGCCATACGGCCTTAAGAAGCTTTAGTATTTCTTCCTCGTTTTTGATAGTTTCCTCTGTAGCGGTAAGGAGGCCTTTTTCTTTATAGATGGCCCCATGTACATGCACAGAGTGAAGCCATACGGGGAATCGATGTAGATGTTAACTCATTTACCTTTGCTGAGGATGATGGCTCAGGTTAAGGCGTACTGAGTCCAGCCCATTGTGCCGACCATCTTTCAGACAAGGCCTTGGCTTTCCAAACGTCCGTGGCTGTGATGACCACATACCCTGCTCTTTGGCTGCACTTCTCTAAATAGCTGCTCCCATCGCTGAACAGGGTGATCCCTGGGCTGGTTACACCCTGGTCTTGGAGGTCTGGGAAGCTGGCATAGACTTCATCCACTACTCCAGAACAGTCATGGTCAGGTTCTCCCTCCTCTGTGGGAAGGAAGGTGGCCAGGTTAATGTTCTTACACTGTTTCGAGAGTGAGCCTTGGGTTCTCACAGAGAAGGCCTTGGGATTGTGTCAGCTGAGAAATGGAGAGGAAATGATATCCTTGGGTGCTTGTGAGCCACACGGCCGTGTGTGGGACCTTAACATTAAGTGTTTGTCCCAGTGTGAGTTTGTCTGCCTCCTTGATGAGCAGGACTGTGGCTCTGAGCTCTGAGGCATGGGGGCCATCCTGCAGCCACAGGATCAAGTTTTTTTGACAGTCAGGCCACTGGCTATTGCCAAGGCCCCATGCTCTGAGTGAGCACTCCAAGGGCTATTTTGTCCTTTTCATGTATGAAGAGGTTAAAGGGCCTTTCTATGTCAGACAAACCAAGAGCTGGGGCTCATCCCAGAGCCAATTTTATGTCCATGAAAGCGGCCTTTGCCTCCTCAGTCCATGCGAGGGGCTCCAGGTTTGGCCCTCCCAACAAACAGGTCATAGAGTGACCTCACTATGGCTGAGAATCTGAGAATTCCCAATGCGAAGGACCCTCTGGCCCCTAACATTCACACAAGCCTCGTTTTGTTTGGGGCTGTGGCAGTGTGGTGCCACACTTTCTTCCTTTCTGGTCCTCGTTCTCTTTTTCCTTTTGTGAGGAGGGAGCCTAAGTATTGGACCTGCTGCTGACAAACCTGTGCCTTTCTCCAAGAGGCCTGATACTCCAAGTAGGATAAGAGCTGTAGGAGGGCCTTTGTACCTTTCATACAGTCTTCTTGGGTATCACTGGAAAGGAGGAGGTCTTCTACATATTGGAGGAGGACACACCCTGTGGTTTCCCTCGGAAAGTCAGCGAGATCTGAACCTAGGGCTTCCCCCAGAAGAAAGGGCGAGTTGTTGAAACCTTGGGAAAGTAGTGTCCAGGACAGCTGCATCTGGCGCTCTGTAACGGGCTCAGTCCATTCAAAGGAAACAATGATTGCCTTTGCGGAGCCAGGCAGAGGCAGAAGAAAGCATCCTTTAGGTCGAAGCACGCAACCCTTCTGGGTGACCACGGAATTTGGCTGAGGAGAGTATACTGAGGGTTCGGAATGACTGGGTGTAAGGAAACAGTCTCTTTGTTAATGCCCCTCAAATCCTGTACTGGTTGGTATCCTCCTCCTGGCTTCTTGACTGGCAAGAGTGGGGTATTCCAAGCCGATTGGCACTCAATTAGAATACCTCTTTCTCTGAGCTTGGTCAGGTGCTCTTGTATGCCCATTCTAGCCTCTAGTGGAAGGGGGTACTGCCTTTGTCTCTGAGGTTGGGCTCCAGGGATAAGGTCAACAAGGATGGGGGCCCGACTCCAATCTAGGTCAACAGTGATGGGGGCCCAACTCCAAGCTAGGTCAACAATGATGGGGGCCCAACTCCAAGCTAGGTCAACAATGATGGGGGCCCAACTCCAAGCTAGTCCAGGTGAGTTATCTTCAGCCCATGCAGAGGGGAATGTAAGCCTGAATTCTGAGGGGCTACAGGATAGGGCCTGGGCACAGAATAGTCTCCACTTTTCTTCCCTTGCAGGGTAATCGTCAAGACCAGGGTTTCCTTCTGCCTTGGGTTTAATTGGAGGCTAGTGTGTCCAGTAAGTTCAAAAGTTATCTGGGCCCCAAGTTTGGAGAGTAGATCCCGGCCCAGAAATCAGGCAGTCAGGTAAGTAGAGGAACTCATGCCGGACCTTGTGACCCCCAGGTTCACATTGTCGAGCTTGACAGAAGGGCTGTTGCATCACCCGTGTCCCAGTAGCCCCAAGTATGGTTGCCGTCTTTTGGCTTAAGGGCGCCACCGGGGAAGTAACGACAGAGTATTCAGCCCCAGTGTCAAACATGAAAGTTATCGTTTGGCTCCCTACCTTCATTTCGACTGTAGGCTCATGGGAGCCATGAGTGAAAGAGCCCAGTCCCCCTCAGTCCCATTCTACCCTGGCCAGACCAACCGAGGTTCTCTCCTTGAGGTTCCTCCAGACATCGGCTGGGTTTGGAGGACCCCTTCCGATTCAGACATTCATTCTTCCAGTGTCCCTTCTCTTTGCGGTATCCACATTGGTCCTTTGCTAAGGGGTCTCTGGGCTTCCCCCCTTTTGGTGGTTGGGGTCTTCCCGTCTTTGCAGCATCTGTTTTTTTTTAGTGCTGCTATGAGAAGGGTGGACTTCTTTTTTAGTCTTCTCTCTGCTTCTCTTTCGGCTGCGACTCCTCTGTTATGAAAACTTTATTGGTGTCCTCTAACAGCTGAGTGATATTCATCCAGCAAAGCTCTCCAACTTCTGGAGTTTTCTTCTGATATCTGGGGCAGCCTGTGCCACAAAAGAGGTATTTACCATGTGTTGACTTTCTGGTGCCTCGGGGTCAAACGGGGTGTATACACAGTATGCCTCACATAATATTTCATAGTAGTCTCTGGGAGACTCCTCAGGGTGCTGTGTGGCTGACGATATTTTAGTTATGTTCATGGGCTTTTTGGCTCCACCTCAGATTCCCCAAAGGAGGGCTTCCTGGTATCATCAGGTGTGGGCTTTTCCTTCTTCTGTGGCGAAATCCCATGTTGGGTATTCTTCAGGAGTGGCAGCTTGAGCCCAGAGAGTAGGGTCATTGATCCCCGGAGGTGTGTGATCTTCTAGATACTGTCATGTTTCTGTCATTCTTCTTCTTTCTTGTGAATTAAACAAAGTATGGAGTAACTGTTGACAATCTTCCCAAGTTGGCCAGTGGGTCTGGAAGAGGGACTCCATCAAGTCGACCATTGCTTGTGGCTTTTCGGAGTATGGTGGAGTGTTGTGTTTCCAGTTGAGGAGGTCGGTTGTAGAGAAAGGTAGATAACACATCATGGAATGGCTGGGCTGGACTGTTCCATCCTCATTCTGTCTTTCAGGCTCTCTCGTCTCTGTTACATGCATTTGGAGAGTGTTAGGTCTGGGTCTGGGGCACAGTGTGGCTGCTGGCCCTTGTGGGGGAGGGTTATCTGGGTCTGAGAGGGGCGGGGAGATGGGCGGCACTGACTGCAGTGGCAGCTGCACTGACACTGGCTGTGGCAGGGACAGATGGGGGGGGGGGGAGTCTCAAGCTCAGGGGGAGGGGCTGTGGCAGAGAGACAGATTGGGGAGGAGTCTCAAGTTCAGGGGGAGGGGAAGGGAGCTTGACAAGTCATAAGGAGGTAGAAAGACAGTATCATCCTCCACATCTCCTTTAAATATTAGAGTAGCGGTGGGTCACTTCTTTGGTTCCTTGGGTGAGTCTCCGGATAAGGCGGCTAAAACCTTTGCCTGGCTCTGCTTGCTATGGATGAATTGCACCCAAGGCAGAGGATTTTGGGCAATTTCAAGCCAGGAGTCGATGTATGGAAATTGATCAGGGTGGCCTGGGTTCCCAGTGACTATTAGCCAAACCCACTGCACTAGTTGAGCATCTAATGTCCCTTCTGAGGGCCATCCTACATTGAATATGGACCATTCTAGTTCACAAAATGTCCTTAACTTCCTGGGTGTTATTTTCACCCCATAATCACCTGAAAATCCCTTTTTAAAATTTTTGAGCATGACCTCTAAAATCATAGGCTTACTCTGTTTTGATCCCATTATTAATTTCTTTCTCATGTTTGGTGTCACAAAGACAGACAAAGGGAGTGTATACCGTCAGATGAGAGGACTATTCAGATACTCCTCTGGTCGTGTTCCCAAGGCAAAGTTTAGGTGAGGTTTGGCCGTAGTGGACTCAACTTTGTGACTTGTGATCAGAATCTGATCTGATGTCACCCTAGACCTTATACTCTCACCACGACACAGGAGAGCCCACTCAGACTCTGTAGACTTTTGGGGACCTTAAGGATGCCTGTCCATGGAGCCACAAACTCAAACTCAACTGGCAAACCTGGTCTAGCTGCACATTCACACACACACACACACACACACACACACACACACACACACACACAGCAGAGTCTATTACATTCCCTCCTGCAAAATTTTCTACCTGTGAGACCTATTAAGTCCTCCAGGGATTGATCAGGTCCCTCTTCCACCCTTTTGGGTGGGCCTGACTACTTTGGGGCCCTGACCTTACCAGTTCCGATGTCGGGTCCAGGTCCTCACTTACCAAGTCTCTTTGAGTCTCGCGGGAATGACAGAGTGGGGCTGGCCTGAGGCAACTGAGGAGACTGCTGAAATTCAGGCAGGGCACACCTTCTCCCTTGCAATCCCTCACTCTGTCAGCACCTCGCCGTTCTCTCAAACCCGGTGGCAACAATGGGCCAGCGCATTTGGGTTTCCTGGTCAGGGAACCAAGTATGTTACAGAACCAGGCTGGAACACTGGCTGAAAACCCAAGTGGCACTCGGAGATCTTGGTGGATTGGAGATTTATTTAACACCAGCGGGCTCAGAGGAGACCATTTCTCCTAAGATCTGAGCACCAAATACAACTGGGGAGGGTAATTTGTTGTTAGCTTCCATATCTGTGGGGGTTTTCATGTCCGCAGCGAACAAAGGAAGAAGAACCCGGAGGAGGGGTCTCTAAGCCAGAGACCAGAGACCGGAGTTTGTTTTAGTCCCGTTGGCCATCTTTGGTGCAGTATTTTATTCATTTCTCCAACAAAATAAGCACTCTTCTTCATTCTATAGCAAGCATGCAGCTAGAAGTCCTCCTTATCCTCATTCTGCACAGAGACAAGGGCGGGCATCACCCTGTTATCTTCAGCTACTCCTGTCTTAACAAACTGTCTAGCATCTGAGGGAGAAGCAGAGATAAGATTTTTTTTTTTAATCCTCACTTCTTGGATGCCCATAAACCATTGCCAGGATTTAAAGATGCAACACTTTAACTCTTTCTCAGGTAGAAAAGATGTCCTGATGTCAGAGTCAAAGCTAGGCAATGATCTCATGACAAAGGAGAGATCTCATGCTTTAATTTGCCTCATTAAAGCAAATCTCTCTGCTTCAAGATTTCACTCTTCAGACAGTTTGTGTTGCATATTAATGATGCCATTTAGGATTTCCTGTTTTGCTCTCATATCTGACTACATATTTTTATTGCAGATTGACAATGGTACGATTTGGCTGTGCTGACTTGCCCCAGGGAGCAAGGAGATTAATCTATAAAAAGACACTAACATAGGGTTGATTTCTGCATGTTGTCAGAAATGCTCTCGGTGTGGTTTCTTTGCCTCCTTGTTATCACCATCGTTTTCATCTTTTTGTCAACACATCCTTATCAGAACCTTTCTTTTGTGTCAACATTTCCTCATCTGTTACTCTGAAAAGGAAAAGGTCTTTCTAATATTCCATGATGGTTTCACACTCTTGTACGCTTGGCTAATTTAAAACTCTGTATTATTGCAATTGAATGTGACTAGTTATTACATCAAATCTCAATAATGATTTTAAATGGAAGAGTCATTCTTCTTCTTCCCCAGCCTCTGCCCTTCTTCCTAGTCATGCCTCAGGGGGGTCACCTAAATGCTGAACTTAATTTGCTGGGTTTAGTATTTAACAAAGCGGTTGAATGTGCATTGAATTCAGGTCTCCAGAGACCAGAGTTTATTCACCTTTTGCCAAACAATAGCTTTTCCTTTTAAGGACAAAAAAAGGATACTAAATATTTCTTGGCCTTCTTGTAGTGTGTCCAGGGTTACTCTCTGTGGAAATGAGTAACATGTGAGAATAAGGACATATGTAATCCCCAAATGGAAACTTTGGATTACAGACTAAGTTATGATGGGCAATATGTATATATTCGTAGGCCTTCAAAATATCTAGTCTGTATTCCTTATGCTTTCAGAACATGGATTGGTTTCTAGAATTGCTGTACGCCCTGAAATTTTCATGAAGGCAGCTGTACTACAAAGGGAGGTGTTCTGGGAGAGAGGAGAGAATTGGTTCCCATGGGCAGCTGACGCTCTCTGGTACTGTTCTCCCATAATGAAACATTGTTTGGTGGGCCAAGTAATAAGTGAGGTGAGGGTGTCTCTTATTAGCACTAGCAGCAGGAATCCACCTAGTTTGGGAAGCATAACATCACCTGTAATGAAAGTCATACTTGTTCATTCCGAAAGGAAGACTAAAAATGAACCACTAGAGTATTGTCAAATAGGGTTTGCAGAGCAAAGAAAATATGGCCCTTCAATGAGGGAAAGAGTTTTCAAAGGTCCCTTTTTTTCACAACATCAGAATTCAGTTTAGCGACAGCATGGAAGCCGGTGTGGATGGATGTCTCCTTTACGCTCTTCCTATGGAAGAGTCTCAGTGGTAAGGCATGATGGGAATTAGGAAATAGAACTCAGGGGGAGCATGCCAGCTTCCAAGAGACTACCGGAGGGCAGAACCTCGTCTCAGCTGCACGTGCCAGTGATGCGTTTGTCAAGTGCCATCAGAGGCTCATTTGGATTATACTCCATAGAAGGATGAAATGAGTAACATCTCTCAAGACCAGAACCCATCTGCAGCCCCATCACCATCTAAGATGAGTCCTCTCAGTATGTCCATTGTCACCCATATCCACCCAAGGAAAGATGGGTAGATGGTGGGAATTTCCTCAGCTCTGACCAGGGTAGAGAAAATGAAGAATGGGAATGGGTGCTGCTTATCACTTTTCCTTTTTTACTCAGCGTACCGGCATAAGTAACCTCTCCTCCATGTTTTAATGCCCGGTATAAAATGTGCCCAAGCAATTTTAACCATGCTTGTGATTCAGATGAAGACTGAGTTGAAATAGGCTATCTGTAATCCTTCAAACTAGTATAGAAGCCACCGGGCAAACAAGATATAAATGAGTGTTTGTTAAATGATTCAGTACATGTTTACTGACCACTCAGTCACTGGACTGGAAGTTCTTTATTTTTATTTGTGTATTTTTAAGTTGTTTTTAATGTTTATTTATTTTTGAGAAACAGAGACAGAGCATGTGTGGGGGAAGGGCAGGGAGAGAGAGGGAGACAGAATCCAAAGCAGGCTCCAGGCTCTGAGCTGTCAGCACAGACCTGAACAGACCATGAACTCATGGACCGTGAGATCATGACCTGAGCCAAAGTTGGACACTTAACCGACTGAGCCACCCAGGCATGGGTGGCTTTAAAAGCAAGGCACCCCTCTTGTCCACCATTGTATCCCTAGTACTTGCCATCAGAGCACCATAATAGGTTCATTATGGGGTTGTTGGTTGAGTGAATAACATGCTGTTTTTATGTATCTGATATAAAAACAACTAAATGAATGCTATTCTCAAGGAACTCCCAGTGTGTGTGTGGGAGGGTGGGTAACCAGCCTCATATTAGTGTAATATCATGTCTGTAATATGGAAGATTATGGTTTATAAATGGCAAACTACAGGAATAGAAAGGAGGAAGGCATTCATTCTGTGTTGGAGAGTCAAGACAGTACACGATGCCAAATTAGGAATGAGTTTGAAGGTTGAATAGAAGTTCATTAGTGAGAGAAGGGAAGAAGGAGGCAGCTTTCCAGACACTTAGAAACCTGGGTGTGAACAGCTTGCTCAGGGAACCATGATATGTCTGCCATAACTTGAGTCTAAGATTTGCAAAGGACAGTAACTCCATGTTGAATAAAATTGCAAGATACGATCAGAATTTTAACTTTCGTAGGGCTTCATTCTTTTTATTCAGTAAGATTCTATTTTATCATACGTAGGGAAAGCCCAGATTTAGGAAGCCAACCAGGGACTATGGATATTATTCAGACAAGACATGACCAGTGTCCCTAGTAGAGTATGGAATTGACCAGATCATGTATGATTGATGGTGTCAGGTAAATGGAGGGATCTAAATTGTCAGGAGCTTCTTTTTTACTCTAGAATATTTTGCCCTTCATTTACCTATATATCTATGCCACACCTGCCCCCAGAAACCCAGGTTAATTATGATGAGAAGACCAGGGGATTAGGGTAACCAACAGCCAGTGGTTTATGTTTCCACTCACAGTTTGTTGAAAAAATACTGCTTACAGTTGTGCCAAAATTTTAGCCCAATGCAATAATGTCCCATGAATGAGGGGGAGATTTTTAATGGGGTAGAGAAGGATCTTACATAAAACAGGGCAAAAAAATAGTTCATGTTTTGTTTAGAGAATTAATGACAGAAGCCCTGGATAATTGCTGACAGCCATGGCATCTTCTCACCTAGAAGATTGATCAATATTTTATTGCAACAGCACATGACATATAATTTATCTAACTCTAGAAAGAAAGGAGAACTCAGAAAAGAGTGTAGGATTAGATGTGGTTCTTTCTAGGAAGGCTGAAGGCTGCCCAATAGGACGCAATTTGTGGAATACATGCAACAAAACAGAGAGAGCAAATAAAAAGTTACAAAGCCATTAGTAACACAAAGACCATGCTTATAAGACACAAGAACACTGTATGAAATGAAAAATCAAACATTTAGCTCCGTGAAATCTAGAAAACATTTGATTTATGATTGGATCATAGAGGTGTGTCTCATAGGGTGGGGGGATGGAGGTCCTGAGGAAGCACATCAGATTTCTTGAAAAGGGGAGACACACACGTGTGTGCATGCACACACACACACACACACACACACACACACACACCTGCTTGTGTGTGTAAACATATATGTATAGATAATTTGTAAATACATATTCTAGAATTATAATTTTGGGGGAATTTTAAATATGATTAAAGAAGAGTATGTTGGGGCGCCTGGGTGGCGCAGTCGGTTAAGCGTTTGACTTCAGCCAGGTCACGATCTTGCGGTCCGTGAGTTCGAGCCCCACGTCAGGCCCTGGGCTGATGGCTCAGAGCCTGGAGCCTGTTTCTGATTCTGTGTCTCCCTCTCTCTCTGCCCCTCGCCCGTTCATGCTCTGTCTCTCTCTGTCCCAAAAATGAATAAACGTTGAAAAAAAAATTAAAAAAAAAAAAGAAGAGTATGTCATCTTTTCATCTATGCACACGAGACATGTTTCATTATATTTCTTTTTCCTTTAAATGCTCGAGGAAATGGGTATAAATCTCTCTGGTTTAATTAGCACTACATATAAGTATTATGGTCTTGGTTTTCTTGTCACGTTAATGGCCAGTTTTGCTCTGCTAGTCTTCATGGGTTACAAGGATGCAAACACCAGGTACTGTTTCCCATGTCGTGAAATATTTGGCCATGTAGTTTTAAGAATTTAGAAATTGAAGGACACCTGGGTGGCTCAGTCGGTTGAGCATCTAACTTTGGCTCAGGTCATGATTTCGCAGTTCATGAGTTCAAACCCCATGTCGGGCTCTGTGCTGACAGCTCAGAGCCTGGAGCCTGCCTCAGGTTCCGTGTCTCCCTCTCTCTCTGCCACTCCACTGCTCACATTCTGTCTGCCTTTCTCTCAAAAAATAAATATTAACAAAAATTTTTTTAAAGAATTTAGAAATTGATTTTTAAATTCTCATATCCTATATAATTTAGCTATGGAAAGCATTATTATTAGTTACTTACTCTAATGAAAAACTTACATACTGCCAAAATATTTTGGAGAAGTTAAATTATAGGTATCAGTTTTATCATGAGCAATTAAGGTTACTGTGTTAATCAAGTACAGTAAAATGTGATTTTTATAGCCATTTAATGTTTAAAGAATCTGAGATACTTCATAGGACATCTTTTCAGAAGAAATCTTTAATTTCAAAAAGTTTTTGAAAATGTTCTATAAATTAAGGGGGGAAATCACACAACCCCATAGACAAATAAATTGACTTAAAAATACTGCTTTATAGGGTACAAATTTAATTTTTATAAAAGCAAAAGCAAAGATATTACTTCATAAAAATATGAGGCAGATTTCACATTACTCTTATGAAGCTTTGTCTAAAGCTGGGCTCTTATTCTAGGGTGGAAAAGGGTCTACAGGGGAATTTTGACCCCTGTAAATTTTGTGTTCTTGTGTTAATAAACGGTGTAAGCCCAGATGGATGTTAACATATTTATTCAGTACATGCTTTCATTCTGGTTCTGTCTCTCTGTCACTTAACACTGAGTTCAGAATATACTAGAATTCAGTTGTTGTTGAATTACCGGATGGAATGTCCACAATTGAAATTATAGAAATAGAGTCCAACTTTATAAGAAAGATAATTGTCTCATTAATTGAAGAAGATATTTAGCATCAGGGGAGGTCCTTTAGGGGCTGGAAAATTTGCAGGGCAGCAGATAAAAACGAAAACAATAGGGTATTGTAAATAATGCACATACCGTAAGTTTACACGTTGGTGAATTTTCCCTACTGTGAACTGGCACGTGCAGCCACCACTCAGGTAAAGCAGAGGAACATCCCCATCTGCACAGACCCTTCCCGGTGCTCACTAACCCCCTCCCTCCACACAGGTAATCTCAAAATTGACTTCCGGAGCTAGAAGTGACTTCTGTTTCTAACTTTGCATACATAGAATCCTGGGTGTGTTCTCCTTGTGCCTGTCTTCTTTCACCCAGGGCCAAGTTTGTGAGATTCTTCCCTGGCATTGCATATGACAGCAGTTCCTTGATCCCACTGCTGTATTGCAGCCTGTTGTTTTCATTTTACCACCATCTATCCATTCTGCTGCTGTTAGGCGTTTGCGTTATTTGCCTGCTTTTCTCTATTACAAATGATGCTTCTCTGAATATTCTTTCTTTGTTGATTTCTCTTTTTGTGGAAGTGAAATTCACAGAGCATAAAGTTAACCATTTTAAAGTGTACAACCCATAGGGCGTTGGGTGGCTTAGTTGGTTAAGGACCCACGTTTGATTTTGGCTCAGGTCATGATTTCACAGTTTGTGAGATCAAGCCCCACGTCAGGCTCTGTGCGGACGGCTCTCTGTGTTTCTCCCCTGCTCGCCCTCTCTCTCTCTCCAAATGAATAAATAAACTTAAAAAAAAAACGAAAATAAAGTGTACAGTCCACTGGCATTTCATACATTCACAACGCTCTGCAACCATCACGTCCTTCTAGTCCTAAAACATTTGTATCACCCCTGGATGCTCCGAATATCCTTGTGCATGTTTTTGTAGATATATGCATACATTTCTATACACCGTACATGGTGGTGTAATTGCTCGTCATAGCTATGTATGACAATCATAAAAATTGCTGTGTAGCTTAGATATTTATAGAATAATATTTTGGGGTTTAAAAATAATATTGTTCATTTTAGTTAACTTGGAAACCTCGTAAAGTCATAGTAATATAAAGACTAAAAATCATCTGTAATGCTCCTATCCAGAAAGAGTCACTATTAATGTTTTGGGGTGTCCTAGCTAGTTTTTTTATGTGCACATTTCACTTAACTGCTTTTAAACCATTTCATTTTACTTAATAGTGAAATTCATTTTATAGCTATTCCTTCAGAAAATATTTTTCATGGTTGAGCAGTTATAACATTATATATATCTCATGTGGTTTGTTATTTTTGGATTTCCAGGTCATGTTAACTTTGTTTGAAATATCAGTGATGTGAATCAATGTGCATCTATCTTTTGGGTATATATCTCTAATTGTTTTCTTAGAATTATTTCGTAGAGGTGGCATCGCTGGGGCTAAGAGTACTGCCAGTTTAAGGTATTTGGTATTTATTTCCACATTGCCCTCCAAATGGATATACCAGTGTATGGACCCTGTGAATTACCGTTTTCCACACCTGGACTGTACTGGTGGGCTAATAAAAATTCTTTGGCAATTCAGCTAGCATAGGTCATACTGGGAATTATGTGTGTCCTAAAATACACCACCCAGGTTGTCTGCACAGAAATGCATCACTTTCCAGTAGTGGAGATGAAAATAAGAAGTTTAAAAAATATTAGGACAGGTCAGGGCCGCCTGGGTGACTAACTCAGTTAAATGTCCGAATCTTGTTTTCAGCTCAGGTCATGATCTCATGGTTCATGGAATCGAGCCCCGTATTGAGCTCTGTGCTGGCAGTGTGGAGCCTGCTTCGGAGGCTACAGGAGCCTAAGCAGACTCCAGGCTCTGAGCCATCAGCACAGAGCCAGAAGTGGGACTCAAACTCTTGGACTGTGAGATCATGACCTGAGCTGAAGCCAGATGCTCAACAACCTGAGCCACCCAGGTGCCTCCCCCAATTTGTTTTTTCAATATTAGAATGGTTCAGAAGAAATATCATGCTGAAGTATAAGCAGTATACATGTTTGTCAGCCTAGTGGTGGATGGCATGTTTTAGAATGGTCTCCTATACCCCCATTCTCATCTAAAAATTTACAAGCATTTTACTGTAGATGCAAATATTCATGCTATTCCTATAGCTCATTGTAATATAAGGGGCGCCTGGGTGGCTCAGTTGATTAAGTGTCTGACTCTTGATTTCAGCTCTGGTCATGATCTCACAGTTCAGTTCATGAATTCAAGCCCCGAATTGGGCTCTGCATTGATAGTGTGGAGCCTGCTCTATCTCTCCCCCCCCCCACCCCCCCCACCCCCGCTTCCTGGCTCTCTCCCCACCCCCTCAAAAACAAACAAACAAACAAACAAACAAACAGGATTTTAAAAATAAAATAAAATAAAATACACCATCCCTACCTTCAAAGAGTGTACAATTTGGTAAGGACATCTTACTTTAAACCTGTAAAAGGGTTAAACAGTGTTAGAGAAAATAAATAAGAGTTCAGGACCACAATACAACATTTTCATGAGGTATTCTATGATAATAATCCCATGGATTTCCCAAGGCAGATGACTGTCATGACAAAGGAGGACAAATTTGGTCAGACCTGAAGGAAAGGAAGGATTGGATTGTTACAACAAAATGGAGGAAGTATTGTAAGAGTTTCAAAAAAAAAGTGTGGACAAAATTCCAAAGGAGAACAACTTAAGACATCTTTTTCAGCCTTATTTAGGTATAATGGACAAATAAAAGTGTAAGATATTTAAAGTGTACAATGTGATGATTTGCTATGTATCCACACACTGTGAAAGGGTTACTCCCTCCCAAGTTAATTAACACATCAACCACCTCACTTATTTTCCTTCCTTCCTCTTAGCAAACTTCAATTATACAATACGGTGTTGTCCTCTGTAGTCACCATGTTGTATATTAGCTCCTCAGACCTTAGTTATTTCACCCCTGAAAGTTTGTACCCTTTTACTAACCTCTTACTATTTCCCTCATCCTGCTGCTCCTGGTAACCACTTTTCTATTCTTGGTCTTCTACCTATAAGTGAGATCATGCGGTACTTGTCTGTGTCTGGCTTCTGTCACTTAGCATAATTCCCTCAAGGTCCATCCATGTTGTCACAAAAGGCAGGATTGCATTCTTTTCTAAGGTTGAATAAACCAAGACCTTTTGGAAAAGTGCAATTAGACCTTTGTTCCCTTGGGTCCAAGGATTGACTTCTTTTAAGATCTAGATTCTGAGAGTTAAAGACTGGGGTAGGAAGAGAAGGAACACATTGGAATTAACAGGGTAGGAGCACCGATTTTGGTTTTGTGCAGATTAGTTTATGGGCCAGATCTCAGGTCAGAAAGAGAATTTAAGGAAAAAGAGAGATGGGATGCAGAGGGAAGAAAGCTTTTGAAGCATAGTGTGGCTAAGTGGTTGCAAGGCTAGATACAATGGACATGAAATGAACCATCTGAGAAGTTGATGTTCAAGCGTCAGGAAGAACGATAATAATAGTCCAAAGACAAAAGTATACAGTATCTTTTACTGATTAAATAATTTTACCTTGTGCTTACCTTGGTCATCATCATGATTGCCCTGAAATGTGTAAAGGTTCCCGGTGAAGAGAACAGAAGCTACTACGCCATATATTTATAGGTCTTTGCAAATTTGCATGTGTGCACCTCTTAAGGACATTATGGTAGAGTATCACATACATTTGCATGTGTACTGAGACTAAGAAAATTATGAAAATGTATCCCCCTCCCCTTTTCCTCCCAAAAAGCTTTCTTGGTCACCTTGATGGCACCAACTAATTATTCGGAAAATGAAGGAGAGAAAAATGTCACACATTTATCCTGTCTTTCCTGTGCGGACTGCACTTCATAATACCCAGGTAGTCAATGATGGAAAATTATTCTTTGCAGAGAATCACATGAATAAATGAAGGACGGATAGTAGGATTAGAATGTCTTGTTTTGCTACCTCTTAATGATATCATACATCAAGACAATGATCATTAGTGGCTGCTAAAACCTTTAGGTGAAAGATTGACAGGGCACTTCCACATGGCTTCATCAGTGACCCCTCTGGAACACCAGATCAGTGTTATCAATATTCCGCGTGCCTCCTGCTGGAATGCAACAAGGAGCCCCTAGCACCACCAAGGAAGTATCCTTGCCAAAACAATTAACCCTGAATCTAATCAAGTTTCTAGAGCTAATCAGCGTTTTACATACAAACGTTTGCAATAAAGGACCAGGTTAAACATAACCACAAGAATACAGCCTTCAACATGTAGGTAGAATGTGGGACATTTTGTAGGAAAAAGGACTCTGATCTTAAAGAAATGACACAGAAAAAAAAAAAAAAACAGGCTGGGGGAGTTTGTCTAGGTGGAAAGAAATGCAAGGGGTAAATTAACGTTAGGAATCCCGATACAAACAAATTAGCTGGGAAAATGTCATCTTTTTTCACAAAGTCAAGAAAAATGAATATGACTGGTATTAAATGATACTGTGGAATAGCCATTAATTTCATTTGATGGGGTATTTGTGTTATGGTTAAGTTTTATAAAGCCCTTATTTGTTAGAAGTATATAGTGAACAGGTTACAGGTGAATGATAATGTCTTCACACCCACTGAACGCACCACACAAAGGGCTTATTTACCAGCTAGACAATGGCAAGCTCAAGAAAGAATTTATTTTCAGAGAACATTATTTATATCTGAGACTTGTGTGAGCACGTATTGGAAATACGGGGCCAATATGCTTATACAGCATCTTTTCTTGAAGGAGCACTATCACTGACAAATTAATTCTGTGGGGCTAAACCTGAAGTAGGCAAAAAACGGATATTTCTGAGAAACTGACTTGGATCTTTTGAATTAAAATGGCAGTTGAATGGCACAGAGTGAATTTGGAAAGGAAACCGACACCACTGTCACATAGCCTAATATTTGACAAATGTTTAGACTATACATCCTGAAAGAGGCAACCCAATGCCAGCTGACCCCTATAATGTTAAAGAGGTAAAATAAAACGGTGGCAGGGGATTCTGGTCAGCCCCAAGTATTTTCACTTCCTCGTTGGATATAAGTTGACACTGCATTGGTTTCAAAACATCCTTTAAGCTTGTTTACTTAAGTAAAAAGAACGTGAGAAATGCAAAAGGAAAGAAAGCAATGATGCCTGAATATGACAGAAGTAAGGGGAAAGAAGTCTGGAGGAGAACCCACGACCTGCTCCCTTCAGGGGCCCACACAAGAGACCTGTCCATGCCCTGTGTTTGCAGACCTACGTCTTCCAAAGACCTCCTGCACCCAGCAGGTATGTGAAAGTGTTCAGTCACAGAGGCAGACGGGACTCCCCGGGCCACCGATCGCTGTCGACCAGTCTTCTTGGGATTCGGTCATTCCAGCTTGTTTGATGGCTGGCTGTGCATGTTCAAGTGCACGTGATCGACATCTGTGTATCCATCCCCAAACCTACACACAGACCCGGACCCCACGTCCATTTCAGTTGCAGGAAACCACAAAACATCACACCAGAACAAGGGGGCAGTGGAGAGTGGTGACGAGCTTTTTATTTGACGCTGCCAGTGGTGTCCCAGGCGAGGGCTTGCTGGGATTCCAGATCACTGGCAGGGAGCAACCAGCTCTGCTGTATTTTGCTGTCCAGGGGCTCCTAGAAAATCCAGTGAATGGGGTAAAATGTGACCCTTTATGCGTACATTGAGGTGAGAGCAGCTGGGTTTTCACTTCTGGGAACTCAGCATTTATTTATTTATTTATTTATTTATTTTTTTAATTTTTTTTCAACGTTTTTTATTTATTTTTGGGACAGAGAGAGACAGAGCATGAACGGGGGAGGGCAGAGAGAGAGGGAGACACAGAATCGGAAGCAGGCTCCAGGCTCTGAGCCATCCCCAGAGCCTGACGCGGGGCTCGAACTCACGGACCACGAGATCGTGACCTGGCTGAGGTCGGACGCTCAACCGACTGCGCCACCCAGGCGCCCCTGGAACTCAGCATTTAATAGAAAGTATCATTTGTTCAAAAAGCTCCAGAAGGAGGTTCTGCCTTCTGAAGGCCAGTTCAATCGGACTTGCACAATTCCCAGAGGAGTGCCAGCAACTGGAAGAAGCTTGCGGGGAGGAAACACCAACCTATCATTAAATCAATGTCTGGAGGCTCCATGCAGGAACTACAAATAAATAGGGAACTCAAAATCGAAGGGGCTGTCCAAGCAAATACCTGTGTGCTCTGAGCCAGTGAGAGGATGTGGGCTTGGAGCCCAAGTAGGATGGAATGCCTGGAAGAAGAGAGTGGATGGCAGGGGGCTATGGCACCCCCTTCCTCTCAGGCCAGCCGACTGCCTGGCTGGGCCTGGCTGGACTCCTGAGTTCCAGAGCAAGCATGAATTGCAGATGAGGGGACTTCCACCCTCAGCAGCCTCCTCCAAAACTTCTCTGCTCAGCTGGACTTTGTATTTCCTCTAAGAACAAGAAAAAGTAGCCAGAAGCAGCATCGAGGATTAGCTGATGCATGTGGGAATTTCGAAAAGGCAGAGCTTTGCTGGAATCCCAGGGATTTACCCTTTCCTTGCTCTGTGACCTAAGTCATAAAACTTCCTCCTCAACCCATCAGTCTTTGCACTATAAAATGAGCACAATAGGGGCGCCTGGGTGGCGCAGTCGGTTAAGCATCCGACTTCAGCCAGGTCACGATCTCGCGGTCCGTGAGTTTGAGCCCCGCATCAGGCTCTGGGCTGATGGCTCGGAGCCTGGAGCCTGTTTCCGATTCTGTGTCTCCCTCTCTCTCTGCCCCTCCCCCGTTCATGCTCTGTCTCTCTCTGTCCCAAAAATAAATAAAAAACGTTAAAAAAAAATAAAAAAAAATAAAAAAATAAAATGAGCACAATAGAAAAAAAAACTCACAAGTTCCTTATGTAGACTAAATGAGACAGCAAAGGGCAGACATCTATGTGCTAAAATTTCATAAAATTCTTTTATTAAATAGTTAACAATAATATGTAAACTCCAGTCTTGAAGGAAGAGAAATGGATATAAAATTGTCCCCCCCCCCCAAGAAGATGTGATTTGCTTGATATTCCCTTTGATGGGGCAGCAATTATAGAAAAAAGAGGCTCTGAAGCCAGAAAATTCCTAATTTCCTTAGGGTCAGCCTTTTTGTAGAAGGATTCATACATTACATAACCATTTTAAAGAGGGTCTTAATTAACAAGCATTAATAGCTAGAATATTCAGTGTTCATTGTTTTTTTTGAAAAATTTAAAACTGTTTGTTTATTTATTTATTTATTTATTTATTTATTTATTTATTTATTTGAGTGAGCAAGTATGGAACTGAGGGAGGGAGAGAGACAGAGCAAGCATGGGAGGGGCAGAGAGAGAGGGAGAGAGAGAGAATCCCAAGCAGACTCCATACTGTCAGTGGTTTGAACCACGAACCCATGAACCATGAGATCATGACCTGAGCTGAAATCAAAAGTTGGGGGCTCAACTGGCTGAGCCACCCAGGTGCCCAATGATGGTTGTTTTAAAGAGCCCCCTCTATGTGATATGTGCTGCATGAGACAATTTCACCAGGTCTTTCATTCTTGAGAACTGGCTCGGTGAAATTATACCTGTTTTTAGAGAGGAACGAACTGAATGAGGCACTGAGAGTGAGGTCTGGCTGGGTTCACAGATACAAACTTCCTCAGATAAATTCTGACCCCCACAGAGTGTATACTATATGCATGTTTGCAATCAGTTATGGAATATGTAGTTCTTTCTTAAATGTGTGTGTAGTTTTCATGTAAAATATCAATGACAGTGAATAGTCCTCTACCTATTAGTCATCTATGTAAGTTGATAGGACTCAGGTACAATTACATGTTTTGTCATGTAAGGAAAAAACAAACCTTTGCATGAAGCCATAATGTAATGATATTATATGCTAGTTTGGCGATTTTACTATTTAATTGTTTTCTTCATTTTTCCTTTTTACTCTCTGTCAGTATTAACATAGCAATCTACCTATATGGGGCTGCTTTAATAAATAAGAAACAATTAAGGATTGTGCACTACTTTTAAAGTGAACTACATGGGAAAAATGAGTTCCGTATCCAAAGTGTGGACAGAATTTCCTCAGTTAAACATGTGTACTTATTGTCAACTGGTTTTAAAGTGCCCCACCCCATCTGGTCACTGTAGAAACACGCCTTTTCCTTCTGCCGGAGGCTCTCTGGGAAGGAAAGGATGGAGACACTGCCATCTTGTGTTGCGTTTCTTAAATGTTATTCAACTTGCCGTAGAGAAAGATTGAAATAAATCTTCAAATTTCCAGCCCTTGGGTTTCAGTGAGTAGGGACAGCACTTAGTCTCAGATAAAGGCCTTCCTCTGTTCTTCAAAAGGAAGATGATTATAAATATATTTTAAATTCATTTAATGAATATTTAAATTAAAAATCCAAAAAACATCTGCATGATCGTTTCTCTTCATACAGACAAATTACTCTTTAAATCTGGCAACGCATGGATTTTGTTTGTTTGGTTTTTGGTTTTTGTTTTTTTGTTTTGTTTTCTTTTGTTTCCTTGGTCTCATCGCCTCAGAATATTGTTTAGTTACCCCAATAACTTGAGAATTCTTATTTGAAAGCTTTCAGCGTTATGAATGACTAGTATATTTGGATTTGAGAAGTTGCTGTTCAAAATGCTTTGGGGCTGAGAGAGTAGAAAAGGCATGAGGACCTGGAACAGGAAGGGATTTATCTCTGCCCGTCTGTCTGGAGCCCCCACATGGTTTTGGGTACTTGGATCGGCCCTGTACATTGGTGGTCTTCAAACATTTTTGCTGGAATAATCTCAAAAGAATCTTGCCAGCCTCTAGAGCTTCTAGGACACTTTAATTAGATGTAAAATTTTACCTCATCATTTTAACTAGATGGAAAGGATGAAATTTACACGATTGTAAACATAAGCATCTGAACACAAAATTGTAACACCACTCTCTTAAACATGTCTGATTTCATCTAATTACCACAGCAAGTGGATACCTATTACAATTAATTAAAACCCCTGAAAAAGTTCTTCTTTAACGGGGAAATTTCACATTATTTGTTTTCCTCCTTGAATTTTAGTTTTTATTCACTTTCCTCAGATAATTTTGCCTTAAAGTAATATTACTTGTTGCTTGAAAATCTCTGATTGAGGGGTGCCTGGGTGGCGCAGTCGGTTAAACGTCCCACTTCAGCCAGGTCACGATCTCGCGGTCCGTGAGTTCGAGCCCCGCGTCGGGCTCTGGGCTGATGGCTCAGAGCCTGGAGCCTGTGTCCCATTCTGTGTCTTCCTCTCTCTCTGCCCCTCGCCTGTTCATGCTCTGTCTCTCTCTGTCCCAAAAATAAATAAACGTTGAAAAAAAAAAAGGGCAAGAAAATCTCTGATTGATAACTTATTTTACTTTCTGCTGTAGTCTGAATACATCCCCCCAGAATTCATACGTGGTGATGCTAACCCCCAACGTGGTGGTATTAGGTGGTGGGGTCTTTGGGAAGTGATTGGTCATGAGGACAAAGCCCTCATAAATGGGATTAGCGCCCTTGTAAAAGAGGCCCAGAGAGCTACCTGGTCCCTCCCCCATATCAGGACACAGCTATGAACCAGGAAGAGGTCCCTCACCTGACCAGGCTGGCATCCTGATCTGGGACTTGCAGCCTCCAGAACTGTGGGAAGTAAATTTCCATTGTTTATAAGCTACCCAACCTATACTATCTTGTTATAGCCACCTGCACAGCCTACGACACTTAACTGAAACAAAACTGTAAATTATTTTAAATATTACTTTTAAAAATGTCTTGTAAAGATAAGATTCAAGGAGTTTTTAAAATTTCCTCTAGCTTGTGCTATTATTACATTTATTATTGTTACAAAATTAATTGAAACAACATAAACAGACATTGCTTAATTAAATTAACATAATTAAACATCAATATTAATTAAATATCAATAATTGTTACATAAAATTTATTTAAATGAATCTCTTAATGAGATAAGGGGAGTTTTTTCCCTTGATTTAAATTTTTTTACATATCCATATATAAAGCCTTCTCAACTTTGTTAGTATCGCACTTGGGACCAGATGATTCATTGCAGGGGAGAGAGAGATGTTCTATGCATTGGGGATTTTTAGCAGTATCTCTGGTCTCTTCCACTAGATGTCAGTAGTACATCCCCAGTTACAACATCCCAAGTCATCACTAGAGATTGCCAGATCTCCCCTGGGGAGTATGCCCCCTACTGAGACCCGCTGCTGACTATTCAGTCATGTCCTCCTTCAATTTTGTGAAAACAAGCACTTGGAAACACTGATTCTCCAAAGGATTGAAAATACGTGACTACAAAGGATTGAAAACACGTGACTATGATTGTTCATTTTCTCAAATGCTCATCATTAAACCAAAAGTAGTTATAACAAGACTTATAAAATGGTCATTAATTTTACCTGTTTCCCCCCGCCCCTTAAAGGTACTCTTTTTTTAAAAAAATTTTATTTATTTATTTATTTATTTATTTATTTATTTATTTATTTATTTATTTGAGAGACAGAGGGGGGAGAGAGAGAGAGAGAGAGAGAGAGAGAGAGAGAGAGAGAGAGAGAGTGAGTCAGTCCCAAGCAGGCTCTGTGCTGTCAGTGCAGAGCCTGATGTGGGGCTCAAACTCAGGAAACTGTGAGATCATGACCTGAACCAAAATCCAGAGTTGGAAGCTTAACCGACTGAGCCACCCAGGCACCCCTAGAGGTGTTCTGTTAACCTTAGGAAATACAGAATTCAGAACAATCTGAATATTGTTGGCATTATAATAAATCTTTCTCAATACTACATTTTTTATATATAAAAAATGTGCCTTACATATGTGCTTGTCAAAACATTGGATCTGTGTATAAGGCTTTCTGAGTAAATGGAAATTTCCACCGTGTAATGTAATTAGCAAATCAGCCCCCTCTTTTCAAAGTAATCAACCATATCTGACTTCCTTTCTGTCAAAACAAACGAAATAGTTCAATTCAAATAAATGAATTAATATGTTTTTTAGAGAACATCATAAGACATACTGAGGAATAAATTGCCATAGACATTTTAAGACTGATTACCAAAAGCAGTAAAGAGGTAAGGTAATGAATTTATCCATTTTTATTATAGGTTATATAAACAAGAATAAATCTATATCCTGTTACACATTAATTTGCTGTAATGCAATGCGATGTGTTGTTTAAAATTGCAAGTTCTTAGGAAGCAAGGGATATGATAAATGACATAATATTCTTTTGGTAAATATATGTACTGGTGTTAGGCTTTTGGGAATAATTAATTAAGAACAATCTATAAAAACTCAGACATAACTCCATTAATTCTGTTAGACATCATGATCTTATTTTCCTCTTTATTTAATGAGAAAGGATACAAAACTAAATTTAATCATTCCAGCAACCTGTATGTTTTATGTCTTATTAGTGAAAAGTAGAATATTAAACATTTTATAAGATGAAATATGATGGGATTAGCTGTAACCAAAGTAAACACAGTATCACTTGTTTTGGTAAAACAGGTTTCCGTTGTTATTGGGTAACACATCAAATCCCAAAGAAATCCCATGGAATCTTTTTTATTCTGCTGGTGTTAATTCAAAGTAATGTGAAAATTTGGTAGACACAGACACCTATCAATTACGTCTAATAAAATCTGTATTGATTCAGCTGCTTGAAGATGTTCTTCTTCCCAGACCCTGACACCATTGGACTGTGTGTTTGAGGCTCTCTGAAAAGAATTGTTTGCGTGGAGATTCAGAGGAAAAATAATTTTTCTCATTCAACATTTGAAAATAATTCTCCTTTTGGGGTGTCTGGGTGGCTCAGTCGGTTAAGCATCCTGCTTCAGCTCAGGACACGATCTCACTGCTCGTGAGTTCAAGCCCCGCATCAGGCTCTGTGCCGACAGCTCAGAGCCTGGAGCCTGCTTCGGATTCTGGGTCTCCCCCTCTCTCTCTGCCCCTCCTCCATTCACACTCTGTCTCTCTCTTGCTCTTAAAAATAAATAAACATTTTAAAAAATTGTTTTAATAATTCTCCTTTCGCTTTTTTTACCATACTTTCTGGAAAGACAAATGAGGTTCTGGAAAAGATGAGATTGAGGCTGTTTAAGGAAAATGGGCATCAGTGTCACGCTGCTGACACTGTACGTTATATCTCATTTGGAACACCAGGCAGCACCAAAATTCCTCATTTCCAGCTGTGCCTCCCTCCTCAAATGGTGGCACAGTGTGATCAGAGCCCAGAGTGTAATTTTCGCCTTCCTCTTCAATTAGCATTTCACATTCACTTCCAGTTTCCACAATTTGTTGAAATATCCTCTGTTACTGTGTCTTCTCCATTCTGTTCATCACTATGGGTTAAAATCCATTGATTTTACTGCCCTCCTTGGGAGCTTTCAAAATGAGACGAGAATGTCTGTGGGTAATCCATCACGGATGAGCAGACCTCTTCATCTTTCCAGCCCTCAAAATTTAGGTCTTATTTAACAAGCTGGTTGATTTCATTAATAACTAACTCCTCGTAACGGCACTTACCATGGAGAGTTTGAGTTTTTACAGTATCACAAACCAAGCTTTTGAAGTTTCCCATGTATCCTGTTAGAGTAGAGTCACAGCGTGGAGTAAACCTTGCAGTTGCTTTTAGCTCCTCTAAGTAAAAATCTTATCAACTGTATGAGCGGCTACCAACAGACTCTTCTTTTGCCTTAGGTCAGTGTTGGCAAACTTGAGCCGAAGGGTCAAATCCAGCTAGCCTCCTGTTTTTATGGGTTTATTGGGACACAGTCACACCCATTCCTTTCTGTACTGTCTATGGCTGATTGTCAGCTAGAAAAGCAGCATTAGGTATGTGTCACAGAGACCACATGACCACAAGGCTGAAAAGATTTACTATCAGCCTCTTCACAGAAGTATTTGCTGGTCACTGCTTTATATTTCTACATGGTGGTGCTTGCTGGCTGGTTTGGTTTGTGCCAACCTGGATTAATTCTATGTAGGAGATTTCAGACGCTATAATTTCGGCTTTGGAGGATCTTTGTGACTCTAATATATTTACCACGGTTTATTTGAGCCATACATATTAACATGTGTTGGGCATATGCAACCCAGTCTTTCATTTTGCAGCTAATGAAAGATTTGCTTTGATCAAGGGGATTTTCCACCCAAGTCTCCCTTGAGTTAACAACCAATAGCGCTATTGACTCGCATCCTATTTGTATTTTGTTGTTTATATGATTCATGAATGGAAACCAATATTGATTCATTCTCCTTGAATGCTTCCTCTTTTAGGGACATGTACAACTTGTATTTATGGTCAGCCTTGCCAGATTCAGCAAATAAAAATACAGGATGCCCACCTGAGGTTGAATTTCAGATAAACACCAGATAATTTTTTGGCAAAAGCGTGTTCCATGAAAATATAATTCAAATTTAACGCAGTGTGTTGTGCTTTATCTGACAAGCCCACTTGTGATTTAAATTTATAGTATAATGTCAACTATACTTCACTAGTAATATATTTTTTAATATACCTCTCTAATGCCCCCCCAAAGTAAGAATAAATACGTGTATATCATGTGCATTTTCTAGGGTGCTAGAGCTCTGGGCCCGTACCTCAAAGATGAGGAGTTGATTTGAACTAAAAAACCAAAAGCTCCCACTTGCACAAATGCTTGCCGTTGTGTTGATGGCTGCCACCTGTGGAAGAGACAGGTTTATGCAGACAGTAGAGTCCTTACTGGACAGGAATTAGGCTATAACCCAGATTGATTAAATATTGCCCACACTTAGGCAAAACAAGGAAGGAACCCATGCCCAAGAGACAGGAAATTAACAGAGTCCAGCGTGGAGTGTGTGTGCCATAATGGTGTCCGAGTGGCAAACACCGATGGAAGCGAAATCAAGACACCTAAGAGTGTACTGAAATTGGCATAAAGTAAAAAGAATTGCTGGGTCTCATCCACAATTATTGCATGTACATTTTTGCCAACACAACTCGGTTTCCTTCCCCCTGAGTTTTTTTATCCCCCTCCTGAAGCTGTTCAACAGTTTCTTACCAGGTCATACTCTCCAAGACTTTGGGTTTCAGCTTGAGGTTAGTGAAAGGTTTTAAATGTATATCTTTTATTTTTCATTCATTAATGGTAGCATCTATAACGCCCCACTTGTAAAAGTAGTATATTCCATAAATTGTACTTAGAAATATTTTGCATGGGGTTCTACTTAGCAATCCTCCTTGACGTATACATCTAAGACGATTCATTTGGCAAAAGCTAATTAAACTTGTAAGTACAAAGGCAATTAGCCTTAGCTGGTCACCGGTATTTAAATTACATTCCTTGATAAATAAACGTTAAAAAAAATAAAAAAAATATTTTAAATTACATTCCTTGAAAACAAACTTTGATGTTTAAGTGGTGGAGTGAAGTTGAAGGTCCCGGACGATATTGAGATGATTTGGAGGACACAAGCTCATCACTGATTATTCTCCCTTCTTCCACTTTCTCAGCCTCTCCCGCTACCTGCTCTTCTAGCATGGGAGATTTATTTATCTTTCCTAAGCAGCATGCAACACCTTCATTTTTATACTGAATCTATGGCTTCCATAAATCACAGGTTTTGGCTTTATGTATTATCCTTAGAGTCAAAATAAATGATTATGGATATTTATAATTACAGTTATTCGTGGAATCAGCTCAATAATGAAGGGCGGTGTTAGTTTCACTGGGGGCTCTGTTTTATTTATATTGGAATAATTTTGTGACATAATAATATATCAAATAGGATGCTCTAGAGGGTGATTTTAGGGAACGTAGGCCAAAAGCTCTCCCAAGGGTTTACATGCAGTTTTAATAATATTCAGCTAAACACATAATCAGATGTTTCTCATATATTTTCAAAGGCCCCATATGGTTTGAAATGCCTGCCAGATTTCTCTGTTTTGATAAACAGAATGACATTTATTTAAACAGTTCTGAAAAATATCTTCGTTTTCTATACTCAGGAGAGTTAATGAAGTCCTTCTTTCAGGCAATGAAATGCTACATTGCCTGGACCTCTCCTATTGATGAGTCTGATTTTATCCCTCAGATGTCATTCCGGAGAGACCCAAAGTATACTAGTCTTGAAAACTTTAAGAGTTTTAAACCAAGGATGGTTGATAGCAAGTGTCTGTGACCTCAGTGGGCTGGCTGGCATTAATTTTGTAAAAAGTGATTTGTTATCTGTTACCCATGAAACTTGGTACGCTCTAAAGTGGTTGTTAGTTTTACCACATGACATCCAATATATTTATCAAAAATTCCAATTAATAGAAATCCAAACAGAATGACTGAGACAAATTGAATGGCCAAATGACTGAGTCCTTTTGACATTGTTAGATTACGTTGACATGTTTTCTACACTGACTCTCTGGGTCATTGCGCCTCGCTATTTAGATAGCAAGGAACTCGAATGGAACCGAAAGTGCTTGTCCTTGAAAAATGGGCTGTTTTTCTTTTGTTTGGCTTTTTCCCTGTCAACCTTCCCCATCTTTGAGGTTTGCTTTGACAGCTCTGAAGTTTGGGTTATATAGAGTAATATACACAAGGTAAGGAAATAATTAGGCTGCATGATACATTTTCATTTTGCAAACCACAGCTTTAAAGTATTCCTACAGTTTTCCCCTGTCCTTGCCACCTGACTCCCCATTAACCAGACAAAGGGATAGGGAGCTGACCATCTACCACCTACAGCCCTCCTTCTTCTGTCGTCCCACATCAGGAAGCGTGTGGTTTAGATGAAGCATGACTGTCTGGAACAGATTTCCCAGAGCTATCAATAAATTACAAAAACATTTAGAATTGTGTGTTGTTGCCGACTGTTGAAGGAAGTCTGCACTTCATTTACTCTCCAAGAAACATGGGCAAGAAATATCGTGGTATCAGAATGTCGAGGATTGGAAAATGTGGGTTCATCCTGCTGAGGCCAAGGACAGTCCAGAGAATAAGCTGTGGTTGGCACCTCACAGAATGTATCTCCATGTTGAGTTATTATACTGGGAGTCTCCAAGATTTTCAGTGTGTTCTCTATGCTTTGTGACTTCACTTTTGTTAAATTGGGTGCTTGCAAACTTCTTTTCAGGAGTCAACTTCCAAATTTTCCTGTTATCTATCTGTATCGCTTTTTTGAGTGATATAACCTTTAAACCATGCTACTGAGTCCTTATGAGAAGCTTCATAATAATGATAATACTTATTTTATTATTATACCAATACTTGCTTAGGCTGATACCAATCCTTTCTCCACTACCTTCCTTGCAACTCTCAAAGATTATGCTGGAACTTTCCTTTTCAATACTCAGAATATCTTTTCAAAAGCATCTTGGTGTGCTTTGATACAACAAGCCTGCATTAGGTAGTTTTTGGTAATTACTAAAATTAATACTCATTTCATCGAGATGATTTCTGCACTCATCTGATGAGGCAAGTTTCATTGGCAAGTCCATCTGGTAACAGAGATTGAAATTTTCTATTTTAAAACTGCAGAATAAAATGCCATTTTTAAATTTGAGATTGCCTAGGATGTTGAAGGGAGAGGAGAATGTGTCAATGTTGGTTTCATTAGAAGAACTGTAGATATTGGAGGTAGAAGTTTCTAATGGCAATATTTGATATCTGACTCAAGTATTTCACTGTTAACAAGTCAGAGACATGCATGTGGGGTCAGGGGGAGTGAGTTTTCTGTTTTCCCCTGGAATGAATGGGCAGAAAGGGCTCTCAGGTGATGCCTGTTACTCAACCTGCCCCACAGGGTCTGACAGGTACACATTGTTGCCTACATGGCCTTCATTTGTCTCAGTTCCCAAATCGTGGAAAATCTGTAGCTCTGTTAGGAAGAAATTCATAAGTTGGTTTCCATTTAAAGTAAGCATATTAATGGTCTAGATTTTGTAGAATTAAAAAAATTTTTTTGAATAATTTCATAAGGAGACCAGATATGTAGCCTTCATTATGCAAACACAATTTGCATAAACAATTGAAAAAGTCAAAGTGTGAAATAAAGTTAAAAGAACAGGTAGGAAATAAAGCAGAGAGCCTCCATATACCAACACGTTATTTTTTATACTAAATCATCTGACTGCACTGCTGAATTGAAAATACCTGAATATATCACACAGAAAAATGTTTTGCCAATCTTATGAAAAGGAGTAACTGAATAGAATTTTCTGCTCACATTTTTTACTTGTCTTCATAATAAATTTTTGTTTTATAGTGTGAATAACAGACCCATTGTTCATGTTGTCAAAGGCAACTTACTTTTAAGAAATCTTCCCAATACTGATAGGATATTGCATGGGCTTTTACTGTTCTCAACCATAGATGGGTCTTACTTTATGCCCGAAAACACTGAAATACAGCTTCAACAGATATGAATGTGAAAGACATATGGTGAGTTAACATTCCTTATATTTTCCAATAAATCTTTCTAAACCCATATGTATATATGTATATATATGCATATATGTGTATATATGTGTATATACACATACACATATATGTGTATATATACACATATATACACATATATATATACACATATATATACGAATATATGTGGATTTAGAAAGATATATATTATATATATAATGCATATATATATTTATTTATTTATAAGCAGAATCAAACTTTGAAACAAGCAAGCCCAGAGGAGAAATAAATAAAAATACATGGATATTTTATTATCTCTTAAAATAGCCTTACTTGAAAAGACCATCATTCTGTGGTGAATGGACCCACTTAATTCTGAAATAACCATGAGTTGGATGTATCCCATTCCCATCAGCAAGTCAACTTTAAGGCAACAAGGTGACCCAGGTCAGCACCCCTGGGGTTCCCATGGCCTGCTTAAGTGGGAAGGACCAGTAGGAAATCACTTGACACTTGACTTTTTTGAAGAAGAAATGGCCAAGGTCTGGGCCATTTAAAAAGTAGCAATGCCAACTCCTAGAATTTGTCTAGTTTTTGTACTGGGCAGCAGTTTGATAGAAGCTTTGTGAGTATATCACCTGAGACTGAGGCACATGGTGGACTGGATGTTTCTCTTCTATGCAAATCCATCACTCCTTAGTGAGATCTCTAAAACACACCTGCCCACTGCCTGCTGGTTTAACAGATCTTGATATCACTGCAGCATATCTGTCTGCTTATGATTACTGATGAATATTGTTAGTATTAAGATCTGAAGATGAGCCTGACTTTCTTTCATTCCCTAATTAAATATAGTAAGCATGTTATATAAACTAATGGACTTTTTTGCATGTAAACTTTTCTTATAATAGCCCCTCAAAGAATAAGATCTGAAAAAGAATGATAATTCAGTATCTTCACAGCTAAAAGGATTTTAATGGTATTTCTTGACATTTTGTTGGCTTGTAAGTGGACCACGTCATCGAATGCAATGTACACAGGGACATTTACTTGTCACAGCATCTTTGACAAGTGAAATTCCACCATTAGACTATAAATAAAAACAGCTGTGCAATCTCAGGCAAGTTGCATGAACTGAAGATGTGTCGAATACAAAAATGAAAGAGTTATTGGGGAATTAACCGCCTTCAGCTTTTAAATATCATTATAGACAACTTAATTTTAGATTAGCCAGGGCTTTTTGGGGAAAAAATACCAAAAAACAAAAAACCCAGAGGCTTCCAACTTTAATCTAGAAAATTGTTTTCATTGTGAGTCCTTCCCAATTATTGTTATGAAACAAAAAGCAAACCCAGAAAATATAGATAAAAATTCCATCAATAAGATTATTTAAATTACATATTTGATTAGAGGTCTTTTAAATTTAGATCATAAATCAAGTGAGATGGAGAATACAGCTACTGAAAAGCCAAGTTTCAAAGTGTTAAACAGTCTCTTGTCATTTAAATAGAAGCCATTTGTTATTCAGAGCTTTCTACTGATGCTGTAAATATTTTATAAATGATACATACTAGCTTAATCTCCTGAGAGCTGTGCAAAGCTCTCTTAAAAATCTGGGTGAATTAAGCATCATTCATTCAAATATAACATAGAAATAGAGAGAAGTCATTAGAACAGTTCAAAAAAGTGTATGTGGTGGAGGAAGGAGAAGTCCTCCAATCCAGCAAAGGGATTCTGCAAAATAATATATAGTTTTCTAATAAAGACCAGAAGGATATAGTCCATGACATTGTAAATTCATGGGATTTTTAAGATTAATCAGTCTGGGCCCCTTCACATAACAGAAACTCCAAGGACCTCATTATCTTGCTCAAAGTTGCAGGGCTACTTAGCAGCAGACTGAAAAGTAGGCTTTCTGTTGTTCTATACCTGATTGATTTCACCGAAATATCAGAATGTATACATTGTAATCTGAAAATTCCCCAAGATTTTTATTGATCTACCTGCAGATGTTACAGTTGGATTCCCAAAGATATCTCACATTGCCTTTTGTTGTTTGGTTTTCCCTATAGATGCATTTTCTGTATCTAATTGACCCCTCACACTGAATAGACCCAGGTACTCTGGGAATGCTAAGTTAAGACTGGGTAATCTTGCGTGTTCGTGACAGAGGAGAAGTTACAGGAACTCTGGAGGATATACGCAAAAAAAAAGAGTTCTTTCTCATTTTGCCCCTACAGCTGTGGCTGCTGATGCAATCCATAAGAATAGAACATTGCTTTCAGAGATTTCCTGAGGCAATTGGTGGTGAGGCACTTTGCAATAGTAATAGTATAGTATAGTAAGAGAGATCAAACTGACATTGAAGTTTGTAAAAGTAGATCTCAGTCTCCTGTGTGTTTCACACATCAGTCCCCAGGCAAATGTCCCCTTGACCACATCTAGTTGACCATCATGTATACATACCTCAGCTGTGAGAAAATGGACCAAGAGTAGGCAAACTTCATGCTTCCCCTAGACAAAATGTCAATGGTTGGGTTATGCTAATAAATTATCCCTGCATCACAAACGTCAGTAGGTTTCTATGCGCAAAGGTATAATTAAATCCAGCCACAAAATTATGTGCATACTTTGAGCCAATATATATATATTGAGCCAATATATATATATTGAGCCTATATATATATATATATATATATATATATATATATATATATAAATAGAAGATTTTCCTTGCATTTTCATATAAAGGCTAAATTGTAGAGGTGTTTCTGGTGATGGTGCAAAATGCACACACTAAAGCTCTTGGGCATTTGAGCCAGAGAATATACCTAAGGCAAGAATTAAGGAGTCCTGATGCATTGCTGCTCTTTGTAATTGTCTTGTCAAGCAGTATACAAACCCTTATTAGCTTCATCTTTATGATCAGGATTGATTTCTACCAAGCCTTCAGGTAGAACAAATACATGTAATTGTTGATTTTGTTTCCATTCATTTTTCCTGAGGGCTGTGGCAGGCAGTGAGGACATACTGAGATGAAAGTCTTGTCCCTGTTTACTGAAGTCCATTAAGACCAGGAACATGGTACTTGATGTCTCTTAAACCATAAAAAGGTGACAAATACTCCTTTTGAGCATTCTTTTGATGTCCTAAAAGCTAATGGGTTCAGCCTCTGCTAGTTAACAGAGCAAACCATTTGGCTCTGGATAGAAGTGTCATCAGGCAAGACCCACTGGCATAGACCAGACAGATAATAGGGAGGATCATTAATAGGTTTCCAGGATCAGCAATTCTAGCCTTATACTAAGCTCAAGAGCCTAGATAGAGTGAAGAATATCTTCTTTGAAAAGAGCATCTGCTGGGAAAGGCAAGACAGACCACTCTTTTTTAAAAATATTTTTAAATGTTTATTTATTTTTGAGAGAGAGAGAGAGAGAGAGAGAGAGAGAGAGAGAGAGAGAGAGAGAGAATGAGCAGGGGAGGGGCAGAGAGAGAGGGAGACACAGAATCCAAAGCAGGCTCCAAGCTCTGATCTGTCAGCACAGAGCCCAACGCGGGGCTCGAACTCACAGACCACAAGATCACGCCCTGAGCCGAAGTCAGATGCTTAACCGACTGAGCCAGCCAGGTGCCGCAAGACAGACCACTCTTAAGGGGAGAGGAAAACACTAGAACTACTTTAGCAACTACCATAAATGGAACCATTGTATATTTTTTTAGTAAGATGTTCACACCTGTAGGCATGTATTCATAAAAATGACACACCAATTACCCTATGGTAGCAAGACTGAGGAGGGGTTTTTGTTGAAAAGAAAACATGAAGGGTAAACAGTACCCCTTCTTTGCGTGTTCCTCTGTCACCTCCAGGCCTTCCAGAAGCCAGTGTGAGTGAGGGATGTCACACTGAACCTGTTGTGAGCTGAAGGTATGACGTTATCAATCACTGTGATTACATTGGGTCCAGTTGTTTCATTAGTGTAGATCTTGCCTCTTCCTCAAAGATGGGAAAACTCTATTAACTGGGACCTCATATTCCTTTGAGGCATCAGCCCTTGACACTCCAATGGGATGTGTAATAAATGTTTGGAAAACATCCTTTTGGTAACTGAGGGAAGTTTGCCATAGATGAAACCATGTAAACCATAGCCGGGCCACTTGCCGTCCAACCTCATATGATCCTCTGTGCCCATTTCTCAGTCCATCATCCATCCGATCCCTGTGCGGGAGTCAGTAGTCAGTACTGTTTGAGAATCATGGTATCCTCACACAATCCAGTGAAAGCTATGGCCCTTTGCCACAGGAAATATCCAGTGCACACACAACTTAGCACACGTCATCAGGGTGTTCCTGCCCCGTCACTGCCAATCCATACATCCCTCATAACACCCACCTGCTCGCCAGCCCAGCCCTGTACTCTTGCTGTGGTCTCCACACAGGTCGCTCCTCCAGGGCCCTCCATATCCCTGAGTTCTTAGGTCAAGTGAACGTGGCTGGTGTTAAATGCCATGATCCCCTGTCACAGATATATACTTCGCATTATTATATGAAGGTTTATCTGAAATTGAGCAGGGAAAAAAGTCTTCTTATTTTGTTTCACTCAGCACTGAAGTAATAGGTGCACCAAACCCTATTTTGAGTGACATTTCCTAATGGATGCAATGACATAATTGGCCAACACCTTGGGGCTGAAGGAGAAAACTTCCAGAATGTTTGCATGAGGAGCTTGGCAAATCCTCTTCCCCAAAAGCTATGATAAAACTGGAAAAGATCAAAAATAAACCAAAGGATATGCAAGAGGTGTCAAGGGTCTTCTTAGTAGTTCTCTTGTCAAAACTTTTTAAAAAAAGTTTTACTTATTTGTTTTGAGAGACACACAGTGTGAATGGGGGAGAGGCAGAGAGAGAGGGAGAGAGAGGGAGAGAGAGAGAGAGAGAGAGAGAGAGAGAGAGAGAGAGAGAGAGAGAGAGAGAATCCCAATCAGGCTCTATGCTGACAGCACAAGCAAGGCTGGAATTCATGAAAAATCAGTGATATACTGACGTGAGCTGAAACCAACAGTCGGATGCTTAACTGAGCCATTCAGGGGCCCCTGTCCTGTCAAAACTTTAAGATCTTGCATTGTGCCCGTTTTGCCCACTTTGCCAAGCCTAACCCTGGATCAACACAACAACTGCCTGCTCTTTCTGATCCAGCATCTGACAACAGTGCCCTGCTGGGAAAAAACAAAAAAAAACAAAAAACAAGCAACCAATCAACCATCCAGCCCCAGAGCCCCAGGACTGTGCCACCTGGAGATGCCATGGATTCCAGTTTTATCTGGGCCCGGGTACCACTTAGAGATGTTTTCATTTCCCCCTGCAGCCTCCTCTGACATTACCCAAGGCAGTTCTTCTACATTTTTACTTCTCACTTCTCACTACTCCTTTCCCATTCTTGTTGATCCTTAGGTAATATATTTCCTCTTTATCATGTAGGGAAAAGAACAGTCAAGTCAGAACTAACTCCAAGTACCTGCTCACTGAGCATCTTTCTCACTTGTCAGCATCCTCCCTTTGCCCAAGCCCAGAGCCCTGTCCTCAGCACCCTCCTGACCGGTTTCTCTCCCCTGTCCTCCAGCTTTAGCTGCCTTCTCTATGGGTTCCTTTGCTTCAACTCTTCAAAACCTACAAAAATTGTACACTTACCTCCTTCCCAGGAAGACAAAAGTCTTCCCATCACCTTGTATCTGTCTGTCTGTCTCTCCCTGTCCTTTCCTCGAACTGCCAAATTTTTGTCATATTGGAAAACACACATAACACAGAATTCGCCATTGGAACCATTTGAAAATGGCATTTCACCATTTTGAAGTGTACGTGTTGGTGGCATTTAGTTCGCACATAATATCTGGCAATGCTCAGCGCTGTCAAGTTCCAGAACATTGTCAACACTCAAAAAGGAATCCCTGTAACCATTAGTAGTGACTCTCTCTCCCAGCCAATCATGAATCTACTTTCTCTCTCTGTGGAGTTTCTGATTCTAGATATGTCCCATAAATCCAGAGCCATTTTCCCTGCAAAGATTGTAAACAACTAACAGCGTCCACAGTCTCCTCCCTGCATGTTATTCTCAATCTGACCTAACTGAAACTAGATGCGGGTGGAAACAGCCTCTTGTCTGCCACATGACAATCTAATTTGTCACCCGAGGGCTCTGTAGTCCTTTCCTCCTCCACACTTTGGAAGTATTTGAAACAGATCAGTAGGGTTTACTTGGGTTGCGATCTCCATTTCTTGTTCTCAATAAGGAGTACAAGATGTCGGCACCACTGTGAGAGCCACTTACAGTGCCATGTCCAGTGGAGGAAAATTGACAAGTACCACAGTCCTCAGGCCGGGTTTCTAGACTGACTTTTCACTTCTATGCTCGCCTGCTTTGACTTTCAAAAAGACCATCTTGGGCTCATTTGCGTTTTCGATTTTCATTATAAATGTTGGTTTCCTGTGTTGAGCCCAAGTGGATTTTTCACATCATATCATTGTCTCCTGAGTTTATATACTCTAGGTCTGTGAATGGTTTTTGAAGCCTCTCGTGCATAAGCACATGTTGAGTTGGCCTAGATGTTCAGTTTTTGTCAAGAATTGTGAGACTTCATCAGGCTCAAAAAGGAAGAATGTCCCTAGAGACATAAGTCTTCAGATGTTTTAGGTCCTATTTATCATGCATGTTTTGCATGAAAATATATTCTGTCTGCATAGAGAAAGCATTTGCAGGGCTGTTACCTCTACAGAAATGGGAAAATATTTAAAACTCTAAAAAATTCGATCTTATGAATAGAATGGGAATATGGAAAGATGGGAGTAGGATGAGGAGTGGATTTGTTTCTGGAGTTGTTTTCTATTCTTCCTTAAATGAGAGGGATTGTCACTGCCGATCTAAAAGCTAATGCCCTGAATAATTCACAGTTATCCAGGGACACCTTTGTTCTTGCTAGAAGTTGACACTTAACAGATTTGCAGAAGGTCATCTTGTCCCTTAGGCCAGAAGACAGCATAACATTAATTTCCCCATTTAATTAAATCAACTCCAGAGGAACAAGTGATCCAGGACTGTTGCCTAAAAATTATTACCCAGTTTGGAAGAATAATGGAGTAAACAAGAGAACATTATTTGTTAATGTCAGTGAAATAATAAGATTGCGAATTTTTGTTCCCATAAGACGTCATTACCCAGTAATACACTCAGTGCTGGGTTCCCAGCCTCAAGGTAAGCAGCTTATGCTAAGGTCAATAGATAAGGTAAAAAAAAACATGTCTTAATTATAATGTGCTTGCAGCTGGAGTTGCAAACTTTCCTTATTATCATCAGTGTTTTGGGAAACCTTCTTTATATGTGAAATGGAGTTCCGATTAAAAAAAAATCCTCTATGCTATATGGAATTAGTATTTTGATTGTTCAAGGGTTTGGGCCATACAATAGTTTAAAAAGTCCTTTCTCATCATCAACTTGGCTAGATGTTTTTTCCCCCATTTACGTAAGCTATATTTTAAGCCTGTGATTAATTCAGAATTAGGTAGTGATTATTCATCGCTTCTAAACACGCAACTTATTCACTCCCTCAGAGATGAAAGGGATTGGGTTTTCTGTTGTCCTTGTTTTGGGGTGTGTGTGTGAGAGAGAGAGACAGAGACTGAGACAGAACGCACATTATTTCTGGTGACATGTGTGAAATATTGTCTACCAGGGAAGCTCATTAAAGAATCGGCACCCAGGTTTTAACTGGGGAGTTGATTACATAGGCACCCCCCTGCCTACCAGCATGTACTAAAGTTCCAGACTCAGAAGGAGAGCAGTTGTTCACCATAAACCACACTGCACACAGTTTAGCACAGTGAGCCATTCTTGTCAGAGAATGGCGATGATCTTCCTGAACTCCCAAGTCCCCAAATGCCAACTGAGGGCCAACTTTGCAAGCAGGGGATGTCTAGGACAGCAATCTCAGGTCATGTATGTTGATGCTTCTCTGCATGACCATCAGTCCCTCATGTCTGGCCCCTGCTTGTACATACCTCAAGATCCGTCCGCATCATGGAATCTTATGGTTCATTCATAGGAACCACTTCCATTCCCTGAGAGTAGCATGTTCTCTCCCACCTGTTCAATGCCTCTTACTCCTTCTTCTGCCCGTGATGTTGTGGAGATGGCTTATACCTTGGTAAGCCAATGCAAAATACTATGCAGCCACTGTGAGACACACAGACATGAGTGAGTCAACAAAAGACCAGTGTTTCTGAACATTGGTATTTGGCACCCTGATATTTCTGGACATGAATGTTTTCTGCACTATGTTTTTGAAGCAGGTATGTGTTTATTACAGGTTTTACCATCACTCCACTTCATAGATCAAGCCATTAGAATTTCCTTCTGAAGCTTGTTTGCATTTTTGTGCGATCATTCTTTTAAAAGGATGAATTGAAATGTGGTTCTATAATAAGCAATGATTGCTAACAAATATTAGTTTTGTAGATTTCCTCTGATTAATGAAGGAAATTTACACTTACTGAACTGCTACCACCTTTGGGTTTTTTCCCCCTTATAATGTGAAATTCAAACATTAAGTTGTTTTTGTTACAGTAACTCACCTCTTCATGGAATATTCATCATTTCTTCTCGGTGATAAATTTCAGAGCATAACACACTGACAGGTGTTGGTAATGATGTGAAGCGTTTACAACCCTCACAACACAGCCAGTAGGGATGCGGGATGGAGCAGCTGCTTTGGAAATCGCTTTGGCAGTTACCATGTGACTTAGCAGTTCTACTCCTAGATGCATGACTCAGCAGTTCTACTCCTAGATGCATACCCAAGGGAACTGTAAACGTGTTCACAAAGAGACTTGAATACGAATGTCTGAAGCAACATATTCCTACTAGCCAAAAAGTGGAAACAACCCAAATGTCTATCAACAGATGAACAGAGGAACGAAATACAGTCTGTTTCTACAAGGGACTATTTATTATTCACCCACAAAAAGGAATGAAATAGTGTTTTGTGCTTCAGTAGGAATGAACTTTCAGAACATTATGCTCAGTTAAAAAAAGCCAGACACAAAGGTTGCGTATCATAGGAGTCTACTTACATGAAATATTCGGAACTGGCAAATCTGTAGAGACAGAATGTAGATTTGTGGTTGCCAGGGCCCGGGAGAAGGGGATGGAGAATGCTGAGAATTGGTGTGGGGTTTCTGTGGAGTGATGATGGTATTCTGGAATTAGATAGTAAAAGAGGCTGTACACTCTTGTGAACATAGTAAAATCATTGAACCGCACACTTTAAAATGGGGGGTTTTGGGGTGCCTGGGTGGCTTAGTCGGTTAAGCGTCTGACTTCAGCTCAGATCATGATCTCACAGTTGGTGAGTTCAAGCCCCGCGTCGGGCTCTGTGCTGACAGCTCAGAGTCTGGAACCTGCTTCGGATTCTGTGTCTCCCTCTCTCTCTCTTGCTCAATGCTCTGTCTCTCTCTGTCTCTCAAAAATAAATAAATGTAAAATTTTTTTTAATGGGGGATTTTATGCTGTGTCATTTGTATCTCAAAAAATGAAAAAAAATCAAATCATGAATTTCCATTTGAAGATGAAATTTCATCTTCAAAAATTTTTTTAAATTTTTGTAATGTTTATTCATTATTGAGAGACAGAGAGAGAGCATGAGCATGGGAGGGGCAGAGAGAGGAGGAGACACAGAATACAAATCAGGCTCCAGGCTCCGAGCTGTCAGCACAGAGCCCGATGCGGGGGCTCGAACTCACAAACCATGAGATCATGAGCTGAGTCGTAGTCAGACGCTCAACTGACTGAGCCACTCAGGCACCCCGGAAAAATGTTTTAAGTTTCTCTGTGAAGCACAGAACAGAAGATCTCATGGCAATTTTACTTACAACAATTTTACTTACAACAATTTTACTTACAACAGAAGATCTCATGGCAATTTTAAAGAAAGATGAGAACTGGAAACCAACGTCAGCCCCACTTGATTTGACAGTCATGGGACTGTTTGCGGAATCGTTTCATTCAGCAATTAGAGTTTCAATTGTCAGAGGCCCAGTCACAGCTAATAACACGTGGTAATGTACACTTAGTGATCCTGATGAAGTAAATTGCTTTCTTCATGTAAGTCTTCAGTCTGCTTACCTTACAATGCTTCGAAATGGTGCAGATTTTTCTTACAGATGCACGAGTAGCAGGAGGCAAGGACATATTGAGGTCATTTGGAAATTCTCACTTTTTCCTATAGCTCCACCAACAAAAGTAAAAAATGTGAATGATGACGTGCGCAGAAAGCTCATGTCTTTCTCTCTCTTACACTCAACTGAAATGCTGTTACATTTCTCACTCTTTTTAGCTTTGGTAGCTTGTGATCGAGCCAAAAACAATTGCTCAGAAAGAGGAATTAGTTCAAGCAATGCCACAGTTAAAATGGCATTTCCAAATTACTGGTTTTCCGAGTCTGATGACATTGTTAGACCGTGAGGCTTCTTCCTCAGTGTTTATGCTACTTGGAGAAATATAATCATAAGTTTATATATTTCAATGTTTGTGCCATTTTTATTTTTTTTAATTTATTCACACTTCATACTTAAGATATTTTATCTTTAATGCCATGCTATTTGATAAAGTAAAATTGCAACAAAATGCTTTGCCAAGAACAGGGGAGCAGTTGCGATACCTTGATTGTATAAACAGTGTCCTGGTAGAATAAATTAAGTGTCCATAAATGATGACAGTTTTTAAAAGATCCTTCTATTTTGCATTTCTATTTTTATGAACATGTCATAAAATGAGGCATGCTCATTACACGAAGGTAAGAAAAAATATTTATTCATCTACTTAAGGAATATTGTTAAATATCTACCATCTGTCAGACTCAGGGAATGGAAGGTGGAGTAAGGCATACAAAGGAACTCTTTGTGATGGCGGTGTCTCTTAGTGCACCAGAGGGGTGCTCCATCTGGTCAGTGGGTGCATGCTGGTTCCCTGAAGCAGATGATCAGAGACCTCCCCTTACTTTCTTTCTACAGCTCAAAGACCCCACAGTTTGACTTGCCCCCAAGAGTGAAGCCATGCATGGGTGCCAGGAGTAAAAATAGTAAAAACCTAGCAATTGTATGGTCCACCTTTATTAACTATAATCCCATGAAGTTATAAATCAATGGCCAAAAATAACAGGAAACACCAATTACTTGGGAATTTGGGAATACTTCAAAAGAAATCTGAATCAAAGTATCAATCAACATTTTAGGGATGGGATTTGATCATACTTTTGCCTCCCACAAGACCCTTTACAGTAAAAGACAATGGGAAAAGTGATTCTAAAATGGTAAGACATTCTGGGGCGCCTGGGTGGCTCAGTAGGTTAAGCGTCTGACCAGCTCAGGTCATGGTCTCACGGTTTGTGAGTTCGAGCCCTGCATCAGGCTCTGTGCTGACAGCACAGCCTGGAGCGTGCTTCAGATTCTGTGTCTCCCTCTCTCTGTGCTCCTCCCCTGCTCATGCTCTGTCTCTCTCTCTCTCTCTCTCAAAAATAAATAAAAGAATTTCAAAAAATTAAAAAATAATGGTAAGACATTCTAGAAGAGAAACGTCAGAGATGAGACACTTGTGTAACGTGGAGAGCCACTGCACACAGCTTTGGATTGCTTCACATAAATATCAGGAACGGAAGTTTCATTTTCTGCTCTGTGCTGCTTATGGAGTTACCTGCATCATTCCAGGGAGGGGATGGAGAGAGCAGGACACCATTTGCCCACCATTCATGGTAGAGGAAGGTATGGTAACCTAATTGGAATGTTCCATAGGATTAACATGTAACGTAATGGCCATAGACTAAGAATTTAAGTTCTGTTATCTCGGTTGACCCTTCTGATAGCCTGAAAATTAAATATCACTAATATCTCTATTTTACAGATGTGAAAACAGGCAGATAGAGAGGTAAATAAGTATTTTTCTTGGGAATGAATAGTGAATAATTGGTAAAGATGGACACAGTTCATATTTGATCATCATCACTTGTCTATTTTCTGTCTGTACTACACTTTCTATCTATGCATACCAAACACCTACTGATTCATTTAAGACTTGGGTCAAAGATCTATACATCACCTTTTCTAGAATGCATCATCTTTTGGTTCTCAAACAGACTAGTGGTTGTTCTCTCTGTCGTGGTTCATCTCACACCACATATCAGGGCTGTTTACTTACTGGTTGCCCTTAGAGGAGATGTTCTGTTCATATTCATGGTTTTATTACTGGAATCTGGATACTCTCAGGCATACAGGAGGTTCTCAGTAAACATTTACTAAACAAATGGTGATCAGTTGAAGGAGTAAGTGTTAAATAAACATTAATTCTCCATCCTCTGTTTTTATGTGAATACTAGAATTAACTTTGCCTAGTTAAAACATTGCCTTGACATTTATTCAAACTCCCTGTTTTCTATGAATTAATCAAAAACTCCTTTGTTTTTTAGATTTTCACTAATTAACAAGTGACATCTCTTTGGAGTTATGTCATTTTAAAATATGAAGTAGAACAAAATCAGACAGTGCAGATAGTTGACGTCCGGTTGAGGGGTGAAACTCACCCAGCTGCCTTTCCAAGCCCCCACACAACACTTGCACCAATGTTGGTAAATGCACATTAAATCAAATCTCCTTCCCTTGCCTCCACGTATGCCTGATTCAACAAGTCACTTGGTGATTATCTTCCACCTAGGATCAAGGTAAAACATGTGCTAGAGAAAGTTGTCTTGTAGAGATTCTTGAGATGGCTAGTTATACACAAACAAATAAATTACGAGAGCAAATGCTCTGACCTTTTAGAAAGAGATTTGTTATATGGGTTGAGAGTGAAGAAAATCGATTCTTGTTGAACTGATAAATGTCCCTTCTAGATAGTTTACGTTGCCATTAAAGCATGAAGTTGCCATTTTTCTTTATCTGTCACCTACTTATTTCCTGCATGAGCTATTCAGGCTTTCTAAATCATATCTGTTGGTCACCTGCCAAATGCTTGGCTGTTGGGTACATATGGAATAAATTACCCAATGAAAAACATCTCAACAATTTCCAGCTATTTTATCAAGTGCACCTGTAAATCTTAAAATGCCTATAAAGAAATGTCTAACCAGCACATTGGACACAAGATACAAAGATCTCACATAGGACAATAGTAACTAAAGTTTGGAATGTTAACTCAACTTAGGAAATTTCAGTAGCTTAGGGGGGAAAAAATCCCCAAGCCAAATTTTGAAATTCTGATAGATGGTAAACACTATTTATACACACATTTACGTTACTCTTCGTATTGGAGAAGCTGATGGTAATGTTTCGTTTTTAGGGTAGAAGGGGGAATTCTCCAGTAATAGAAGGGGAGACCTACTCAGGAAAAAAAGGAGGGCTTTTTCAGGCACCTATTTTCCCAAGCATGAGGAAGGCTTGCCACTCTGAGTTGAGTATTTTCCTGTAGAATACTTGTCAAGGCTCCCTGTTTGGTGAAAGCTGTGTCCTCAGGCCCAGCATAATGGCAGGATATTAAATATTTGTTGAATAAATGTATTTCATTGCTAGTTCGTACCTCTTGTGCCTCTATCTGGATCATTCTTTTCTGCACGTATCTCTCAATACCCCTTCTGGGATTATGTACATCCTTCAAGAGGAAGGCCTTCTTTCTTTGGGGGGGACACTCTCTGAGCCCCCCTCGCAGCCTCCATGGGGAAAATCTCTCCACCTTTTCTTCGCGCTCTCTCTTGCATTCGGGAACCTTTATAACACACGTACTTCTTCCATTTCTTGTATGTGTTTGCATTCCCAGGATCTCGCACACAGTTTTGTTCAATAAATAGCACTTGAATGAGTGGGTGAATGAGTAAGCGAATAAAGATAAGATATCCTTTATGGCCTTTTCTCACTCAAGTACATCCTTGTTCTGTGCCTCTTTCAAAGAGGTGCACGTTCACTGAGAATGCGGTTGCCAGATTTAACAAAACTAAGCAAAGTGTTACCATACCATCCAGCAATCATGCTCCTTGGTGTTTACCTAAATGAACTGATACGTCATGTTCACACAGAAACCTGTATGCAAATGTGTAAGCAGCTCTATTCATAGGGCTTGGAAGCAATCAAGCTGTCCTTCAAAGGGTGTATGGATAACTAAGCTGTGATCCATCCAGACACGGGAATGTTATTCAGCAATGATGTAAAATGGGCTCTAGTGCCGTAAGAAGATGTGGAGAAAGCTAAAATGTCTGTTGCTAAGAGAATGAAACCAATCTGAAATGGCTACATACCATGTGATTCCAAGTAGATGACATTCCAGAGAAGGCAGGACTATGGAGACAATAAAAAGATCAGTGGTGGGGCGCCTGAGTGGCCCAGTTGGTTAAGCGTCCTACTCTTGGTTTCGGCTCAGGTCATGATCTCACAGTTTGTGGGATCAAGCCCCATGTCAGGTTCTGCACTGGCAGTGTGGAGCCTGCTTGGGATTCTCTGTATCCCTCTGTCTCACCCCCACTCATGCTGTCTCTGTCTCTCCCAAAATAAATAAATAAACTTTAAAAAAATTATTTTAAAAAGTTCAGTGGTTGCCAAGGGTTGGGTTATAGGGAACAGAGGGATGAATCAGCACAGCACATAGGATATTTAGGGTAGTGAAGCTACTGCAGACGATACTATAATGGTGGATACTTCATTATAAATTTTCCCAAACCCATAGAACACACACATGTACCACTCTGGTGGTGGATGTTGATAGAAAGGCCGTGTGTGTGATGGGGAAGGGGTAGATGTATGGGGACTATATGTATTTTCCACTCCGTTTTCCTGCTAACCTAAAACAATGCTTTTTTTTTTAATTTTTTATGTTGTTTTTATTTTATATTCAAAACTGAAGGAGACAGAATGTGAGCAGGGGAGGGGCAGAGAGACAGAGACAGAATCTGAAGCAGGCTCCAGGCTTCAAGCTGTCAGCACAGAGCCCAACGCAGGGCTCGAACTCATGAGCAATGAGATCATGACCTGAGCTGAAGTCAGATGCTTAACCAACTGAGCCACCCAGGTTCCCCCAACCTAAAACAATTCTAAAAAATAAAGTCGACGGAAACAAAAATGCAGGGAACCCAATTAAATGTGAATTTCAGATAAATGTACCTTCTTAGTGTTAGCATGTCCCATACAGTGTGTGTGTGTGTGTGTGTGTGTGTGTGTGTGTGTGTGTGTACAAAAGAAACTTAGCTACTGCTAACTTTTATTTATTTGTTTTAATTGAGAGAGAAATTGGGCCACCTAGCTGGCTCAGTCCAAATAACGTGTGATTCATGATCTTAGGGTCATGAGTTTGAGCCTCACGATGGCTGTAGAGGTTACTTAAAAAAAAATTAGGGGTGCCTGGGTGGCTCAGTAGGTTGGGCATCCAACTTCAGCTCAGGTCATGATCTCATGGTCCGTGAGCTCAAGCCCCGCATCAGGCTCTGTGTTGACAGCTCGGAGCCTGGAGCCTGCTTTGGATTCTGTGTCTCCCTCTCTCTCTGCCCCTCCCCTGCTCATGCTCTGTCTCTCTCTCTCTCTCTCTCTCAAAAATAAATAAACATTAGAAAAATAAATTAATTTAAAAATTAGAAACTTTAAAAAAATTTGAGAGAGAACTTACATAGCGTGAGATTCACCACGGCATACAGCTTACTGAGTGGTACTGTAGTCACAGAGGTGTGCCAACATCACTCTCTTAAATTCCAGGGTCTTTTTGGCTCCCAGAAGAAAACCCCCCACCAATGAGCAGCCCTTCCTCATTACTCCCTGCCAGCGGCTGTTCTCCGCCTCAGTGGATTTGGGACTGGTTGCTATCGAAGGCCTTCTGGAACTTGGGGAGTCTCTGTTTCCGAGTCCTCCCCACCCAAACACAGGCAGGCCATTCCCAAGGGCAAAGGGAGCCTCAGTGTCCTGGCGTTTCTGTGGAACTTGTATTTGGAATTGAAATAACTTCAAAGGCCCTGTCTTTAAATCTCATACTGATATCATGGCACCGTCTATTCAAATAATCTGCAAATTTTCACTATGTAGAATGCACACCACCTAGTCTGGGGCTTCAAGGAAAGCCTTGCATCACAATACTGACAATGACAGGTTACTTCTGGCTGCGTTGGTGTCTACAGTAAATTGTAGTTTATATTCTTTTCTGAATATTGTGCCATTACAGATTGGAAGAAAGTGCTCACCCTTCCTCCCTCCCTCCCTTCCTTCCTTCCTTCCTTCCTTCCTTCCTTCCTTCCTTCCTTCCTTCCTTCCTTCCTTCCTTCCTTTCTCCCTCCCTCCTTCTCTTCCTTCCTTCTTTCCCTCCCTTCTTTCCTTTTCTTCCTTTCTTCCTTCCTTCCTTCCTTCCTTCCTTCCTTCCTTCCTTCCTCCCTCCCTCCCTCCCTCCTTCCCTTCCTTCCTTCCCTCCCTTCTTTCCTTTCCTTCCTTCCTTCCTTCTTCGCTCCCTTCTTTCCTTTCCTTTCCTTCCTTCCTTCCTTCCTTCCTTCCTTCCTTCCTTCCTTCCTCCCTCCCTCTCTCCCTCCCTCCCTCCCTTCCTTCCTTCCTTCCTTCCTCCCTCCCTCCCTCCTTCCCTTCCTTTCCTTCCCTCCCTTCTTTCCTTTCCTTCCTTCCTTCCTTCTTCCCTCCCTTCTTTCCTTTCCTTCCTTCCTTCCTTCCTTCCTTCCTTCCTTCCTCCCTCTGTCCCTTCCTTCCTTCCTTCCTTCCTTCCTTCCTTCCTTCCTCCCTCTGTCCCTTCCTTCCTTCCTTCCTCCCTCCCTCCTTCCCTTCCTTCCTTCCCTCCCTTCTTTCCTTTCCCTTCCTTCCTTCCTTCCTTCCTTCCTTCCTTCCTTCCTTCCTTCTTCCCTCCCTTCTTTCCTTTCCTTTCCTTCCTTCCTTCCTTCTTTCCTTCCTTCCTTCCTTCCTTCCTTCCTTCCTTCCTTTCTTCCTCCCTCCCTCCTTCCCTTCCTTCCTTCCTTCCCTCCCTTCTTTCCTTTCCTTCCTTCCTTCCTTCTTCCCTCCCTTCTTTCCTTTCCTTCCTTCCTTCCTTCCTTCCTCCCTCCCTCCCTCCCTCCCTCCCTCTGTCCCTTCCTTCCTTCCTCCCTCCATCCCTCCCTCTCTTCCTTCCTCTCTTCCTTCCTTCCTTCCTTCCTTCCTTCCTTCCTTCCTTCCCTCCTCCCTCCCTTCCTTCCTTCCTTCTTTCTTCCCGCCTTCCTCCCTCCCTTCCTTCCTTCTTTCTTCCCTCCTTTCTCCCTTTATCTCTATCAGAAATTATAATTCTGAAGAGAGGAACTAGGAATTTAAAAGAGTTTGCATGAAAACTCCCTGACATAGCGTGATTCGAGAAAATGTCTGTGGGCACAACCCTGGTACAGCCTAGGATGGGTCCCCCCTTGCTCTGTCAGGAGGGCCCAGCAGCACCCACACCTGTCTGCCTATTCCTTTTTTGGCAGGCCATGAAAAGGTTGGCTGCAATCAATCACTGTGCAGCCCAAGACATTTAGGATCAGATAAATTTTATGATAGGAGCATATTTAGGCAGTGATGAAGAAGTGTGCTTTTTATTCTTAATGTATCACATCTGGGTTATCCTTTGCCAAAGTCTAGTAATGTTATAATTAAGCATGAATTTGAATTCTTACACAATTCAAAACTAACAAGAACCATGATTAAAAACACATGAGAGTGACAGTTCATTGAAAAAGCTAGCACTTTTATTTATTTTAAAGCTATCATAAGAAAACGGCTTATGTGGCCACAGTCAAATCCTCTGCAGTTAGAATTAAATACTTTTCCTTAATGCAGTTCCTGCCCTGGGTCTGTTCAGAGGGCTTTATGAGTAGAGAAGAGGTTCCTATTCTGTAGAATAAGAGTAAGTAAGATATGCCCTCTACGGGAGAGCCCAGCCGGCTCTGTCAGTACAGCATGTGACTCTTGATCTTAGGGTTGTGGGTTCGAGCCCCACGTTGGATGTAGAGATTACTTAAAAAAAAATAAAATCTTTAAAAATATATGCACTCTGTGATGAAACACAGCATATTAGTGGCCTGCAAATAACTTTAAGAGCTCCCTTTTTTTCCTCGAGGAAGTATTTGTGAACTTTCTATATTTGAGGACAATTAGAGGAACCTCATAAGGTTGGAGCAGTGTGAGAATGTAATAACAACTGTTTTACCAGATAGCTTCCTCTCAGCTGCTGTGTGACGGTCCTGGGGCTGCACACAGGAGGATCCCGACCTGTACACGTGGGAGGCAGCGAGTATATGAACCCCCGTGAGACAACAAAAAGTACTAGTGGCCACATCACGGCGAGGAAGGGCTATATAGTCGTGACAGATCACGCTGGCCTGAGCTACAGAACATAGATCCCCCAGGATGAGGCCCGGGAGTCCGTTAACAGAGCTGATGGGAAGATTCAGCCAAGCCGTAGGGCCACACACTCACTAAGCAGCAGCATGGTGGCCTCCACCAGTTTGGCTTGCCACTCTTCCATGGATTCCCAGTAAGAAGACAAGGGTCCCAGTGGATTCAGACAGGACAGGCAGCAAAAGGAGGGTCAGCATGGCATCAGCTGTCCACAACTCTAGTCACACAGGACAACACAGAACCAAAAGGGCCAGGTGAGAGCTGCCACAAGATGTGGGTGGTTGCTCGCAGGGAGATGCAGGGGAAGTGACCATAATGCAGGGCTGGGATCTGCCTGACAGCGGCTCCGCACAAGGCGTATCTCCCCTGGCTCCAGAAGGAGTCATAAGATACTCCACCAAGCCGTGGCTCAAAGTGTGGTCAGGCTTTGCCTGGGTGGCCCATGGGGAGACATGCAACGTGCCAGGACACCATAGTGGAGGCTTTTCCCTACAGATAATTGATCAGTGTCAGAGGAAGGGATCTGTGCCTTCACTTTCTGGGCTGCACAGCATGTGTCCCCTTTGATCTATCAGAAGCATTCCTGGTGGAAATTCTACAAGGAACTTGTGAAGCCAGCATTGGCTAAGAGGGTGGTAAGATTGCATGGAGATCTTCCCTCATGAAAGCTGGGGCCAGAACTCATGGTTCTCTCTCTTGACTATTCCCAGTAGGATAGAACAGTTCCTTTGTCTTCTATGCCTCCCGCTCTCCCATTCTCTCATCCTGTATCTATTTCACTGTTTGTCCACTAAACACCAGTGCTCTTAAGCATGCCTGGAACCTCAGGGGAATGACCTTCCCCATAGAGACCTGAATCCTGAGGATTTCTCTCTCCCTTATGAACATGTATCAATCACTGTTGCTTGTTCTCAGATGTCCGAGACTGAGGAGAAGACAATAATGAGAAATGTGATTCCTGGAGGTGTGGTCAAGCCAGGTGCCCTGAGATCCCATCAGAAGCTCCCTCCTCCTGGGATTCACACATGGCAGTGTAACACATTTGTCTTCAGCTTTTCTGTGTTACCAACCAGGGGGATTTTTCTTCAGCCATAAAGTCATGGGTTGCCAGAATTCTTGGGCTATCTTGTATGGTAATGTACAGAGCTCAGTGTGCATAATTTTTAATATTTTTAGTTCATTCATTTCATCATTAAATGAGCATTTATCAGGTAACTATTACATTCCAGGCATTGAACTGAATGATGAGGACACAGAGACAAATTTAATGTGTCTCTTTATATAATTAAAATCTCATGATAAATTACTTTGCCACATGTGACTGTGATTCTACTGTACATCCGATTATAGCTCTTGTCTGCAATGGGTGATTTATAGTGCATCTCTCATATGCTAATGAAGAAAACCTATAAAACTAGAGCTTATCGGCTAAACCTATTGAGTTGCTAAGTTATTTGGTTTTATTATGTGGTGAGTCATGTGTGTGTCATTGTCCACTGTCTTGCTTCACTTTCTCTGACCTGACTTGCAAGTTAGCTGCTAAAAAGCAGAAAAAATGGAATTGTGTATTTCCAGATCTATTAGGAAAACAGAAACTACTCTGAGTGTTCAAACCAGTGGGAATTTAAGTCAGGAAGGTGGTAGAAGATGATGGAGATACTAAATAGCTAATATAGGATGATTAAGCAAAGCAGAGAATGATCTGTAGGAGCCCTATGGCTCTGAATGGAAGGAACGAAGAAGGAGGCAGTGACTCCAGATGCAGGTCTTGGATACCTGGTGGAAGCTGGAACCACAGCCAGCATATCCAGAGGTATTGGAATCCTATAAAAGGCTCAATGACCTGGAGGCACCTACAAGAACCTCCCATTGACCAAACCCAGCTGAAAGTCTGCTTATAGGAGAACCTGGGACCAGCTTGCAGGGATCAGCCCCAGGAGTAGTGAGGGAAGGTGATGCCATAGATGGAATGCTTGTGTCCTCCTGGAATCCGTACATTGAAACTTGACTCCCAGTGTGAGGGTATTTGGAGGTGGGGCCTTTGGGAGTTGGTCACAGGTCACGAGGGTGGAGCTCTCAGGAATGGGGTTAGTGCCTTGTAAAAGAGACCCCAGAGAGCTCCCTCACCCCTTTTGCCATGCAAGAAGACAGTTGTCTTTTAACCCGGAAATGGCCCTCACCACACACCAGATCTTCTGGTAGCTTGATCTTGGACTTCCAGCTTCCAGAACTGTGAGAAATAAATGTTTGTTGTTTAAGCCACCCAGCTGCCAATGGAATGTATGTCATAGCAGCTCAGACAGACTAAGGTAGGCAATGGAGCAAATGCACTAAGATAGGTACAAGCAATGGAGAAAATGGACAAAGATTTCTACCCCTGTGGACCTTACCTTTTAGGGAGACATAAATAAACAACAAGCGTTGTGTATTACTTATATTTTACATTCTTATTGTACTCTACATAGTAACAATTTTATGCTGCAATTTTTTCTTCTTTATTAGGGTGGTGAGTCCCATGGGAGAAAGAAAGTATGGCAGAGGAAAGGGATGAAAAGTATCAGGGTGGAGGCAGTTCCCAGCTTCAGACATGGAGGGCGAGGTGGGCTTAGCTGAGAAGGGTACACCTGAGCCAGACTAGACTGGTTACATAAAATGCTCCTACCAGTGTGTTTCAGGTGGAGGAAAGTACAAGAACAAAGATTCTAAGGGTAGGCAGGACAGTAATGTTCCAGATTCTTTTTTTTTTCTTTAAGTAGTCTCTACAACAGCATGGAACCCATATTCAGGGCTCGAACTCATGACCCTGAGATCAAGATCAGAGCTGAGATCAAGAGTCGGATGCTTAATTGACTGAGCCACCCAAGTGCCCCACAGATTCATTTTTTCTTTAAATCTGAAAGGGGAAAAGTGGTATCAGATCAAGTCAGAAAGAGGAGGGGCACCAGGTAACACATCATGGAGAGAGTACAGAGTATAAAGTAGAATCTTAACCTCGATTTGTTCCAAAGGATGTAAATCCAATCAACAGAACAGCAGGATATATGAATTACACAATCACATTTCATCTGTAAACATAGAAGATTCATCCAATATTCTGTGAATACTTACTGAATTCTTGTTCTGTGTCATCAGTGGCAAATTTGATAGACAAAACCCTGCTTTCATGGAGCATACATTCTAATTGGAGAGATACAGAACAAATGAGTAAATAAAACAAATGTACAAATAAATAATACAACTTCAGACAGAGATAAATGTCAGAAAAATGAACCAGGGTCTAGCGAGTGATGAGGGCTGAGAGTTAATATATAGTACTAGAGATGGAAAAGTCACAAGAACTTGATAAAAACGTTGTTCTCAGCTTACACAATCCATTTTATAACTTTCTTTTGGTTATGCTGTTGATAGGGAAATGAAAATCTACTCATGTATTGAGAATTTTGAGGAAACTTGCCATTTCTTGTTTCATGACATTCAAAATGCAATACTCATGACAACTAAGAGTGTCTCTGTTGCAGTTTGTTGGAAGTGTTTTCCTTGGGGCGAAGAATGAGATGGTGACATGTAAGCAGAGAAATGGAGGAAGTGGTGTAAAAATGTCTCTGGCAAGGGGGCAAGAGCGTTTGCTAATCCGCTGAGGGAAGAGCAAGCTTGAATTCAGCAAGATGTGCATTGGGTCCAGATTGAACAGAATGAGGAGAAGGCAAGATCCGAGGGAGGAGGCAGATGAGGAAGGGCTGTGCAGGCCATGGGAGAAAGACTGGATTTAATCTACGGTGATGGGAAGCCATGGGTCAGGGGGTGGGCAGGAGGGGAGCAGCATCATCTACTATGCACTTGAAGGGCTCACTCTACTGACATTGGCCAACAGTGAGAAGGTCAAGTGTGAAGGAGAAACACCCTCTAGAAAGCTACTGAAGTAGTAAACAGAAAGGAGAGTGTCAGGGATCCATGCAAAAGGATATGGTTGTAAAAACTAGGGCAACAGTACACAGACAAGAGGTGGACCAAGTGGTTTGGTGACATTAAGAACGCTATTCATTCTTTTAGTTTTGTTGATTGTTTCCTTTGCTGTGCAAAAGCTTTTCATTTGATATATTCCCAATAGTTTATGTTTGCTTTTGTTTCCCTTGCCTTGGGAGATATATCTAGAAAAATGTTGCTAGGGCTGATGTCAGAATAATTACTGCCTGTGTACTCTTCTAGGATTTTTATGGTTTCAAGTCTCATATTTAGATCTTTAATCCATTTTGAGTTTATTTTTGTGTATGGTGTACAAAAGTGGTCCAATTTCATTTTTTTTGCATGTAGCTGTCCAGTTTTCCCAATACCATTTGTTGAAGAGACTGTCTTTTTCTCATTGCATATTCATTCCTCCTTTGTTGAAGATTAACTGACCATATAGTTATGGGTTTACTTCTGGGTTTTCTACTTCCATTCCATTGATCTATGCATCTGTTTTTGTGCCAGTATCATACTGTTTTGATGACTACAGCTTTGTCATATAACTTGAAGTCTAGAATTGTGATGCCTCCAGCTTTGCATTTCTCTTTCAAGGTTGCTTTGGCTATTTGGGGTCTTTTATGGTTCTATACAGATTTGAAGATTGCTTGTTCTAATTCTGTAAACAAATGCTGTTGGTATTTTGATAGGGATTGCATTAAATCGGTAGAGTGCTTTGGGTAGTGTAGACATTTTAACAGTATTTGTTCTTCCAATTCCATGAACATGGAATATCTTTCCACTTCTTTGCATGGTCTTGAATTTCTGATTTCATCAATGTTTTATGGTTTTCAGACTACAGGTTTTTCATCTCTTTGATTTAGTTTATTCCTATTTTATTGTTTTTGGTGAAGTTGTAAATAGGATAATTTTCTTTAAAAAAATTTTTTTTTAACATTTATTTATTTTTGAGACAGAGAGAGAGACAGAGCATGAATGGAGGAGGGTCAGAGAGAGGTAGACACAGAATCTGAAACAGGCTCCAGGCTCTGAGCTGTCAGCACAGAGCCCAACATGGGGCTCAAACTCACAAACTGCGAGATCATGACCTGAGCCAAAGTTGGATGCTTAACCGACTGAGACACCCAGGCACCCCTAAATAGGATCATTTTCTTAATTTCACTTTCTGTTGCTTCAATATTAGTGTATAGGAATGCCACAGATTTCTGTGCATTGATTTTGTATCCTGTGACTTTACTGATTCATTTATCAGTTCTGGCAGTTTCTTGGTGGAGCCTTTAGAGTTTCTATAGACAGTATGTAAAAGGCAACCTATTGAATGAGACAAGATATTTACAAATGGCATATCCAATAAAAGGCTAGAATCAAAAAAATATAAAGAACTTAACACTCAACACCAAAAAAAAACCCCTCACAGATAATCCAATTAAAAATCGACGGAAAATATGAACAGAAATTTCTCCAAAGAAGACCCATAGATTGTCAGCAAACACATGAAAAGATGCTCAACATCACTTATCATCAGGGCAATGCAAATCAAAACTATAGTGAGATATTACCTCACATCTGTCAGAATGGCAAAAAACAAACAAACAAACAAACAAACAAACAAACACAAGAAACAACAATTGTTATTGAGGATGTGGAGAAAAAGGCACCCTCCTGCACTGTTGGTGGGAATGCAAACTGGTGCAACCACTCTGGAAAATAGTATGAGTTTCCTAAAAAGTTAAAAACAGACTTACCATATCATCAAGCAATCACACTACTAGGTATTTACCCAAATAATTCAAAAGACTTTATTCAAAGGATACATGCACCCCAATGTTAATTGCAGCATTATTTACAGTAGCCAAGATATGGAAGCAGCCCAAGTGACCCTCAATAGATGAATGGATAAAGAAGATGTGGGGTGTGTGTGTGTGTGTGTGTGCGCGTGCACACAATGAAATATTATTTGGCCATAAAAAGTATAGAACCTTGTCATTTGCAACAATGTGGATGGAGCTAGAGAGTATTATGCTAAGTGAAATAAGTCAGTGAAAGACAAATACCATATGATTTCACTCATAGGTGGAATTGAAGAAACAAAACAAATGAGCAAAGGAAAAAGGAGAGAGAGAGGCAAACCAAGAAACAGACTCTTAACTATAGAGAAAAAAACCTAATGGTTACCAGAGGGAAGGTGGATAAGGGGAGGGGAAGGATGAAATACTAATATAATGTCAACCATCCTGGAATTAAAGTTAAAACCTTTTAAAAAATGTAAGACAAACAACTAGGCAGAACCAAAAAAAGAAGAAGAAGAAGAATGATATTTGCCCAACAATTGGTCTGTGTTTTATACCAGTGTTGGCAAAAGGCCCAGGTAGTGAATATATTAAGTTTGGTTGATCAAAAGGTTTCTGTTACAAGTACTTAAATCTGTCCTGTAGTGTGAACGCACCTGTAGATATTACACAAATGTATGGGAGTGGCTGTGTTCCAATAAAACTTTATTTACAGAAACAGGAAATAGGCAGGATATTTGGCCCTTGGGGTATAATCTGCTGACCCCTAATTTAGACTCCTGGATCACCTGTAAAATTTCCTGACCTCTGCTCCATAGACGAGAATGTGGCCATATGTGCTGGCCATCTGTCTGTCTGGGAATCAGTGTTTCTAGACATTTTAAGCTGGCCAGCAATGTCTCCTCTTGACTTCTGACCTGTAGTCACTTAATCTTCTGACTAGTGTGATCCTTTGCATATCCTTTGTTCACTGGGATAATATCGTTCTTCTTAGTGTTACTTTTTACTTACAAATCTTTTACTTCTGTGTAAGGTTTTAGTAGTAGCCTTTAACTTCACGTCATTACAGAGGAAGCCATGGGTGAATTTATTCTTCCTTTCCATTTGTCTCTTCTTTCCACTAGATCCTTTTGTTCATTTCTGGTGTCTGCAAGGATGTCTAATGCAAAATGCATGTAGCTGAACCTGGGTTTGGAACGAGTTCCACACTTACTGGATGCATTGGGCAAGTTGCCTAATTTCTGAGCCTTCATTTCTTCATCTGTAAGACTCACAGAACAATATTTCTTTTGCAGTCTAGTTAATATTAAATCCTAAAGTACCAAAATCCAGGTAATATAACGACCTAGGACTTCTTAGCAAAAATCAAGTCAAATGAGAGGGTGCTGAACCCTCTGGGAAAATGCTAACATTTGTGAAACTTCCAATTAATACTTCACTGTCATTCTAGGGTGCCTGGAGGGCTTAGTTAAGTGTCTGACTCTTGGTCTCAGCTCAGGTCATGATCCCATGGTTTGTGGGATTGAGCCCCGTGTCAGGCTCTGTGCTGACAGAGCCCAAAGCGGGGCTCAAACTCATGAACCACGAGGTCATGACCTGAGTCTAAGGACCTGAGTCCATGACCTGGTCAGACGCTTGACCAACTGAGCCACCAAGGCACCCCTAGTATATTTTTAGAAGATATGAGCAAGTACTTGATCATTCATAGAGAACACAACATACAGAGCAGGAAAACCACATCTTGTAATTTTTTCTTAAAATATCATACCAATTTTAATGGGGACAGAAATAGTGAATAGCTATGTAAGGACAGAGGTTTTTAATACGGCGAGATAGGTAACAGTCACCAAACTCAAAATGTTTAAGCCATCTAGTAGAACTTTGTAAATAGATATAAAGACAGGTCTCACATTTTGCAGCTATAACCATATACCATGCATTCTATGTTATGCTTTCCTCGTCAGTCATGTTATTGTGTGCACAAGTCCCACAAACCCAGCTAATGATGATCTCCCAACATCTTTATATCTTCAGCTTCATTACTTTATTTTGAATCTACAATTTATTTTTCACTTAAATTTCACATTTGCTAGGCTAGTCATTTAGCACAAAAAATAAAAGTCAATAGAGTCAGTGGATGTAATTGTAACATCTGAAATGACAGTTCTAGAATCACTTTTAAAATATCTTCTGGAAATCACGTGAGATTGGAAATAAATAATTGCAACACATTCAGCCTAGAGACAGAAAACCCATCCAAGCTGTAACCAGGTGGCAAGAGTAATCATATGTTTCCACAAAGTATAGCTGAGGAGTATTTGAAGGTCATGTTCGAAAGTAACGACTCTGCACATCTCATTGGACTACTGTTCAGGCTTTCGACTTGAGTTTGCAAGAAGCTTCGGGCTGATTTGTAACAAAAGTTTCCTGACTTCCAACAGTAGATAATTCAATGATGAGGAAAAATAAACTCTGTGCTTAACCGAATACATAAGCGTCTCCCAGGCATTTGAAAGCAGAAATAAATGTGCTTTACCTCCTGCTTTGAATCTGCTCTTTCTCTCTCTCCATAATTCCATCCCTCAGCCTTGTGGCTGGAACAGGAAGATCATTAGGATTGGGGACAAGGTCTCCCTGTCCCCAGGCAGAGTTAAAGGCCATGTGCCACTGTCCAGCTGAGCTGGGGAACTCTGGGTGGGGGACAGAGTCCAACTGGTATGGCTGTGTTGAATGCTGGCTCCCAGGTTACCATGCTGCCTTGTCCTTGCGGTGAGGGAGCAGCCCAATTCAACTGACTTTTTTGGGGATGAGGTTTCCAGCGGCATGTTGAGTGACTCTCTGTCAGTGTAGGTGCTGCTTTTGTTGCATGTACCTGTGAACACGTAGCAGGAGCTGGCATACGTATTGCCTCTGCTCCCCTGTTCCATCAGCGCCGGAGGCAAATCTCCCCACCACGAAGAGCCATATGCAGAGAATTACTGGTATTTGGGGGGTCTCCTGACACTCACACCCCATTTCAATTATGTTCTTTATGTCTGATGATTTGCCAATTGGAGCCTCTGGCCAAAGATGGTAACTTCCACCCAGAAGCGGCTGTCACGGTTGCTTGTCAAGGCTGAACACCTGACCTGCAGAGCCCTTGTGACTTTTCTGCCCAATACTCCCATTTCAGGGTGCGTCGGTTCTAACTCAGTGACTGACAGGGTGGGAAGGACCCAGCACGTCTTGTTGTCCGACTGAAGTGGGCTGTTCAGGAAGGCCGCTGCCCCGGCCCCAGAGCATCTCTCTGCCTGCCGCAGTGACTTGATGTGTCATTGTCCCCCATGAAGCAAAGCATCTGGCTCAGTGGTGCCCTTTGTTCCCAGACGTACCCCTAAATGCCAAGGGCCTGGTTCACAAATGGCTTGGCTAAGCTGAAACCTAGCAGTGTCTACTGTGGCACATCCCAACGTGGGCAGAACCCAAGGCCATTCTCACAGCTCTGACATGGTGAATGCTGTTTTATCTCACTCATGTTGGAAGCTTGCCATTTAGATGGCTTCCAGCATTGAGCTGTGATTGAGTCACATGGCTCACCAATGCACACGGCCCCAAAGGCCCCTTCTTCTGTGAGACGGCATTCAATTCAGCAACGACGCCCAGACTGGCCCAGTGCCACGTAGACACCAATGACACGGGACCCGCAGCTCACTTTCGGGGCTGTTGAGTGGCCTGCAGTTGGTGTTAAAAAATTCATCGCTTCTGAACTTCTTCAACGTGACGTCAATAATGCTTGTCAACCTCTCAAGATGAAGTGCAGAATCAAAATGCTGCCAGCAGACCAGTGACAGCACCCACTTGCATTCAGGTACCTGGGTAGGCAAGTTCCACATTTCAAAAGCTCATCCTTAGCATTCTTTGGAACTACAGAACTCATGAGTTCAGTGTTTGCTTAAAAGAGGCGCTCACACGATAGGAAAATGCAAACCGTAGGGCAACTGTTATCTAGACAACGTGGACGCCTCTGCCTATTAATAAGTAACCTCCACGAGAGCGGAGACTGGATTTGTCCATTATTGTGTCCTAATGTCTAGGACGTTGGTGGAAACATAGTAAGAGACTCAAGAGTCACTAGATCTTTGCTTGAAACATAGTAAGAGGCTCAGAGGGTCACTGAATGGAAGGATATTATTTAACTTGTTGCTAGAGAGGTAAAGCACAAAATCACGGGCCTGTGGGAGGGGCAGGGGAGCACATGAGAAACAAAGAAACCTGTTGAATTGTATTTCCCTTCTACCTGGCAGAAGAGAAGGCTAGCGGATGGAGAAGCAATGCTATATTCATTCCTCCCTCCCGGTGGGCTCCTTCTGGTAGCTGACGGAGGTGAAAAAGCCAGTACATGGCAGTTTGTTGGGAGGGGGCCAAGGAAGCTTTAGCTGGTAGTGAGGTGGGGGCATGTGGGGCTGTTTACAGCCTTCCTGGGAGAGGAGGTGGGGGGGTCATCTTTACAAGACGTAAGGCTTCTTGAAGCTGTTTGAAAAGGGAGTGGGCTGAAGGCTGGGTAGAGGTGGAGATCTAGAAATGCAAACTTAAAGAAATGGAAAACTTTGTTGTTGGTTAATTTTGAATTAAAAATGTCATCCAGAACATCATTTAACAATACTGTCTGCCTGTCTCTCTCTTTCACATGATTACATACATATCGGTGCTTTAACTGAAGAATATGTTTATTTTTTTGGTTCTTCTTAGAACTAAAGTACTACTTGGATATTGTAACATGAGAACCGGCTACACAAGTAGTTTGTGAGGCTAGCATTTTTGTCCCACAAGGAACACAGGGCAATGTCTGGAGACACTGTTGTTTGTCCCACTGGTGGGAGGGGTTAGTGGCATGCTTTTGAACATTTACCTGCACCAGATGGCTTCCACAGCAAAGAATGATCTGTCTGGAATATCAGGAGGGCTGATGTGGGTTGGTAAATTTTCATCAAATTCATATTGTTTCTCCCAAAAACATAGTTTGAACTTAGGGACAAATATTCTTGATTCTCAACTAGGGTGGCATCTGAATCACCTATATGCTTTACAAAATACTGATTCCTGGAGCACCTGGCTGGCTCAGTCAGTTAAGCGCCCAACTTTGGCTCAGGTCGCGATCTCACCGGTTTGTGAATTCAAGCCCTGCGTTGGGCTCTGTGCTGACAGTGCAGAGCCCCCTTTGGATCGTCTATCCCCCCTCCTCCTGCCCCTCCCCCACTCATGCTTTCTCAAAAATAAATAAACATTTTTAAAAAATAAAAATAAATTAAAGGGGCTCCTGGGTGGTGCAGTCGGTTAAGCGTCCGACTTCAGCCAGGTCACGATCTCGCGGTCCGTGAGTTCGAGCCCCGCGTCGGGCTCTGGGCTGATGGCTCAGAGCCTGGAGCCTGTTTCCGATTCTGTGTCTCCCTCTCTCTCTGCCCCTCCCCCGTTCATGCTCTGTCTCTCTCTGTCCCAAAAATAAATAAACGTTGAAAAAAAAATTAAAAAAAAATAAAATAAAATAAATTAAAAATACTGATTCCTAAGCCACCCAAGACCAAGTAAATGAAGACGTCAGGTGTGAGGGTCTGGGCATTTGCCTTTTTTTAAATTACTGATTGTCACCAGCATTGAGCAGCAGTGATCCAAATGACATAAAGCAGGAAAACAAAAGCACCTGTAGCTGATGTATCTTGTCTGCATGGGTACACATAGAGAAAACAATTCAAAACTGTGAGAGTAGCACAAAGACCTCAAATGACGGATGGAGCTAAAGATGTCGATTAAGTTAGTTTATATCTAGTATAGACGCATGTTAGGAGCATATAACTTTTCCTAATATTACATTAATCAAAACTTACATCAAACTCATGCATCTGAGGAAGGCTACATTCCTGTAGTAACTAACTTTCAGGTTTGTGACGTTCTTTTAATCCCTCTGTCTTCTTGTAGCCCCTCTCATGTATGACTCATGCTTGCTCCCCATATGATCTCATTCAGCCCATGGTTTTGAATATCATCTGTATAGGGCGATCCTCAAATCTTTATCTGCTGGGAGAGTGAAGAGTGAAGACCTGACAAGCAAAATGTCCCCCATCGGTAGGTAGCCATGGGCCCATAGAAGACCATATTGTTGACAGTGAACTCCAGATGCTGGGTGTCTAAACCATGTTGTTCTTCTAGTTTCCTGCTAAGCCCATCCCCTCTCTTCTATTTCTTACCTTCTAGTCTTTTCTAACAGTGACCTGTTGTTTACTAAGGATTCAAACCAGTTCTACAGATTCTGGAGCTATTTCACTCTCAAGGTCAACTTTTGAACACTATCTTTTCTTGCTTATTATTCCCAAGAATAACATTCAATTGCTAAACCCTATTCTTCTCTGATTTTGCATCCAGAAAAATTGCTCTTTGGTTCATTCTTTTCATTCTTTCAACAAAGAATTCGTTAAATGTTGTGTAGAAGCCCTGGACCTTGAAATGTTGCTCAAATGAATGCATAGTGTCTGGCACTGGTTTTTTTTTTTTTTTTTCACTTCATTCTATTTTTTTATTAAATTTCAGGAACATAGAGTTGGATAAATTATAATTCCTGGCTCATCACATTTTGACCATTGTTCTGGCGATAGCCCATTTTACATAGTCAACTAGCTGTTTAATTCATTATTGTTTTTTTTTTAACGTTTATTTATTTTTGAGACAGAGAGAGACAGAGCATGAACGGCGGAGGGTCAGAGAGAGGGAGACACAGAATCTGAAACAGGCTCCAGGCTCTGAGCTGTCAGCCCAGAGCCTAACGCGGGGCTTGAACTCACAGACCGCGAGATCATGACCTGAGCCGAAGTCGGCCGCCCAACCGACTGAGCCACCCGGGCGCCCCTAATTCATTATTGTTAATAGTGTTAAGACACACCAGCAAATCCCTCCTGCTTTGTCTGCCATGATCCTGCCATCTATGTCACCTATTTCCTTTTATTTTTAAAATTTATTTATTGCCTGTATATGCTCACTAATAAATATATTTTTTATTCTAGTTATCTTTAACTCCCTAACAGGGATATTGTGCCATATGTACTCTGTTGGCATGTCTCCCCTGCTTGTTTTATTCTTGGTCCTGTTCCAAGGTTGATCTTTAACATATACATCTTGGTAATTAATTTATTTTGACAGCTGTTCACTATTTCATTATGGGAATACCTCACAGTTTATGCATCTTCTCTCCCACTGATACACATTTTGTTGGTTGCGAGGTCTTGATAACATGAGCTGTCCTGTTGCGAACACGCTTCTCCATGATTTGTACGATATACATGCAGTAGCTTCCCTTGGGCTGCATGGATGTAGAATTGAGGAGTCATTGGCCATGGGATTGATCAGTTGTTTAGAAATGATGCCTGACCCTTTTGCAGAGTGATGGCATTATTTACGCCCCCACCGCCAATGTATAAAAGGTGTGGGGGCACCTGGGTGGCTCAGTTGGTTAAGTGTCTGACTTCAGGTCAGGTCATGATCTTGCGGTTCTTGAGTTCGAGCCATGCATCGGGCTCTGTGCTGATGGCTCAGAGCCTGGAGCCTGCTTCAGATTCTGTGTCTCCCTCTCTGCCCCTCCTCTGTTCATGCTCTGCTTCTCTCTGTCAAAAATAAATAAATGTTTAAAAAAAATTTTTTTTAAAGGTGCGATGGAGCCTCCTACTCTCCGAATTACACTTGGTCACACACTTTAGCCAAGAGAAAGGATGTGAAAGAACTCTGGCCTTACTTTAGGTATTCTTTTCCTGACCACCAATGATGCCTAACGTTTCTTTATATGTCTTTTAGAAATATGTGTTTCTTCATCGGTCCATGTCTGTTGAAAGCTTTTGCTTATTTTTCTGTTGATCTATTTGTGCTGTGTTTTCCTAATGATTTGTAGGAATTCATGCTCTAGTCATCATTCTAATATTTTGTCAGACGTGCATACCGTGAAAATATTTTCTTCTACTCTGTAATGAGTCTCTTTTCTTTCTTTGAGATGTTTCAGATGAACAAGGTGTCTTAATTTTAATATAGCTGAATAGATCAATGTTTTATTTTTGTTTTTAGTTAATGTGTTCTGGGTTTTATTTACGAAATATTTCTCTAGTCCTGAATTCATCTTTTTTTTTAATGTTTCTTTATTTTTGAGAGAGAGGAAGAGAGGGAAAGAGCATGAATGTGGAAGGGGCAGAGAGGGAGAGAGAGGGAGACAGAGAATGCTAAGTAGGCTATGTGACATTAGCACAGAGCCCAGTGCAGGACTCATTCCCACGAACTGTGAGATCATAAGCTGAGCTGAAATCTCCAGCCGGACGCTTAACTGACTGAGCCACCCAGGTGCCCCCTGGATTCATCTTTGATCTGACTCCTGATCTGTTCTCTCATGTTAGATCATGGTTTGAGCTCTTCATCCCCACTTCCCTGGGCCTAATTCAGGTTTTTTTCTGTGGGGTAAATCAGTATTGCCTTCTGAAGCTTTGGGCTTGAAGCTGCTTCACCTGGGACAGAGCTTCAGACCCAGTTCCAGCTGTGTGCCCCTGGTGTCAAATGTTGGTGCCTCCCTGCCCTTGGCTGCCCTTCCCTGGATGCAGCTGTAACCAGGCTTGCTGCTTTCAGTCGGCCGAAATGCTTGCTGGGAAGCAGAGAGGAGAACGTGCTGTGAAGAATTCCCATTTGTTTCAGGTTTCTGTAATTTCAGATAACTCTAATGCTATGAGTGAACTTCCATACCATACTTTCAAAAACAACTAGTACGAATAAAGGAACGAACTCTTTTGGCATGAGATATGTAGAACTCAGGAGCATTACGCTAAGTACAAAAAAGCCAGACCCCAAGCTTCATCCCATATGATCGCATTTACAGGACATTCTGGAAGAGACAAAAGTCACATCTTGGGTTGCCAGAGGCTGGGGTGAGCAAAGGAGTTTAATGCAGACATGAGAAAACTGTTTGTGACGACAGAAGCGTTCTGTAGCACAACTGTATTGCCAGTTACACAACTGCAGAATTTGTTAAGACCCATCCATTGTCCCCTTTTCATTTTATTTTGTTTTATTGACACAGAGACAAAGTGCGAGCAGGGTAGGGGGCAGAAGGAGAGAGAGAATCTTAAGTAGACCCCACACTCAGCATGGAGCCTGACACGGGGCTTGATCCCATGACCTTGGGATCATGACCTGAGCTGAAATCAAGAGTTGGATACCCAACTGACTGAGCCACCCAGGTACCCCCTCAATTGTCTCTTTAAAAATCTGTGTATTTTATTTTCTGTAAATTAACTCTATTTTATATATATTTACCTTAACAATGACTAAAAAAGAGTTAAGTAAGGGACACCTGGGTGGCTCAGTCACTTAAGTGACTGACTTCAGCTCAGGTCATGATCTTGTGGTTCATGAGTTCAAGCCCCACGTCAGGCTCTGTGCTGACAGCTCAGAGCCTGGAGCCTGCTTCGGATTCTGTGTCTCCCTCTCCCTCTGCCTGTCCTCTGCTTGCACTCTGCCTCTCTCTCTCAAAAATAAATAAACGTTAAAAAATGTTTTTAAAGAGTTAAGTGGGAAAAAATGTAGAATTAACTCCCACCATTGAATTTTATATAGCAAACACTGACTAGTCTTAAAGAAAATGTTTAAAATCAGGTAGAATGTTTGCCCAGGTGTCAATAGTAGCTCTTGTGTTCACCTCTACTGTGAGTTCTTTTTGGAGAATACTCTAAGTTGAAGCACTTGCCTTGAATACTCTGGAGAAGCAGATAGTGGTTTCCCTGGGTATTTGCTTTCCTCTTTAGTCTGTCCTCATTCATATCTCACCAACACCATTTTTGTCAAATAAGCTGTTTCGGTGAATCATTTTGTAAAGTAGACTTGGTTTTCATGTTCAGAAAGTAATGCCCACTACAGAAGTCATCCAAACATCATTTTTCTCTTTCCTTTAAAGGGAATAGACTCTTGTAAACTACAGGATGCTTGCCCTAATCAGGGGTTCTCAACTGGGAGCGGTTTTGACTCTCAGGGTACACATGGTTCTATCTGGAGACATTTTTGTTCGTTATGATTGTTGGGGATGGGTGGGATGCTACTGGCTTCTACTGGGTGACAGTCAGCTAGGCTCCTCATGGCACAGCATAGCTCCCCACCACAAATCACCTGGCCCCAAATGGCAATAGTGCCACAGTTAAGAAGCCCTGATACAAAGTTTATACTAAACAGAAGGGTAGTTAAAAATGAAAACCAGACATATAAATCCATTGGTTAATGCTGTAAATGCTATATCTACCCTGCCTCATTCGAGCACTCATTATTTATTGAAGGTCTGTACCTAGTCCTTTTGAAAGATTATCTCAAAATAATCCAGGGGGTTGGTTTCTCCTAAGATCTCTATTTTACATGGGGAAGATTAGATGTACAGAAGTGAGGGAATTTGCATAGGAGACACATCCCTCATTGCTACAGCTGGGGGGATTCCAAATTCAACACTGGGGCGATTCCAAAATGGTGTTCTTCACTCTTCTGGTCTTCAAATGGTATCATTTCTTATATAATCCCTTAGGATCTGAGTAGGCAATTATGATAAAGTCATAATTTAAACATGTTTGCAGATCTAGTTATAATGTCACTTGATCGGTGGTGGTGGCAGGGGGGACAAAACCTCCATCTCGGGCAAATAGTCTTTGGTATTAAATAAACAATAAAAAATGTGCTCCTTATTCTTCGAAAACAGGAAAAGCCTTATTTCTCTTCATTTCTTCCATGGTGCATAAGGCCAGGAAGCAGTAATTTCTGTAGTGACCACTGCTAATGTGAGTGAGCCAGCTCTGGTCTTGTTCATTCTCTGGCTTATTACATATCCGTGATGCAGGAACACGTCAGCCTGTATGATGCCCTCAACTGAACATCTCTGCTAACACGGTCCTCACACAGATGAGAAATATTATGAATATCGAGATGTTGAAGATAAATTTCTCCCAGATGAATGCTACCCAACTATCATCATCCAGAATAGTAGCCAAGAATTGTTTGTGGCAGAAGAAAAAGAAAGGGGTTGAACACAGGCTGGCTCCTTCACCTAAGTTCTTATTGAACAGAGAACTTGTGACAGTGTCATTGAGTACTTTCTCTACATGGTGGTGCAGTGTCCCGAAGGACCATGGGAAAAACATTCCCAGTCGGAATCCCACGGAAGCAACAGGACAATTCCAGTTACCATCTTTGACGCCTGTTGTCCATCTGTGCTCCAGGAAACACAGATTGCCGAGGAAAGAGAGCAAAGGGAGTCCTGGCCTTGGCAGGCCTTCTCTGGAACTCGAAGGCAACATTTTGTGTGGAAGGGTGTGTGAGTGTGTGAGGAAGGGGTGGGCCTTAGCAACTCCAGAAGCAGCAGCATGGAGAAGAGGAGGGAAGGGAATGACCTTTGATTTCTAATTCCTTGAAGTGCCCAAAATTCAATTAGAGAGCAGAATATTCTCCAGCTGGAGCCAGATAGCCACTGTAGAAAAATCCCAGAAGTGAACCAAAACTTTGTTTTTGTTTTTGTTCTGTTTCAGTCCTAAGGGATGCTTTTTTCTCCCAAACCCCTGCGGATGCAGAGGTGTACCAATTCATGCCTTAGCTGCTTCACTCATCAATTCACATATTGCCAGGGTGACACAGTACTTCTCTCTTGTTCTTAAATGTGTTTATCTTAATCTCTTGACTCTTGGTTCATCTTGTCTAAAATGGTCCGTGAGCATTGAAAGGCATTTCTTTGGTCTTCTTTGTTTTTGCTGACACTGTAGATAAAGCTTGCCAATTTTCTTTGCATTAGTTTCCACTGGGGGTGAATTTTATTCATATATTCTCATATTTTGTGAATCTCTTTTTTAAGAGTTTATTTATTTATCTCGAGAGAGACACAGAGCACAAGCAGGGGAGGGGCAGAGTTAAGGATATAGAAGCCTAAGCAGGCTCTGTGCCATCAATGCAGAGCCTGATGCAGGGCTCCAACCCACAGACTGTGAGATCATGACCTCAGCTGAGATCAAGTGTCAGATGTGACTGAGCTTCTCAGGCGTCCCATGGTATTTTGTGAATCTTAAGAAGCAAGCAGTGTGTAAGTTGCAAAGGTGTTCTCAACAGAAGCTTCTTTGAATGCAACTCACACACACAGTCGGCCATTGTCGTTCAGTGTTGTAGTGAAGAAGTTGAAAAGTGTTCAGAAGCTAAGAAAAAAATTCATTTGAAGACTACAGTACTCATTCCTGTCATTTAGTTCAGCGTGACTGCATTTATACAGGAAGGTCTTCCTGTGTTTAAATCCACACTACAATTAATCTAGTTGGTATTAACTGAGAACACTGCATGATTTTCCCAGTGAGGTTCATGCTCTAGAGTTGACCATTTAGTCCTAATAATAGTAGGTTATCACAGATGAAGGACGGTGGCCGCATTTTATGAATGTGGCCAGCATGTGGCGCTGTTTCCTGTTAAAAGCTGCCTTTTTCAATTTTCAGAGCTCTCCAAATCTATGGTCTTTACAATGGCTCAATGTAAATTTCAATGGGCTTGAAAGATCAAAGAAGAAAAACCCACTAACATCTTTAAACAGAATACATAGGTTTCTTTTCATGAACAGAACAGAATAAAGTATGATTGTTTATTTGAACTTCCTTTTATGAAAGCTTAAAAAAGTGTGATTTTACACAATTTTAAGTATGAATTTTACTGGAAAATTCATTATTTCACATGATAGATAACTAGGCCAGTCGGAAGAGGAAAAATGAGGTTTTTAAAGTTATATCATTGGGGCGCCTGGGTGGCTTGGTCGGTTAAGCATCCGACTTCAGCCAGGTCACGATCTCGCGGTCCGTGAGTTCGAGCCCCGCGTCAGGCTCTGCGCTGATGGCTCAGAGCCTGGAGCCTGTTTCTGATTCTGTGTCTCCCTCTCTCTCTGCCCCTCCCGCGTTCATGCTCTGTCTCTCTCTGTCCCAAAAATAAATAAAAGTAGAAAAAAAAATTAAAAAAAAATAAATAAAGTTATATCATTAAAGATTTGGTAAAAATGATATAAATTTGATTTCTTGTAATGGCTTATGCTTCTGAAAATAGAAGTTTGGTAGCAAACCAGTCATGTTTTGTTCATGTCTAGAGCCAGAGATACACAAGTTACTCTTTATATTTTCAGTGGTCTCCTGCATTTGACTGTTAAGTAGCACACACTTCATGGCTATCTGTATGTTTTTCAATATCCACTGCTTACATATGAGATGATGTTAGAATTAGGCTAAAATCAGTCCATTGCCCGGTCACTGGGACAAGATTTCAGCTTTACTGGCTTTGAACATCCTTTGAAAACACTCGTTGTCCAAACCCCATGGTTTCCAAACCGCATGGTTCAGCAGGCACTATGCTCAGTAAGACAATAAAACCAGCAGAGGCCATTAAATGTGCTAACGCTAAAAACTTCTGGTGGTAGGTGCTGGGAGGGAAAAAGCATTCACAGTTGAATGTCACAGTCACCATACAATTGATCCTTGACGCATGAAAATGCACACATTTTATTTTTCAGTGGTTATTTTAATTTTAGTAATGACTGAATAGGCTCTTCGCATGCCTACATAACGGGTATCAAACTTAATACTACGTGATAGATTGATGGTGACTTTGGGGAAAAGGAGGGCTGAGGGAAGGCAAACTCGGGTAAAGACGTAGTAGCTTGAAATCATGTTATGTGATAATCCTTTTGTATATTTTGTCCCCAAATTTTAGGAGTCTCATTAAACTATTCTTCAACTGCACAAAACCAAAAGCAGTTTAGGTAATTAATAGAATTAGTACCTTCAAACCTGTATATGCAGTAACTGAATTTTTATAATCTTGCCTAAGAAGAAATGTGTCATATGCTAATTTATCCCCAATGGGATATCTACATTGCACGATAATTAAAAAAAAAAAAAAAAAAAAAAAAAAAAAAACATCACCCACAGATGATTGCAACTGAATGTGTCTTCTTCTGCAAAGCATAGTATATCCAATGGCCCTACACAAAAAGTTATTTTCATTTGCAAAAGGATGGAATTGGCCATCAGGGACCAGGGCAGCAAACAGTACCACAGAGGTTCAACCCATTCTTGCCTGAAATCGTATTACAAAAGATGGAAATCTGATATTTTTCCATTCAGTTTTTAACGGCATCCCACGCTGCCCATGTCGCTATCTTTTCCTCGTCAGAGCTCTTGGTATCCCCTGGATCATGCAGTTCCGAGCTAAGCAGAAGGGATAGAGTCTGGAGAAGAAGGAAAACACAGTTAAGGAAGAATCTAGAAGAGTCCTGTTACCAAAATTGTGAGGACTTAGCCTGCAAATGTAGATGTGAGAATGAGTCTAACAAGGCCTATTTCTCGGTTTTCTCACATTTTCCTTTCCAGAAGTCAATTGCAGTTTCTGAGACAAGGTGTATGTTATTACATCATCAATGAAGGCAATTAAACTCATATGTGAGTTCCCTCCCCTCACTTCATTGTCCCTTAGAACTTATAACCAATGATGGGGGGGCCTCATAAATGGCATCAAATTGAAGTATTGGTCTTCCCAATTTAAAATTTTTTTTTCAACGTTTATTTATTTTTGGGACAGAGAGAGACAGAGCATGAACGGGCGAGGGTCAGAGAGAGAGGGAGACACAGAATCGGAAACAGGCTCCAGGCTCTGAGCCATCAGCCCAGAGCCCGACGCCGGGCTCGAACTCACGGACTGCGAGATCGTGACCTGGCTGAAGTCGGACGTTCAACCGACTGCGCCACCCAGGCGCCCCAATGGTCTTCCCAATTTTAGAGTGAGTTGTCTATTTGCTTATCCAGGAGGGGCATATCAGAGAAAGATTATGCTTGTTTCCTTTATAGCTTACGCCTATCAAGTGCAGCTGGAAAGCTTTTGAAAAGACAAGCTGCTAGTCTGAAAAAAAATGAGTCTAACAGTATGTTGTTCCTCTGGAATGTACTGGAAAAAGTAGAGCCATGTGATTATTAAGAAAGAGATTTATATGTCCAATCCATATCAACATGTATACCTAAAAAAGTTACCTTAAAAAATAACAAAGCCATAGATGTTATTGAAATCAAAGCTTCATGGGCACGTGGGTGGCTCAGTCGGTTAAGCATACAACTTCAGCTCAGGTTATGATCTCATGATTCGTGTGTTTGAGCCCCACATCAGGCTCTATGCTGACAGCGTGGAGCCTGGAACCTGCTTTGGATTCTGTGTCCCCCTCTTTCTCTGCCCCTCCCTGACTCATGCTCTTTGTCTCTCTCTCTCTCTCTCTCTCTCTCTCTCTCAAAAATGAATAGACATTAAGAAAAAAAAAAGTTGAGATTCCAGTGCCCTACCCCAGTGTTGGAGTATACGGTTAGCAAGCTTCCCAGGGGGTTCTGATTCTCTGTTAAAAAAAAAAAAAAAGGAAAAAAAAAAGAAGGAGAAGGAGAAGGAGAAGAAGAAAGGAAGGAAGGAAGGGGTAAAGAAGAAGAAATTAATAACCTAAATAAATTGCAAGGAAGAGCATAGCTAACTTTTTGGAAACTGTGAATGAGGGGCTTGTTTGTGTGTTTCTTCTAGAACCTGACCAAGACGGGTCACACAGTTGGTCGCTGTTCACATAGATAGCAATAGTTAAGACCCTTTTCCACTGTCCTTGCTGGATGGATATTTTGTGAATAGAAAGTCAAACCGAAGTCAATATAAGTTTCATTTATTCTCCAAATTCAGACTGGAGGGCTCAAGTTGAATTTGAGGAAAGGCATGCTAAGTTCTTTCTTACCAATGTAGCTGGACGATTTTGACCCATCCATTTGTCCGTCATTCCTTCTATACAGTAATGGCTCTCCTCTCGTGTAGTGGATCTTCATGAACGTACAGAGCTCAACCAGTCCTATCAAAAATTAGACAGCTTGCTGGGGCATCTGGGTGGCTTCACTCGGTTAAGCATGCAACTTTTGAGCTTGGCTCAAGCCATGATCTCCCAGTTCACAAGTTCAAGCCTCACATTGGGTTCTGATAGCACAGAGGCTGGTTAGGATTCTCTCTTTCCCTTTCTCTCTGCACCTCCCTTGTTTGCGAGCCGTTTCTCTCTCTCTCTCTCTCTCTCTCTCTCTCTCTCTCTCTCTCTCTCTCTCAAAATAAATAAACTTCCAAAAAAATGTTAGAGAGTTCCTACCAGCCAAGTTGCAGGGTGAAATGCATAGTAAATTGAGCACATGTATGCAAAATAAAAAACGTTAGATTACAACTGTTATTCTGCCTTTACCAAAATGTTTTCCTTTTAAAAGTTACTTTAAACTAAAATTAAAATAAATAACATTAAAAAAGGCCAGCATAGCCACAGAAGATGTCTGTGATAATTCTAAAACAAGAAAGCAATATAACCACAAGTATAATTTTAACATATGCATAAGGTGGCCTTACATGTTTAATCCCAAGCTTTCTGTTCAACCAACTAGATGTTCTCTGTTGTGGTTTATTATAAAATGCATTTATTCATGGACATGTATATGCTATGGAAACCATATAAGTAGCACACTTAAAAAAAAAACAACAGTGATCCCTTTGAACATTTAAATGCTGTTTTTAAAAGCTCAGCATGCTCGTCCGTATTTCACTTTCTAAAATATAAATTTCATGATATGACATGCAAAGTTATAAATCAAAGATATAAGAAAATGTAGGCATGCATAATATCCTTGCCTCCATGGAGACCAGGTATTTGTTGAACTTTAAAAGTTAAATGCTCTGCCACAGCTTTTGGACATTTTTTTAGCAATTCCCAGAGAGAGCGATTTTGAGGACAATCCTGTATTCACACGTCACACCTCCATTTACTGCTGTGAGGCTGTATATACCTTCCAGTTTGGGGTCGCCAAGGTTAGCTTCTTCAGTCTTGGTCAATAGTACGTGTTTAACATACTCGAGAAAGATTTCCATTCACATTTCTGAGCATCTTTCAAACAAACCATTGAGCTCATGCCTACATTTTTTAACGTTTCCTGCTCAAGGGTAGTATTGTCATGCTGAAACGTACACATAGGGCTGGCTGCACAACTCAAACCTTGTTTGAAATTAAAACCAAGATGGTGACAGAACATTAAACCAAGTGTGGCTCCTTCTAAGGTGGGGCTCTGTACGGTTGTGCAGGGTGCACACCCACGAAGTCACTTCTTCCTACAGAAACTTTTGAATTCCCTGATTTTTAAACATGCATTGAGAGGGGCACCGGGGTGGCTCAGTCGACTAAGCGTCTGGCTCTTGATTTAGGCTCAGGTTATGATCTCGTGGTTCGTGAGTTCAAGCCCTGCATCAGGCTTGACAGCATGGAGCCTGCTTGAGATTCTCTCTCTCTTTCTGTTTCTGTCCCCTCCCCTGCTCTCTCTGTCAAATAAATAAATAAACAACATTTAAAAAATTCATTGAGAAACACACTAAGCAGTGAATTGTATTGGCCTTGCTGACTTAACTATGTGAAGAAATATACACAGAAGATGCTGTACTTGAGGGGTGCCTGGGTGGCTCAGTCCATTAGGCATCTGACTTTTGATTTTGGCTCAGGTCATGATCTCATGGTTCTGAGTTGGAGCCCTGCCTTGGGCTCACTGCCGTCAGTGCACAGCCCACTTTGGATCTTCTGTCCCTCCCCCTCTGCTCCTCCCCTGCTCTTTCTCTCTCAAAAGTGAATAAAAATTAAAAAAAAAAGTGATGTACTTGAAAAAGAATCATAGGTATAGTAGGATAATGTAGATGGTCGTCATTATAATTTAGCAGGAAGAGCTCAGAATCACAGAGTGGAGAATGTGCAGAAGAATGGGGTAGGGGTGGGGAGGGAAGGTTGGATACTGGAAAGAGTCTAAGCTTTAGGTGAAGAGGAATCAGACTTTGTGATGTATCTTTGGGCAGGCGGAGTGCCTCTAGATAGACCCTCTCTGTGCTTAGTTGGGAGCCGATGGAGGTCCTAGGGTTTAGAACGTGTGAGTGCCATTCTGTACAGCATGTGGAGCGGTCAGGGCACAGGGACGTCAGTCAGGTGGTCTGCACCTGAAAAGGGGTGTGCATGGCTCTTTTGGCCTCAGTCCTGTTAAATAAATATCCCCATGCCTCAAGCACTGCCTGCAGGATCCCATCTCGGCCCTCTCTCGGGGCTTCTACAAGCCAGGAGACTGAGCGCCGTCCCTTCCCCATGGAGCTCAGGGAAGCATAAATTCTGTTCCAGGTAGTGTCTTAGGGTTGCGCCCCAGCTCTTTCTGCGGCACGGCCCTCTCTGGGGACAGAGAACATGTGTGCTGAGAGAGCACGGGGCAAGATGGCAAGAAATAGGGGGCTGCAGTTTCCTGCCACAAAGGCTGAACCAAGAGGCTTGGGACGGATACATGGGGAAGGGTTTGGGAAAGATTTCTGTTTGGAATCACCACACTGGGAGAGTAGCGCTTACCAGGAAAACAGACACCCAAGGAAACAGCCAGTGTGCGGCTGTTGTCTAACAAATGTCACTTGCTAGGTACTCACATGGGTTCCCGGGTCATTATAATGAAGGAAGAAGGGAGGAAGAAAGAAGGAATGGGGGAGGGAGGGAGAGGAAGGAAAATGTCACTGAAATGCCCATTTCAGTTCTGTTACTTAGTTCTTTTCCACTATTTGGGACCAACAACAACAACAACAACAACAACAAAAAAGGAAATTCGAATATGCGAAAGTATGAGCGGAGTCTGGACCCGGGGTACAGACTGGAGAGGAAGCCTCCAAGTTCCAGGCGCTGCGTCCTTCCTTGGGCCGGTTGGACGCCCTTGGGGGTCCCCGGGCCCTCCTTTCCAAGAAGGCAGCTACCTCGCAAGCCCGGGCTTGCTCACACCTGCGGCTTATCACCTGGATGGTGGGGGGCGGGGGGAGTGCGGACTGCCGGAGAGCCCTGCGTGGGAGCCCGACCACCCAGAGCGGGGCGCACGGGGGAGACCGGGTCCGCGCCGCCCAGCCTCGGAGCGCGGGGGCTCGCTGCCCCTTAGACCAGCCCACGGCCCTCGGCCCGGCCCCCCTGTCACTCACTTTGCTCGCAGCCAATGGCGCGGCCGCCTGTCACCCTCACCCCGCCCCCCGAGGCCGAGCGGGGAAGGAGGTTGGCGGGGAAGGCGCGGGGCTGGAGTTGAATGATTGAACTTTCCAGCGGAGTTGCGGCGGCCGCGAGGTGTCCCCGGCAGTGCGGCCCCGGCGCGGAGCTGGGAGCCTCGGCCAGCGCCCGGCGCCCGCGCCCCCGACCTGCAGCCATGGTGTCCGGGGCGCCCGGCGCGGCCCTGACCCTCTGCCTCTGGCTGGCGGCCTGCGGGGGCTGCCTGGCGGGCGGCCCCGGCGCCGCGGCCGCTCGGCGGCTGGACGAGTCCCTGTCGGCCGTGAGCGTCCAGCGCGCGCGCTGCTCGTCCAGGTGCCTCAGCTTGCAGATCACGCGCATGTCCGCCTTCTTCCAGCACTTCCAGGTACGGGAGCCGGCCGCGCTGGCGCCGCGGGCCGTGGCGGGGGGCGCGCGCGCCGCCTGCCTCCCGGCCTGGGCGCCCCAACTTGTGGCCGGGCTCGGCGCGCGGAGCCCGCCGTCCCGATTCGGCGTGGCTTTTTCCAAGCGGGGCTGCCGAGCCCCCGTCCCCAGCCGCCGCCTCCGAAGGGACCGGAGACTGCAGCATGCATCCTTGCCAGCTCTCCCTTCCCGGCGGAAAACGAGCGGCGCTGTCTGGGGAGGGGGCGAGCCGCCGCGCAGATTCCGAGGCTGCGTGTGCGCGCTTGTGAGTTTCCCCCGACTCCGCGCGCCGGGCTCCGGGCCAGTCCCGCAAAGTCCCGGGCGCGGCGGGGCCCTCGGTGCCGCCGGCGCCGGGAGGGAGGCCGGGAGGCGCGCCCAGCCGCGCCCGGGGTCCCGCGCGGGCAGCCCAGCCCCGCAGGTGCCCGCGGGCCGACACTTTTGTCTCTTCGGAGCGCCGCTTTCATCATCCGCGGGCCGGGAGCTCGCGCCCCCCCCCCCCCCAGCCCCCTTGGAGCCGCAGACAGGGCGCTGGGGCCGGGTCGTCTGTTCCAGAATGTGTGGGTTGGGGCGGGGGTGGGGGTGGGGGTGGTCGCTGTGCGCGCCCCAGTTTGGAGCTCCGGAGCTTCTCCGTCTTGCCAGCGGATAGTGTGCAGAGTAAGGGAAGCGATGCACGGGACACGGGACTTGGAGGGCCGGGTTTGGGTGCTCCCCCGGGCCCCGTACGACCTTCTTCTGCTTGACGATGGGAGAGCGTGCGTTTGGATGAGGGTGAACGTCGGAGGTTCAGAGAAGCGCGCTTTTGACGCCTGTGGATTGCGGGGGCCCTTGCGGGGAGCCACGGTAGCAAGGGTCCCCGCAGATCTCGGCGTGGGAACCCGGGGTGCGGGGGACGCATCTGCGCGGCCCGCCGACTCTGCGGAGGCGCGTCCTGTTCCTGTTCCCAGCACACACACGAGTGCGCACGGTCTGAAATCATTCTCGCAGACGCCTTATTTCTCTCGTGTGCCGTCGTTCTCTCCACGGCCTTCCCGCCTCTCTCCTTAGCGGCTCACCTGTTCCAAGCTTTACCTTCCTTCTTGCCTCAGGAAAGCTGTGGAGGCCCGAAGGAGACCCGGGATCTTTGCAAGATCAGCCCTCTGATCTTGGGACATAAACTGGGCGCCCCTGCCACCTCCCTCAGGGCGCTTTCCAAGGGGCCCCGGCTACTAAGCTGCGAGAGGAGGCGATTGCAATGACGTTGGATTTTGGGACGAATCTCCATAGCCTGGGGGATGTCCCTCGTGGCCCGAGAGCTAGTGGAACCTAGCGCCGAATCGCACAGAACTCAAAGTTGGGATCCTCAGGGGTCGCACCCGCTCGCGAAGCGTGCATGTGCGTGAGTGCGCATTCGTGCAACACGTAGTGGGTTTCCGAGGAACTAACTGGCAGCCGCTGCGGTCCTCCCGTCTCTGTGGAGAAAGGGAAAACCGCGTTCTCCTGTTCCGCGCTGACACGACGCGGACATCCTGGAGAGGGCCCCTCCCCGGCCACCTGGTTTCCAAACCGCCCTGCCCTGCCAGAGCCCCTCTCCTGACAAGATGCGACGTACACTACGGTTTAATCCGCCCCAGAAAACAGAACAGAGCAACCCATTCTTGGAGAGAAAGAGTATCTTTTCGTTCCTTCCTTCTTTCTTTCTAATTGAATTGTCAGTTGCTATAATTTATTTGTTTTACAGTGTAAGCGGCTAAAGAAGCAGTGTAGATCAAGCCAATTCCCGTGAAAGGCTTTTCTTGTGGGCTCCTGGCATGATTTCTCTTCAGGAGAAAAACTGCTGACGGAACACACATTGCCAGACAATCCTGATTACATTTTAATTAGCTGGGGTGGGGTAAGCTGCAAATTACTCAGTTAGGACTTAATAGCTGCTGTTTCTGCAATCAATTGCCAAGCCATTCTTGGAGGTTTAACCCTAACCTGGTAATGCCTATCTGATTTACCTAAATTGCCCGGATTAAGCTTCCTTCAGATTTGAAAAGGCAGCACCTCACTCTCCTTATAAGCCCTGGAGCCTCCCTGTCCCTGCCCCCTTGTTAAATAATTGGGCGAGGATGCAGGTCAGGCTGTTTCCAGCTCTTTCCAGGGCACGTGTTGTTTGTTAACAGGAAAGGCCGGGGTGGGAGGAGGCTTGTGGAACAGCTCCTGCCAGGTGCCCCTCCACTGGCTGACTTTAGAGATGGAGGGGACCTGACCGTGGCATAAATGTGTCTGCATGTTTTGAATGCAGTCCTATCAATTGCTTTTTAATTTTTCAATTTGAGAAACCAGAAAAAGGTTCAGAGAAGCAACTCTGCAGGGCCGGCTGCAGGAAACATGTTCCGTGCTTTTTCAAGCACTATTTAGTTCTTACAAGGATGCTAGACAGTGGGCAGAGTCGGGGCTCAAAGCCCAAGTGTCTAAGTTGAAGACTCGCAAATCTTCCTGACAATCAAACTCCATCACAACAGAATGCACAGGCTGACTTTCTACCCCTCAAGTTTCCTTTCCCTGGTCAGCACCAGGAAGAGGTAAGACAGATGCATTCTGATGGCAAACGGGCAGGCAGTCCGTGAATGCTTCCCCCTGGCTGGTCTCAAGAGCCCTACAGAGTTGAAGACCCCCTCGAGGTGAACAACAACACAGTGAGAAGGGGCACAGTCCATTCAAGGGAAGGAAAGGTGAGGCTACTGAGACCCACAGGCAGTAGGCAAAGGAGCCTGCAGAGGACTGGTCTACAGAACATATTCACAAATATCCATTTCTCTTATTTATTTATATATTTTCAAGTTTATTTATTTATTTTTGAGAGAGAGAAAGTTCACACAAGCTGGAGAGGGGCAGAGAGAGAGGGAGAGAGAATCCCAAGCAGGCTCTGCACTGTCAGCATGGAGCCCGACGAGGGGCTCAAACTCACGAACCGTGAAACCACGACATGAGCTGCCAGGGCTGGGCTAGGAAGGACCCAGCCTCCGCACTCATGGTGTAGACAAAGACTTGGAGCGTCTGGGGGCACTGCCCTGGAGCATCAGGCCCACACAGGAGGCTGCAATTGAGTGGTCTCTGCCCCAATTCCACACACTTTCCAGCCTCCTGTGAAAGTGATGAGGCCGTAGGGTCATGGGTAGATGGGGTGCACCTGGTCCCTTTGCTTCTGCGGTGCTGGTGGGCATCACCTGCCGGCATGTAGCTATCACCCGGGCCCGGAAGCCCGCGGGACTCGGTGCTGATCCATGCAGGCGGGAATGGTGACTGGGGACTTCTGGAATTATCTGGCACAGCCCTTGGCTCCCTGTGCGGGGCACTGGGCACACTGCAGGTTTGCACATATCACATACACGATGGCGTTACAATGCCCCCAACAGGGGTGGTTGGGAAGGGTCTCCTTGTCTGTGAACGTGAGATCTGGGCTGTGGGGTGTGGAGTAGACATGTGGGCTCTGGAGCCAGGCAGACCTGCTCTCCCGCAGGCTTGGCCACTGGGCATGTGGGTGGTGTGGGCAGACCACCTCCTTGAACTTCCAGCCTCACGTGGGTCCCATGGAGGACAAGTACCTGCCGGCACAGAACATAGTGGAGCCGGGTTCTGGGTGGCTACAAGTCCTTGGTTTTATTCTTTTTTGTTTTTAATTTTCTTTAATGTTTACTTCTGAGAGAGAGAGAGAGAGACAGAGACAGAGAGACAGAGAGAGAGAGACAGAATCTGAAGCAGGCTCCAGGTTCCGGGCTGTCAGCACACAGAACCTGATGCAGGGCTCGAACCCACAAGTACGAGACCGTGACCTGAGCTGAAGTTGGATGCTCAACTGAATGAGCCACCCAGGCACCCCAGTTTTATTCTTATTTTTAGGATTTTATTGGCTAGTTGGTTAAAGTTTTTTAGACTTTTAAAATTTATTTATTTGAGAGAGGCAGAGTGAGTGGGGCAGGGGGGCAGAGAGAGGCAGAGCGAGAGAGAGAGAATCCCAAGCAGGCTCCACACTCTCCATGCATGTGGAGCTCAAACTCATGAAACTGTGAGATGGTGACCTGAGCTGAAACCAAGAGTTGGACGCTTAACCGACTGAGCCACCCAGGCCCCTTGATTAGTTGGTTAATTTACTTCAAGACTGACTACCGAATTTTTGGGACCCGGTGCAAAATGAAAACGTATGGGCCATTATTCCAAATATCAAGAAAAAAGAGTGTTGTTCAAGGAACTAAAATATAAAACACTTTTCCTTCTGTGGCTCTTTCAGTTTGTCATGGTGTTTCAAATTGGCTGTTCAATGTCATTTGCAGTAAAGAAAAGTTGAAAAGTTACTCGTATGGATTTTAATCTTCATCTTTATATTCACTGCCATTGTTATGTGCAAATATTGGAGCATGTCACTTGTCTGCCAAATCAGCAGCATTTCACAATTTGTCGTTCCTGACTCATGCCTGGAGGGTGCCTTGAGACGGGCTAGAGGGACAAGGAGAAGCCAGACTCAGGAAGGAGGGAAGGGAGAAGAGAGAACCCCTCCCCCGCCAAGTGTGCAACATGGGGTGTGCCCAGTGGGCATTTCACAGGAGGATCTGCAGGATGTGTGTAGACCTTCCCAGGTACCTGGGGTCTGCCAGATGCGGACATGCTTACTCAGGTACTCTTGGTACCCTGTTCTGCAAGCTTCTAGACCAATGCATTGCACTTTGTTCTAGATGCTGTCCTCTGGGAGTTGGGCCAGGGGTCTCCTTCTCCTAGTGCTCCAACCACGGCAAATGGGCAACCCCCAAGTATACTGCAACCCCCTTGCTGGATGCAGTAGATACCTGCACCTGGGATGGGTTTGCTCCTTGGGTGTCTTAGACTCTGGCTGGCCACCCCACCCACCAGTGTGGTACTTCCCGCGTGATATGAGGGCAGCCACACTGGATTCTGGGACACTTCAGTGCACGCATGCCCAACATCAACCCTCCTTGACCCTTGTCCAGGTCACGGCAGGGGACAGAGTGTGACAGTCATTTGGGGGCAAGGAGTTGGTGGGGGCAGAAGACTGGGTGCAGGGGACACGGGAGTGGGTAGCCGAGAACCTTTTCTGACAAGGTGAAGGAGCACCGGGAGGCAGAATCATGCGTGATTTGAGGCTCCACGCCTCGAGGATGAGCTTCACTGTTGTGCCAGCCCATATGAAACACAAACTCAAGGATAAAATCATTGAGATTTTCAATATGGTGAGCACAGAGCATCAAACCCCAGGCACTGGTCCCCTGAGCATGGGCCACGTGCATTATTCATAGATCCGTGAAGCCAGCCCTGGTTTGGGCTTTTGTATTTCAAGAGTGCAGAACCCTTGGCGGGGCTTAAGCCCACTTGCCATGAGGATTCTTCACAGGGTTTTCCATAACGTTCCAGCGTCTGATGCTGATCCGTATTCATTTGGGAATAACTTCTACCCTTGTTTCCTCAACTTCACTAAAATATTAAAGAAGGAAGGAGGGAAGATTGTGTCTGAAATAAGCTTTCTTTTCTGGCGAGTCTCCTTTAACTTAAGAGTGACTCCCTCCCTTATGCAGTTGGGACGTTCCGAGCAGACACCGCTCCTGCCTCCCCTCATTTTGCTTCGTTGTGGCAACCATGGAACTCAGCCTCAGGGCCTTAAAGATAGAGTCATTTCTTTCTCTGTATGACTTATTTCACTTAGCATAACACTCTCCAGTTCCATCCACGTTGCCACTCTTATGTGGATCCTGAGAAACTTCACAGGAGACCATGGGGGAGGGGAAGGAAAAAAAAAAAAAAAAGAGCAGGAGAGAGCCAAACCATAAGAGACTCTTAAAAACTGAGAATAAACTGAGGGTTGATGGGGAGTGGGAGGGTGGGGAGGGTGGGTGATGGGCATTGAGGAGGTCACCTGTTGGGATGAACACTGGGTGTTGTATGGAAACCAATTTGACAATAAATTTCACATTAACAAAAAAAAAAAAGGCAGTCATTTCACTAAGTACGAGGAGACCCGGAATCTGCTCTTTTCTGTGCGTGTATTTTCCCGGAGGAGGCTCAAGAGAACAGGACTTGAGGACAAATAGTAGGCCATGTGCAACGGAGGAAGGAAAGATGTGTTTATTTATTTCCTTTGCCAGAATTCGCCACTGCTCAGGGAAGGAGCGCATCTTCTGGTTGGAAGATAAGTAGCAGGTTGCTGGCAGGCATGGCCCAATGGGTCTAGAGTTTTATTAGTGGTAAGAGATTCTTGTTTAATGGGACATTGTTCACCCTATAAAGTACCACAGATAGGCTTGCTTAGGTAGCTGATTAGAGAGATCAGAGGCTTCTCTTAGCAGTAATTGGAAGCTGTTTGTTTTGGTAAAAGAAAGAACTAAGCTAGTGATTAGCTCATTCTACTTAGAGGACCAGCCTCTCCTCCAAGAAAAGGTAAACAAACAATTATCACATCAAAAACCCTTAGGAGCCACAAATCAGCCTGAGGCTCACAGACTTTGCAGGACTGCTTCTGTGGCGAATATACCCAGCCCTGGCGTGTTACTTGGCCCTGAGGTGGTTTTTAAGTTCTAAGGCAGAATGGCCAGGCATTTGGAGAGGCCCCGGGAAGAAAGGGCATCCTCAGCTCTGGCCTTTGTATTTCCTGGTCTGGGTCCCTTGGATCTCTGGCTGTGTTTCTAAGAATTTCTGAATTTAACCAAACTAAACATTGGGCTAATCATGGCGGACGTTTGTGTTTTTCATTTGGTGTTTCTCCCTGAATGTGATTTAGAAGTCTCTCTTCTTGTGGCTGTTATAGAGCATTTGAAACACATATTGAAGAACACGTATTGACTTGCTCATTTCTTTGTTCACTGTATCATTAAAGAAGAAATACATAGTTTCATATGTTTATATTGTATATACTCATATATATTTGTGCGTATAAACAGATGATATACTGTATGCATGTATGTGTGTTTGAAGGCCTAACTTAAAGAGTTAAAAGTTAATGTTGTTGCTGTGTTTCCACGTAAAGAACTTAATCATAAGTTAGGAGGTTATGATTTCTTTGAAATGGATTCACCAGATTCCATTGTGTAACCTGTTCTAGTGCGTTTCGGTGAATAGGGGTTAGGAGCACCTGGGTGGCTCAGTTGGTTAAGTGTCCATCTTTGGCTGAGGTCATGATCTCACAGTTTGTGGGTTCAAGCCCCACGTCAGGCTCTGTGGTGACAGCTCAGAGCCTGGAACCTGTTTCAGATTCTGTGTCTTCCTCTCTCTCTGCCCCTCCCCTGCTCGTGTTCTGTCTCTGTCTTGCTCTCAAAAGTAAAATAAACATTAAAAAACCCCCAGAAAACCCCATAGGGTTAGGTAGTTGGGGTGCCCGGCCGACTCAGTACACGGAGTGTGGGACTCTTGATCCTGGGGTTGTGAGTTCAAGCCCCACACTGGGTGTAGAGATTACTTAAAAAAATATTTTAAAAAACAAAACAAAACTTTCCGGTTAGGGAGAGAAACTTATGAAAGTCAGCGGGCTCTGCTTATATTAATTCAGAAACGGACAGGTTTCTTTGCATAACTTGGCAATGCTCTAGAGAATTCTCCTCTCACACAATTTTGAGGGTGGGGGCTGGGGATGCATGGGATATCATCAGAATACATCTTATCTATGAAAAACAGGACAAGGAACACTGCAGATGCCCCACTGCAATGCCCTTGTGCGAATTACCGCAGAACTTATCTTTGGAAAGACTTGCCTGAGCGCACAGACCTTCAGAGCCCCAGCGCTGTCTTGCGCATTTCTACTTCACGTATTTGGGCTCCATGTCGTGAAAGTGTGCAGTCTATGTACATATGGCATTTATTAGGTATGACCTAGTTTTTCCTCTTTACATTAATCAAAGATACCCCTAACTCTTTCAAGCTTCAGATCAGCAGGAAGTCGCCCACACTACAGAGTTGGCTGATGAAGCCGTCTTCCTGACCTTTTACTAATCTGCGTACCATCATCTTAGGAAAATGTGTAATTTCTTTTGGATTCTCTGAAATATTGAAAATAGGTCATAGACACCTCTTCCTTCTCGGTAGATGCTGTTGGTGACCTTCTGTCCCTCACCTCCCTAACCCCCAGCTCCTGTCTCAGCTAGCTGCTAATGGCTTACAGCTGCTCCCCTTAGAGACTAACTTTCTGCCCATGGACACCGTGTTGCCAGCAAGGCAACGTATCCTCTTCCCTCAATGAGGGCGAAGCTTGCCATTGGCTCACTGCTGGAGGCCGTAGGAGCCCAGCCCCCGCCCACTGGAATAACTCTTTTCGGTACAGTTTATGCTCCAAAGCATTGCATGGGACCAGGCTTCTGCAGGTCTCCGGCTGAGATCTCTTCCCTCCCTTTCCACTGAGGGCTTCCCCCAATATATCATATATTCAGGAAGCCCCCTTCCGGCCACTGCTTGTAGGAAACCCAATCTCAGACACCTACCTTCGGAGATACCTGATCTCATTCAACACGGTTGTTTTTCAGATTGGACAGAGCCTGGAGCCTGCTTCAGATTTTATGTCTCTGTTTCTCTCTCTTTCTCAAAATAAAAAATTATAAAAAATAAATGAAGAAGCACTTAGAACATTTTCTGTTATTTGGATTTAGCTTATGTCTCCTGATTTCAGTATAAAGATTTCAGATCTTGAGCCCAATACATAAACACATCATGCTCCTTCACTGTCCCTGTGAAATGTAGACACTGCTAAAGCAAGCTTGAAATAGTTGTATGGTCAATGGATGGTTGATGGGGTGAGGGGACATCATGAATCACAGTACGCCCTGAACATCTAGGAAGATGACAAGGGGGACCCATCAGTTGGGGTATCAACCAACTTTGGATTTACTCAGCAAGCAACCGGGGAACCATATGCCCCAGGACCTAGGATACAATCTCTATTAGCTTTCACACATTGGTTCCAAATGGTGACGGGAGGCATTTTCCCTGATGGTGGAGAAGCTTGGATAAAAGTAGTTATCATTGATAGCCAATAAGTAAAGAAAGGAATATGGGAGCAGTGTTTATGGTTCATTTTATTTTAAATTTTTTATGTTTATTTTTGGTGGCGGGGAGAGGGACAGAATGTGAGCAGAGGAGGGGCCAGGAGAGAGAGACACACATAGAATTGGAAGCAGGCTCCAGGCTCCGAGCTGTCAGCACAGAGCCTGATGTGGGGCTAGAACTCACAAACCACGAGATCGTGACCTCAGCTGAAGTCGGATGCTTAACCGACTGAGCCACCCAGGTTATGGCTCATTTTAATGTAAATCACAGACTGTAGATGCTCATTCTGTCTCTCCCTTTAAAAACCAAAAAGCACTGCTTTCATCAGTTGGGTTTATTTCGGCTACTATGGACAGGCTGCCGCAGTTTCAAAGATGAGACTGTAAGATCCCTGCTTATGAGGAACTTCTAGTCTAGTGGTGGCTAAGACTTTGGTCCACAAGTGCCTGCGAAGATAGTTATTTGTATGAGATCTCTGAGGAAGGAGCGTCTCCCTTTAGAGAAAGTGTCCTAGGGGAGAGGACCCTTGGGCAAAACCTCAAACGCTGTGTTCTTCTAGCCCAGAACAGTCAACGCGAGGAAAGGCAGAGTCTTCCGACAATTTTCTCTGTCTGTTGGGGACGCCCAGTGCTCCTGATGGACGTGATACAGTATCAGGCTCTCAGCTAGCAGCCAGGCTTTGGGAACTGGTCCTTAGTCGCTGTACCGAAGCTCAGGTCCTTTGCTCTACAGAACAGGCTAAAAGCATGGCCAGGCCATCGCACGTGTATGTACAGCTCTTCGTGGTTCTTGTTGCTGTGGTTGAACCATGGGCCACACCGCTAAACACAATGATTTTTCTTTACTTGATCTTTGTGAGATCTTGCCGGCAGCGTTCAGAGAGAGCCCCGGAGAAGCACGAGAAGGCGAGAGAAGGAGGCTGTCCATTCCGTCTCCTCGCCATAATGCTGCAGCTTGCGACAGGACCCCAGTCTCAATTCATGGAGGCGGACCCCTAGTAAGAAACTCTTCTGAATTACTGAGCCACGGCTTAGAAGAGAGTTAGCATTGCATTTGACAGTGTCTTGGTGGTGACGAAGTAGTTTCACATAAAATATCTGGTTGACCTCCACAGCAACTCTGTGAGGTCAGGAGAGTTATTTTTCTTTTACAGATAAGAAAGTTGAAGGTCTGGAAGAGAGGGAACCGAGGCTTCATAGCAGAAACTCAAGCACTAATCGTCATATTCCCAAATATTTATACTGAATGACCCCGCTTCTCAGGATGTTAACAGGGAGAGAAGACAGAGTGGAAATATCAACTATAACATAAGTGAGAACCTGGGTTTGGGGGGAAAATATTCCTACGCTTCTCGTTCTCTCGTTGGCTGCTGGAGACACCAGTGCATCACAAAAGGGTGCAGTTGTGGTTAGTTGAAAGATGAATGGTATGACAGGAAAAATCTGAAAAAATACCAGTCCATCAACACCCATCCCCTGTGCATTTAACCATCCAGATCCTTCTTCCAACCAGTGAGAATCTGTCAAACACCATCATCTTTCAAGTATCTTAGGTTTTGTGGGACCCAGCATAAGTGAGACGTACTTCCTGCTCTCACAAGCATTATTTTCTGCTAGAGAAAGGCGGCGGGGGGTGGAGGGCAAGGGGGGAGAGAAACACTGAAGCAAGTAGTTGCAAAGAGTTATGAAGTGAAGAAACTATTATAATCATGCATCATTTAAAATCTTCATACATGTTGGTTTAATGCATAATCATAACTTCTTAGATGACGAGGTTTTTTTTTTTCTTTCCTATAAATGGAATTTGTTTCTGTCCACCACCACTAACACTTGTCCAACAAAGTAGAATTATTGTGATCCTTGCAGAAACATCTTGACCACAGCTGGGCTCCTGGATGCCCTAGAGTTTGCTGTCTGGGAATAACAGAGGTGTCAGGACATGACCTTGCTCTTGGTTCCCAGCTGCCATTGTATTTCTCTGTGGTGCGGGGACATGTTCACACTGTTTGCAAGTGGTAATTGTGCACGTATGTGACAGCTCCTTCCAAGAACTCAGTGTCCCTTCTGTGTTTGCTGTCTTTCTTTTTGTTTTTGTTTTGGGAGACTCTGTGTGTGTGTGTGTGTGTGTGTGTGTGTGTGTGTGTGTGTGTGTGTGTGTGTGTTTTATGATTCTAAAACAAATTTTTAACGTTTATTCATTTTTTTGAGAGACAGCATGTGAGGGGAGAGGGGCAGAGAGAGAGGGAGACACAGAATCCAAAGCAAGCTCCAGGCTCTGAGCTGTCAGCACAGAGCCTGACGTGGGGCTCAAACCCACGAACCATGAGATCATGACCTGAGCCAAAGTCGGGCACTTCGCCTGAGCCACCAAGGCACCCCTATTCTTTATGATTCTTTCCAGCATCTCTGTAAGATATAAATATTGGACAATGAGGAGGGCTGCACTTGAAAATGGTGACAAATTGGGGTTCTTTTATACCCAAAGTGCTCAAATCTATCCTGAGGGGAATCTGAGAAAAAATAGCGTATTAAGAGGGGGGAAGAAAGCTAAAAAAACTTTTAATTCACACTGTGTTTACCTTTTTGTTTTAAATTGTAGTAACATTTGTCACTTCATAAGCTTTTTACTCTCCCGGTTGTTAATATCCTGCCCAGGTGAGAAAATATTCTGTTACAGTGACCTCAAAGATCTATAATTTTGTTTTGCATATCTTTTGCCTTCCTAGTTTGAAAGGTAAGGTGGTTAAGTGGTCACTGCTTAAATTATATAATGTATGGTGATGAGTATCTCTGTTTTGAGGAAGTGTGTTTTCCTCACTGGTTTGCACAGGATCTCAAGTTACCTTCAGCCAACACATATGCATATGTCCCTTAATTTACTATCTAATCATTTCACCGCTAATGTCTGATTATGTCCAAAGAAGTGACAATTTTATGAGTCCAGAAATGAAAATAGGACTCCCTCTAATGAAATAAGAAACAGTAATTTTGCAAAGTAATTCATCACCTTCCAAAAATGTCATTAATCGTACCAGTGCTTGGGACCAGAGGAAAATTGGGAATTCATTTACCTTTGAACTTCAGAGATGTTTTCTCCTTATTTTATTTCCAGTTTATACCTTTCTTCAACCAACTATATTACAATGCATCAGTAAGTCATAGTTTGCAACACACGAAATTATTTTTGGCGTTCCTCACTCCCTCTAATATAAGTGACGTGCTTATTATCTAAAGACAAACCAGATAGGTTCCATTCTTGGTTGGGAGGTTGCTTACTGGCAAGTTCCTCTAAAAGAAAGGCTGAAACAGTTGAGAAGGTCTAAATGCAAACACAAATAAAGCTTTCGGGTTAAAGGCGATTTTTACCTATTCACTGTGTTCCTGTTTGGGTTTTAGTATAAAGTGGTTCATGCAACGTAAGTGAATCAACTCTTGGTTAATTTTCTAGTAACACATGATTGAGAGAGACAGCCCTTTTTAGACCGAAATAATGTCTCTGCTCCTGTCTTTAAACGCCTATACAACTGGGAATAATGGCACTCTTGTGAGATGTATCCTGTTAGAGTTTGTGGGCTGGAAAGAAAATTGACGAAGAGTCATGGAAACGTAAGATGCCAGGACAGGTTCGAATGAGGTTACACATCTCATATTAATGTGTCGTCCTGGGTCCGGGACGAGTTTCCATGTCCTGCTCTGAGAAACCAAATATGCCAGGGGGCCTGGCGTTTCAGAGCCTTTAGCTTGCTTTCCAGCTGATGAGTGGACCCTGTAGGATGCAAATACCAAGACCTTTTACAGTCATGGGAGATGATAATAATAATAATAATAATATCCCCTGCATTTGGAAATGTGGAAATGTTTCCTGACAAACCTCCATGCAAACAGTTTCTTGTGAGATAACTCACATTTCCATTGTGTGTTCTTCACGGCAAGCTGCTCCTTTGTGACCTGCTTCCTGTTTCATCTCTCGCTCGATGGCTATTTCCGCCAGTGAACAGTGATCGGCACGTCGTAGGTAGGGGTGTGCGGTGAAGTGAGCAGAACACCACCCCAGCCGTATGGAGGTCCAGTGACATCCAGGCCCCTGGGTTGAAAACCAGTCTTGCCCAACAGCCCCGCTGTACGGATGATTCAAGAAAAGGCAACGTTACAGATGGCATCACCACGTAAAGTCGGGGCTTGCTTTCCAGAGTTGAAGTCTGTTAATTATAAGAATGCTAAGTTAATTATAAGATTGCCACTGATTAGTTCCTGAAAGAAGGAGAAAAAAGTTGGAGAAAAAAGTTGCCGTGCTGTGTTTTGGTAACGGATTCTTTTATTTATTTTATTATTATTATTTTTTTACATGTTTATTTATTTTTGAGACAGAGACAGAGCATGAATGGGGAAGGGTCAGAGAGGGAGACACAGAATGGGAAGCAGGCTCCAGGCTCTGAGCTGTCAGCACAGAGCCCGACACGGGGTTTGAACTCACGGACTGTGAGATCATGACCTGAGCCGAGGTCAGATGCTCAACCAACTGAGCCACCCAGGCACCCCAACTGTGATTCTTTTAAATGTCTTCAGCGTGCAGGAAGTGCAAGAAATAAGATGTTGCATACCATTAAAGCACTCGTGGTTTGAAGGTAAACACATTTTGTTTTCCATTGTCTCTTCCATGTTTCGAGGTATTCGTAGCCCCTCAAAACAATCTCATCTATGTGGCACTTCCTTTCTTATTTCCTTGGACATAGTAGGTCCTCAGCAGAGGTTTGGTGGAACTGTCCAGGACATCTCTGGATAGAGATGAATTCTCCCTTTTAGTCCGTCCCACTTTCTTCTCTCTCTCTCTTTTTTTTTTTTTTCAACGTTTATTTATTTTTGGGACAGAGAGAGACAGAGCATGAACGGGTGAGGGGCAGAGAGAGAGGGAGACACAGAATTGGAAACAGGCTCCAGGCTCTGAGCCATCAGCCCAGAGCCTGACACGGGGCTCGAACTCACGGACCGCGAGATCGTGACCTGGCTGAAGTCGGACGCCCAACCGACTGCGCCACCCAGGCGCCCCTCTTCTCTCTTTTTATGTTGACACTTGGCTGTACCATTTTGAAAGCAGCACAGCCAAACTCATCTGCTGATCATTCCAGAAATGGCCTGCATCTGGGAAGTTATATTCCCATTGGGCCGGGATCTAAAAAAAAAAGTAGGAACATCTTTCCTCTGTTGTTGTCTCCACATTTTTGTATCCGGAATTATGAGATAATGTCCTCACAGCTGCAGAGAAATTAAAACAATTTTGGACAGAATGTATTCACTTGTGAAGTGTTACACTGACTGTTGGAAAACGTATTTGGAGGGGAGACCACGTTATAACAGACATACATTTATATTTTGATCTTTGTGTTATTCAGGAGCCATGGACTTGTATAATATTTTTAACCTATTTTTAATATGGCAAGATTTGTACAGTCTAGTTCCATTATTTACTGCACAATTTCAGAAGAAAAAAAACCAGGAAACTCCTTTTTTGAATAATCACATGAAATTAGGGCTAAAGTTTTGTTTGCATACAGGATGCCTGGCTGGCTCAGTTGGTAGAGCATGTGACTCTTGATTTTGGGGTTGTGAGTTTGAGCCCCATGTTGGGTGTAGAGGTTACTTAAAAGAATGCGATCTTGGGGTGCCTGGGTAGCTCAGTTGGTAGAGCGTGTGACTCTTGGGGGTTGTAAGTTTGAGCCCCATGTTGGGTGTAGAGATTACTTAAAAGAATGAGATCTTGGGGAGCCTGGGTGGCTCAATCAATTAAGCATCTGACTTTGGCTCAGGGCATGATCTCATGATTTGTGGGTTTGAGCCCAGCGTTGGGCTCTGTGCTGAAGGCTCAGACCCTGGAGCCTGCTTCAGATTCTGTGTTTTCCTCTCTCTCTGCCCTTCCCCTGCTTGTGCTCTGTCTCTGTCTCTCTCTCTCAAAAAAATAAAAAAAAATTTAAAAAAATAAGAAGTTTTAATTTTGCCAGCTGGTCCTAAAGTCTGATTCCCTGGGAACTTCTCTGCAAGTAAACCACTTCTCCTTTTCAAGAACTGTTGTCTCCGAACCTTCTTTGAGACCCTTTAACCTCCATTTGCTCAGTCTCCTCACCCATGACGAGGTTGGCGGTGAGTACTGTTTCACTGGGTTCTGCTCTGATGGAGTTTAGTTAGAGCGGAACCTCTCATATAGTTAGCTCTCCAGAAATGTTGGCTGTTGTTAAGATGTCTTAGGCACCAAATAAGTGTCTTGTGCTGAAGATCTTGGGACTCAGAAATCAAGAACACGTACGCCCTTGATCCTGGGCACTTCACAGTGTGGTCTGAGAGCCAGAAAAAAGTAATTTAAACACCCGATTTATAGATGGGCCAAAGACTTCACCAGACAAAATATGCAGGTGGCAAACAAGCTTGTGAAAAGAGGCTCTATGTCACATGTCATTGGGAAAAGTCACATTAAAAAACAAGATGCCTGTCTGAATGGCCCAGATCTGGAATTTGGACAGCACCAAATGCTGGTGACGATGTGGAGCCTCAGGAACTCACGTTCACTGCTGGAGGGAATGGAAAATGGCGCAGCCGTTTTGGAAGACAGGTTGGCCATTTTTGTTAAAAAAAAAAAAAAAAAGAAAAAGAAACAGCCCAAAATGGAAGTCATTTGCCATCCAGGACAGCAAAGCAAGACTTACAGTTTCAACCTATCTGAGGAATGTGACCTTTTAACAGTAGACCTGAAATTTGCCGATCAGCTCTAGTGAGCTAATCTGCATGATAACAACCCTCCTATTCCCTTCCCTACAAAGAGAAGATGGAATAATCCTTTCTTCTTGAACAACTTCCTCCTCTACTCTTTTCCTCCAGGGAAACATTCCATTTTGTGCAACACCTCAGAGCATCTCCTACCAGATGGGATGTTGCTTGGGCTCATGAATTGCTTAATGGAGCCAACTACATCTTCAAATTTACTTTGTGAAATTTTGTTTTTTAACAAAAAGCTAAGCATACTCTTTTTTTTTTCAATTTGAGAAACCGAGAGAGAGGGAGAGAGAGAGAGAGAGAGTGACTGAGTGAGTCTTAAGCAGGCTCCATGCTTAGTGCAGAGCCTGATCAGGGCTCAATGCCACGACTCCGGGATCATGACCTGAGCCAAAATCAAGAGTCAGATGCTCAAGCAACTAAACCAGCCAGGAGCCCCTAAACATACACTTATCATCTGCTCCAACAGTTGTGTTCCTTGGTATTGACCCAGATGAGCTGAAGACTCATGTTTATAAAAAAACTTGTGCATGGATGTGTATATACCTTTATAATTACCAAAATTTGGAAGCAACCAAGATGTCCTTCAGTAGGCAAATAGATAAATAAACCGTGGTCCATCTAGACAATGGGATGTTATTCAGCACTAAAATTTGATTAGCTAGCAAGCCACAAAAAGACATGGAGGAAAGTTAAATGCTTACTAAGTGAAAGGAGCCAATCTGAAAAAGGCTCACTATTATGATTCCAACTATATGACATTCTTAAAAAATCAAAACTCAGGAGACAGTAAACAGATAAGTGTTTGGGTTGGGGTTGAGGGGAGGGAATGAACAGGGTGACCACAGAGGATTTTTAGGGTAGTGAAACTACTTATATGATGCTATAATGGTAGATACATGTCATTGTACGTTTGTTCAAAGCCATAGAACGTGCAACACAAGAGTGAGTGCTCATGTAAGCTGTGGACTTGGGGTAAATAAGATGTGTGGGTGTAGGCACATTGGTAGTAACGTGTACCCTTTGGTGGTGGGTATTGATAAGGGGCGGCTGTGCATGTGTGGGGGCAGAGGTTGTATGGTAAATCTCTGCACCTTTCTTGTAATTTTGATAGGAACCTAAAACGGCTCTAAAAAATTAAAATTTCTTTAAGAAAAGTAATTTAAAATTTTTTTAATTCAATTTTTAATTAAAATGTTTTAATGTTTATTTTTGAGAGAGAAAGAGAGAGCATGAGCAGGGGAGCAGCAGAGAGAGAGGGAGACACAGAATCCAAAGCAGGTTCCAGGCTCTGAGCTGTTAGCACAAAACCCGATGTGGGGCTCAAACCCATGAAATGTGAGATCATGACCTGAGCCAAAATCAAGAGTCAGACTTAACCAACCGAGCCATCCAGGCGCCCCTAATTTTTTTAATTTTAAAAAGTTACCCTTTGAAATTTCTTTGGAAGTGCTTAGTTCTATGGATAGAGAATGACATTCAGATGTCTTCTATGCATTTGTCACTTAAAGATTTTCTATTCCCATATGATGCATAGCAATAGATTCAGTAGAATTTTTAATTGAAATTTGAATTCCTGGGTAACTATTGTGTAAGGAGAAAAGGGCATTGAATTCTAGGTCACCTACGCTATTATGAAAACACACCTGACTTCCCTCCTGCTGGGTGCTTATAATTCTGCAGATAACACATTTTTCTTGGAATTGATTTTTTTTTCAAAGTGCAGTCTTTTCTTGGGGTTACTGCTGCTCTTCTTGCCTCACATTTAATTCATCATGTTTTCTCAAGTGGTCTCTCATTAAAGCATACTGTCTTTTGAAGTTCATATTAAAATAACTCAGAATTGTGATGAATGGGCTAGAATATCATATAAGTCAGGGTATAATTGACCACGAGGTGCTTTATTTTAGTCTGATGAATTATTCTGCATTCTCTAATGAATAACACAGAAGTTAGAATGAAAAAAGCATATATCACAAGTAAACAATGTGATAAAAATCTGACTTAAAGTCAGAATGGGAAAAACATGTGGTGCTAGTAATTTTTTCTTTCTTGCTTAGATTTATTTTCCCCACTACAAGTTTAAGTCAGCTAAACTAAAGCCTGAGTCTTCCAGCATGTAAGTGTATGTCAAGGTGGTAGGTTTTGTTTTAGTATTAAAATAAGGACTTCTAGGACTTCATGCATTCTAAAACGTGTTGCTAAAATATCCTATAGGAATGCAAATGGAAACAATTGTTCTCATTTATGAGGCATTGTATGTTTGTGCAAAGGAGAAATTTCCAAACGGTTACAGTGATAATAGCAATAGCATTCAGCTCCTGCTATCTGGAAACGTGCTCTCTATGGCTACTGTTAATGCTTATGAGTAATTAGCTTGATAACTTAAAATTAATCCTCCGCTGGTCAACATGCCAGAAACCAGGCAGTAATGTGCCTTGTGGGAACTCCTTATTAGGAACAACAGATCACACCTGTCAAGCTTCACAGCTGTCAAGCATCTATTTTGAAAAATAATAGGGAGATTTGAGAATGCCTTTGAAATCCTCTTTATTCTTGTCCTGTTACCCTAAATAGCATCTTCCTAGGATCATTTCTTAAGAAGATGCCCATAGACTGAGGTGAGGCCAAGCCACAGTGGAGGCCACTTGGCCTCACCTGTGAGGGATGCTATCGCCTTGAGCGACCTGCGCAGACACAGACTTGACTTGGTTGCGTATTACACACGTGCGTGTGCACACGCACATGCTTCCACACATCAGTTGATTGCTTGATGTTGTCTTTTTTAATGACTGGCATGCTATGAGCTACTCAAAAGCTGGATGGAAGACTCCATTTACTTGGTAAATTTGATGAGAGAGAAGAAAGAAGCAGTCGGAGTGATGGGTTCAAGTCACGCAGGGCAAAGTGAGATGAATTGTCCTCCTCCTGTCTTCCCAGTGAGGTTCTGCAGCTTTAGCGAGGCTCATTATCACCCAACAGACCTGTTAAAAACACAGCTTACTATACCTGTCCCTAGAATTTCTGATTCTGTAGGTCTGGGGTGAGAGCCTAGAATTTGCATGTCTAACATGCTTCTGGCCACTGATTCTGGTTTCAGAGTCCTACTTTGAGAACCACTGCTATGGACTTGTCTATGTGCTAGGGTTTCTCTCTAACGCCTTTCTCTGCTTGGTAAGATCTGCTGGGTTGTAGCACTCAGTCCTCCTCTGCCGCTTGGCCCCAGCATTTTTCTCCTAACCAGCCTTCCTTCATTCAAGGTTATGCAAACTTGATTAAGGTCTAGCTGGGGTGCAGGTTGGGGAGTGGTTCAAACAACGTGGCATTTGTTTCTGCCCTTAGATGAGAACCATTCATAAGCTAGACCATTCTTTCTACCCTGTGTCCATACCCTCAACTCTATGTTCTTCATTTTCGTTTCATAAATGGACCTCAGCTACTTATGAACTGCCTTCTCTAAGGTTCCTCTTAAGGATTCCTCATCGAGACCTGCATCCCTGAACACAGACGGTCAGAGGAGGCATTCATGGGCTGCCTCACCTATTGGAACCATAACCGATGGTTCAAAAGAGCTATTCCAACCTTCTCCCTTGACGAATGAGTATAGTAAAGCATAGGTTATGGTTCCACATTTACTTAAGGGGTCCGTTTTCACCAAAAGCAGGACTCCTTGATCATAAACAGTCTACATGATGGTTAGCAAATGCTTCCTTATGATGCAAACATATGCCCTAAGAATTAAGTGCTTTATGTAAAGACAGGGGACAACTTATCAGCGAGATGGAGGGGCAGATGGGCCTGAGTGAGACACTGTGCTCTGACATATGCCAGGAGGTGGCAAGGAGCCCAAAGTTCAGGAATAAACAGTAACAGTGATGTTTCAAGCCAATGGGACACGTGAGTGAAAATATTAAGGCAGGGCTTGTCAGCTGGGGTGCAGGTTGGGGAGTGGTTCAGACAACATGGAATTTGCCCCGTGGCTTGAATTTATTTTACTCACTGTTACGGGTTTAATTGTGTGTGAGCGGGGTGAACCCTCAGTGCAGTAGGACCGGGTCCTTTTACAAAGGGGGAATTTGGACACAGACGCACTCAGATGTGAGGGTAGAAGGCCATGTGAAGACTAGACTGGCTGCCTTAAGCCAAGGAAATAGGGGAAGTTAAGAGAAAGGCGTGGAACGAATCCTTCCCTAGAGCCCTCAGTGAGAGCATGGCCCCACGGACACCTTGATCTAAGACCTCTAGCCTGCGGAATGGTGACGATGAATTCCTGCTGTCTGAACAACTTACTTTGTGGTGCTTTCTTATAGCAGCCTAAGAAATGTGCAGTCCCTGTATTTCATTTTGAATTTTAAATGATATCAAGAACAGTGTGAGATTGTGATTCATAAGAAACATATTTGGTAATTCAGGTGACCAAAATACATATCTCTTGTATTTGGTCTTCATCTACTGGTTCCTGGCTCAAACCCCTCGAGATGCCCTGTGACAAGAGTGATGGAGGTGACCTTTGCTGTGCTAATGTACCGCCTTTTGGAAAACCTAAGGCTGGGGGCTACTTCTGAGTGACCCCAGCCTATGAACTTTCAACCTCACCCCTACATCTGGGAAGGGGAGAGGGGCTGGGGGATGAACTGGTTGCCAATGGCCAGTGATTTAATCAGTTGTGCCTCTGTAATGAAGCCTCCAGAAAAACCCAAAAGAGGTTAGAGAGCTTCTAGGTTGGTGAAGACACAGGGGTGAGGAGCCTAGAGAGGTTGTGAAGGCTCCATTCTCTTTCCCCAAACCTTGCCCTAAGTATCTCTTCTGTCTGCCTGTTCCTGAGGTATAACTGTTATTAAAAAATGATCATGTGGTAGAATGTTTCTGTGTGTTCTTGTGAGCTGCTCTAGAAAATTAACCAAACCCAAGAAGGGGGTTGTTGGAAGCTTCAGTCTTCAGCATGGTGGTCAGAAGCAGGTAACAGCCTACACTTTCTGTTGGCATCGGAAAGGGAGGGGGCAGTCCTGTAGGCGTGAGCCCTTTACCTGTGGGATCTGCTGTTAGCTCTCTTTACAGGCTCAGAAGTGATTTAAATTCTCTGACACCCGGGGCGCCTGGGTGGCTCAGTCGGTTTGGTGTCCAGCTTTGGCTTAGGTCATGATCTCGTGGTTTTGAGTTTGAGCCCCCCTGTCAGGCTCTCTGCTGTCAGCACGGACCCTGCTTTGGATCCTCTGTCCCTCTGGCTTTCTGCCCCTCCCCTGCCTGCACTCTGTCTCACTTTCGTTCTCTCTCAAAAATAATTAAACTGAAAAAAAATTCTCTGACACCCTACTGGTGTCTGAGAATTGCTCAGTGGTATGCAGGGAATTCCCCCCCCCCCCCGTCCCCCGCCAAAAACACACATTGGAATTGGGTCCTGGAACGCAAAAGAAGCAGTATTTTTTTTAAATATGTTTTTTCTAACTATTTAAAAATGTTTATTTATCTTTGAGAGAGAGACACACAGAATCTGAAGCAGGCTTCAGGCTCTGACCTGTCAGCACAGAGCCTGCTGTGGAGCTTGAACCCACGAACCTTGAGATCATGACCTGAGCCAAAGTTGGACGCTTAACCGACTGAGCCACCCAGCCACCCCCAAAAGAAACAGTATTTACGTTGTTGGATTTTCATGTTCTCCAAAAGGGGGTTATGGGTTATGAATATAATTTAGTGTAGAACTGTGTTGAAGAGCGGATTTTATGCTTTCTGTGGATATTGTGCTTTTGGAAAGGCTTGAAACAACACGTAGAAATTCATAAGATTGATCTTACTCATAAACAATTGAAAACCATTTTCTTTATTGTTATATCCAAACTTATTAAGGGCTCTTAGAATTCGGCTTCTCCATGGTTAATTACATGAGCTACCCAGGACCTTGTAAATTATTAGCAGTCACCTCTTATGTGCAAATCATTCATATTGATTGACTACATCTTGCCAACTAGACTAGACGTCACTAGTCACAGCTGGACGTCACTTTGACTTTAGACGATCACAGGTGGTCCTTCATAAACATGTCTGTGACCATCTTATAAAACCACCTTTCTTGTCATTTTGGAAAAGAAGACATTAAATTTTTTTTGAAAGCTTGCAATTTATGATGGGTAAGTGACCTGGAATGTGAAATAGGTTCTTTTGACTCCCAAGTTGGACATACTTTTAATTATTAGAATATTTTTTTGTTGTTCAAAGGAGCAATCTGTTGCATATTTTTTAGACTTCCTGGGTTCTAGTATCTTCATTTACAAGGGGAGAACATTGGGCTTGAATCTCTCAACCCTGGCGATTCTTGCGGTGATGTAGAATGTTTCTCAGAATCTTGTGTTGCCAGTATTTCTGATGGCTTTTGCATGTTACTCAGATCCACAACAATGAGTAACCTGGCATGTCTAGAAGAGTCCTCGGTGGGGGGGTGCATTGGAGGTTTAGCGCTATCATGGGATGCTTAGATCCTCCCTCCCAGCCCATTCTGCACTTTTCCCTTTCTCCTCAGACCCTGGTGACCATTTTTCGGAAAGTTCCCCATGTCATGTTCACTTCCAAGATGTGAGTGGTTTGCATCATCATTCTGGTCCCACCCTGAGTATTCTGGAATGGAATAATCTCTATGTGATCTTCATACTCAAACAGAATGGACTCTGGGCTGTGTCTTCTCCTCTAAGCTTTGACCTTTTTCTTAGGCTTATGTTTTGGAGACAGTGATCAGAGTATTTCGTTAACTAGAGAATCAGCAGGCAGAAGGTCTGAACCTTAATAATTCCTCACCCCTTTGCTCTTTTGGTTCGCAAGGTTTCAGTGGGGATTCAGGGATGGAAAACTCAGAACAGGGTGACGTGTTACTGAGATGCGGAAACTCTTTCCCCTGGAAAGTTCCTTGTATTACAAGACAATTACACGTCATTCACGAGTTAGATTTGTTTTGTTTCCAGCAGGAACATGGATTAAATGACCCTCAGAGGGCTTCACTGATTTGTAATTATATGGTATCATCTGAGTCAGAATTCTACAGTTTACAAACATTTTGAGAGCGTATTTAGAAACACATTTCGAGTCCCTTTTCTGGTCTTGGTTGTGTTTACAGAACAGGCTTGGCCATATTTGGATAGATTTTATTCTTTTTTTTTTTTTTTTCTTTTTAACATTTGTTTCTTTTTGAGAGAGAGGGAGAGACGGAGTGCGAGCGGAGGAGGGGCAGAGAGAGAGGGAGACACAGGATCTGAAGCCGGCTCCAGGCTCTGAGCTGTCAGCACAGAGCCCGACACGGGGCTCAAACCCATGAACTGTGAGATCATGGCCTGAGCCGAAGTCAGACGCTCAACCGACTGAGCCACGCAGGTGCCCCTGTATAGCTCTTATACTTTCACAGACAGGAAGTGGCAGAAATGCCCACTGATGCAAATGCTCTGCACAGAAGGTGACTTTATGAAGATCTAAGAGAAGGTCTCAGCTGATTACCTGCGGAGAAGTCAGAATTCTAACAGCTCTCAAAACATTTTGAGATCACCGTAAAGTGCTTTTTTCAGTTGGTATCAGTGAGAGGAGCAGTCGTACAGCAGTCTTTCCGGGTAGGACACGGTTGAATCCTCATGTAAGTAAGAGAGCTTATGACATCATTGTTTTAATGGCCGCCTACATGCCTTTGCTTTTTGCTAAAATTTCTCTTGATCAATTTTCTGTTTCGTCCATGTTTAAAAATTTTTTTTTTAACGTTTATTTATTTTTGAGACAGAGACAGAGCATGAACGGGGGAGGGGCAGAGAGAGAGGGAGACACAGAATCGGAAGCAGGCTCCAGGCTCTGAGCCATCAGCCCAGAGCCTGATGCGGGGCTCGAACTCACGGACCGCGAGATTGTGACCTGAGCTGAAGTTGGCCGCTTAACCGACTGAGCCACCCAGGTGCCCCTGTTTCGTCCATGTTTAAAACATCCTACAGTAAGGGCGCCTGGGTGGCTCAGTCGGTTGAGCGTCTGACTTGGGCTCAGGTCATGATCTCACAGTTCATGGGTTCAAGCCCCGCGTCAGGCTCTGCGCTGACAGCTCAGAGCCCGGAACCTGCTTCGGATCCTGTGTCTCCCTCTCCCCCTGCCCCTCCCCTGCTCATGTACTCTGCGTTTCTCTCGCTGTCTCAAAAATCAACATTAAAAAAAGTTTTTTAAACATCCTACCATAAAAACGCAGCAACAATAACAATTAAGGAACAGAAAATGCCAAAGAAGTCTTTTACGCATCGCTAGTGAGTAAATGTTAAAGTCGACTTCAGCGTGCTGTAAATTTGCGTACCATCATAGTCTTTCCAGAGAATTCTAGTAAAAGATGTAATTAAGAGTTGTGTAAAGTTATGTTTTTCCACATTGCTCATGCATTTTTTCCTGCTTTGATAATGATTTTAATTCCTCGCAGGAACTTTGGAATGGTGCTGACATGTTTTTTTAAAAAAAGATTTCTGTCCTGCCTTTCAATTGTTTCATCCACAGCCTCACGACAAAGTTGCTTTTAAATGCACAAATAAAAAATAGCCACCAATGACGACTTGAAACATATTGAAACAATACCATGTTCTTCTTCTGAATACTTTTTTTTATTTATCTCATCTTTTTATTATTATAACTTCAACCCTTTCTTTTTTTTTAAATTCCCAATTTTGAAGTTTTTTTTTTCAATATATGAAGTTTATTGTCAAATTGGTTTCCAGACAACACCCAGTGCTCATCCCGAAAGGTGCCCTCCTCAATACCCATCACCCATTCTCCCCTCCCTCCCATCCCCCATCAACCCTCAGTTTTTAAGAGTCTCTATGCTTTGGCTCTCTTCTTCTGAATACTTTCAAGAGGACACAATTCTGTTCCTTTCAGGAAAGAATGTGTCAATATGAAGTCATGTTGTCATGCATCCTCAGAGAGGCTGGCCCCCTGAGAAGGAGTTTGTGGGGACTTAATGAGATCTGTTCTTGGGCTAGAATGCTCTGCAGCTCACCTGCTGTTTCCTGTCGATCCACCTTCCTCTTCTGCACGGGAAGGGCTCGCTTTCCTGTGGCTCTTGTGTCCTGCCACTACGTGGTTAACTTCTTCAACACCCTCACCTTTTTCAAAAATTATGCCTCATATCTACTTGGCTTTTTCCAAAAGCCTCTCAAGTGGAGAAAACTCATTCTCTCCCCCTGCACATATATGGGAAGGTGATTGGTTTTCACAGGTTGTGTTAGTCATGAAGCATATGCTAAGCTCTTGAGATGTGAGCTCACGACCGTACTGGGTGGCGTTCCCAGGATCACCGCCTCAGGGCAGTGAAGGACCCAGCACGGGGCAGGAGTTGGGCTGTCATGCCATCTGTGACCACAGCCTCAAGTGGATACCATAGCATCATCTGGAGCTGGAAATGCCTCGGATGTTACTGTGAATGGGACAAGGGGGTTGGTCCTTTGTGGCCCAGCATCAGCCAGTCACTCCATGTGGGACTCTCCCGGAAGCAGTGTGGCCTTGGGTTAAGTAACCTCTCCCAGCAAGTAGAGTTTATGGGAGGGGAAAGGAGGGGTTTAGGTAATAATCATCAGTACTCTTTTAAACTACACTTTTCTACCTTATACTTTTTAAACTACACTTTTCCTCCCTGAGCATAAACACTTAACCATTTTCCTGCTTTTCTTTGGTTTCTACAACTGCTCTGTGTCTTTCATCACTGGGCCTTCGTTCCATAATCCCTCAAAGTTCGGACAATCTGTTGGCCGAGCGTTGACCACGTGTGTCCCATTGTAAGAAACAGGGCGTCTGTCGGTCTACAGATTCCAGGGTCAGATCGAGATCTACTGAGTCAGTCCCGGAGAACCGCAATGTCTAACAGATTCCGTGGGTGATTCTTTGCACCAGCAATTTTGGAAGCATTGTTATTACTGGTCCTTCCCCTTTTAATTTCCTGGGTAGTCCTGTCTAGATGTACTTTCCATACGGGAGGCCATCGAAACTCACACTGAGTGTCCTCAGTGGACCTCCATCCGGCCACTGATAACACCTCACTGCTTAGAATCACAGGCTACTAGTAGTCTGTAACATACAGATCGGTTTCAGAAGTCCTTCACGAATCGTTTCCTGAAAGCAGACTGGGGAAGGCAGGGGTAGCCTGCCCGAGAGTAACTCTCAAAGATGTGTCAGTGTGGCAAAGACAAGGAATTGGTAGAGGGCCAACATAAATTTGTATGAGAGTTCAGTGAATCTAAGAAGTCATGGATGGAACATCTATTTTTATGCAACCCCAATGACACTAAAATCATGACACAGGCTCGGAGATGGTCTTTGTTAAAAGACGCATCACTGGGTCACACTAATACCTTGTTGCTTTGTCATACGTTCTATCTGGTCCGGGAGGTTTGGTAATTTCTTCTGTGTCCATTGGCACTTTTTTGTTCATCTATCGGTAATCATGTGGCATACCTCGTTCTGTGTCCCATTGCTTCAATCCTGTAACGTATTCGTTACTAGTGGCAAGAAAATAGGACAGTGCAGTCTCGTGGCAGTGAGTCTTACCTGCACTCCTTCATTCTGTGTACACCACAATTTTGCCTTTCAATGCCAAATCATTGCCTAATTACATTCATCTCATTTTAAACGGGAGTCAAACCCAACATGTGTAGAACCAACAACGTACAGAACTCAGTGTCATTGGTGACAGTGAGCGCAGCTGGGACCAAGGTCACATTCATGGAATGTTGACCGCCATGTCACGGCTGCTACCAGGCCAACATTCACGGCATCACACCAAACTACAGTTGGGGAAAGTGCACCCTGACTTTGGGGACAGTCTGGCGGTGCATTTCAAAGAAGCACAGTGTCCCACAGCTTTGCCTCAGGCTGTTGAAGGGACATATTCTACATCCAACAAGCTGGATCCTGGGCGTTAATCTTGCTTCTAGAACTCATTGCCCTTTTCATTTCTGCCAATCTTTCTTTCTGTGCTTTGTCTCGAATTCCCGTGGAATATAGCAGGTGTATCTGGGGCCCCATGTTAGTGGGGACCCCGTGTCCCAGACTGGACAGTACTGGTGGTTGCCATAGAGGCTGAGCTGAACCTATAGAACTGAACCTGGCATCAAAAGTTCAGATGCTGCCACGTCCCCACTCAGACACCTGCTGAAGGGACCACTGATATGCAGCCCACTGAGCCGGTGGAGGTCCCCACGCCAGTGTCTTTTCGTGCAGTGATCTTCGTGCAGATATCCCTGTGCCTTTTGATGCCAAAAATAATTTCTGCTTGTATATTTACATTATTTTATATAGAAATAAGTCTTTATATCTCAGGTTTATGCCCAGAGACTCAATATGCCATTTGCTCCGGCCTCTTTGGATTCTTTCTGTCCTCCTTCCCTGCTCTGTCCCCTTCCTTCTCCCTTACTGCTCCTTCTCTTCTCCTCTTCCCAGTCTTGTCTTTCTCAACATCACACACACAAATGATTAAAGTCAGGAAAGCTTTGAAGAAGAGGAAGAGGAAGAGGAAGAGGAAGAGGAAGAGGAAGAAGAAGAAGAAGGAAGAAGGAAGAAGGAAGAAGAAGAAGGAAGAAGATGCAGGTGTGGCTGACCACGGTGCCCACCTTGGGGAAGGCGGGCGGTTGTTCCTACACAGTAAACGTGACAGGTCTGCCTGGCGGGACTCACCACTTTAGTCCACAGGCGTGTGTTTACCTTCTAGAAGAGCCGAAACGGCGATTGGCGAGAGGTTCCTGGAATCGGAGGAACTCACGCACAATTGGCACGTGAAGTAAACATTTCAGAGTGATGAATGAGAAGGAGGGAAGGAGACTGACATTTATAGGGACCGTTCTTTATTGCTCAGGTCTCCCATCAACAATGCTTTCGGTGTTCAATTTATAGCAGGTACTCTACTGTCATGCTTCCCTTGCTTTGTAAAACGAGTCATTTACTAAATTTTAGTTATTACCTTTAATGCTCCCTCTAAACCTCCTTATGGCTGGATTTATTTCAGCCTAAGTCATTTATTCTGCCTTGAAATCTTCCAAGGTTTTATGTGATTCCATGGAAATGGCTCATCTTAGTGGAGGTGTCTCTGGAAAATAGAAATATGGCTTTAGACAATACATCTCTGAAATCTTAACTGTGGCAAGAATGCATCAGTAACTAGCATATCCTTCCAGAGATTAAACTGGGTAGACTGATGCTTGAAACGTCCTAAGAAAAACCAGTCCTCTGATCCCCTGGTGGGTCCTACCATTCTCATAGGGACACTAAGGAGTAAAAATTCTGTCTTGATCTGATAGTCTCCTACATGTAGAATCCTTTGGAATATTCCTTGTCAAAATTCATAGTAAAATGTTAATAAAATGTAATGTTTTCCCATATGGCATAGTCTGGCACTTGGCTGTTCTATAAATTTTCTTTAGATAACTTTAATTACATGCGTCTGTAGCAAGATAATTAGCACGGTTATGTCTTAAATAATTTATATTTTATACTGCATGCAAGCTCTGGTTCCATTTTTAATATTGCCATGATGAGTGGAAACAGAATAGTGAACCCACTTCCTAAAAGCACCTGTCCAAGAAGGTGAAAAATGTGTTCAGTCTACTCATTTCATCCTTTTTACCTCCTCATGACCTAATGATTAAAGTGTAAATTTTTTGTACGACTCCTTATCCATTCGTTTACTTATTTCATCAGTAATATTTGTTGAGGTTGTGAGGGAGCCAACTGTAAGGAAGAGATATAGACAGACCGTGTCTCTAATGTGTTCTCAGGCAGATGGTCAGTAACTAGAAGCAACCCAAGTAGATTTCTGTGTGTCCACCACGATAGAGTGTTTTGGAGGACAAGTGCAGGGAGCTTGCACGAGTGTGTGTAACAGGGGGTCTGTGATAGTCAGGGTATAGGTGGTCAGGGAAGGCTTCCTCAAAGAAGTGGCATTTGCAGTGACCCGAAGGACACACGGGGGTCTGGCTTGGCAGAGGCACCGGTTCCTGATGGAAGGTTCTCATTCCCAAACAAGCTGCAGGGTATGAAGAGGTGACACCCAGACAGTGTGGCCAGGCATGCATTCCAGTGCTGGGCATTTGGAGAGAGGTACGTTGTGTGTGGACAAACGTTGCTCTACAGAATTCAGCTCAATTTGAGATATTTGTAGAATCCAGAGGGAATTTTTTGAGAGGGAGTAGGGGATGAAAGGCCATCGATTTACTGAGAGTGATCCATAACATTAGAAAGAGATTCTACTTACGAACAAGTATAAACACAAAGCTCTCTTTTTTTTTCCTATCCTTTGAAGTAGACTTTTTTAAAGTTTATTTATTTTGAGAGTGACAAGAGCACAAGCAGGGGGGAAGGGGAGATGGAGGGAGAGGAGAGAGAGAGAGAGAGAGAGAGAGAGAGAGAGAGAGAGAGAGAAAGAATCCCAACCAAGCTCCACACTCTGAGCATGGAGCCCTATGTGGGGTTTGAACTCATGAACCGTGAGATAATGACCCAAGCTGAAGTCACATGCTTAACAGGCACCCAGTAGATTTTATTTTTTAGAGTAGTTTTAGGTTCACAGCAAAACTGAGTAGGAATTACAGAGATCTGTTGACTTTGTGCTCCCACATATGAATAGCCTGTCCTATGATGAACATCCCTCACCTGAGTGGCTCATTTGGTTAAGGGTCTGACTCTCAATCTTGGCTCAGGTCATGACCTCACAGTTCGTGAGTTTGAGCCCCACATCAGGCTCTGCCCTGATGGTGTGGAGCCTGCTTGGGGTTCTGTCTCTCCTTCTCTCTGCCCCTCCTGTGCTTGTGCTCTCTCTCAAAATAACAATAACAATAAAAAAAATAGTTCAAGCCACATAAATGCCTCATCCAATGTCCTTCTGTTACGTTATCTTTTAGCTGCTGTGGAATGTGTGAGAAAGTTCCAAGTATATTAACAGTAGAAAAGCACATCCTTATGATAACATGAAATTAAGTATATTATTCCATGGTTCAAATTAATAGGAAATTATTCTGGATTAAAGTGAATTCCTAAATTTTAATCCATGCCTTCATTTTATTTTTTATTTTTTAAAAAAATTCTATTTATTTAAGTAATCTCTACACCCAGTGTGGGGCTTGAACTCACAACCCTGAGATTAAGAGTCACAGGCTCTTCTGACTAAGTCATTCAGGCTCCCCTCAATGTTTTCATTTTAAAAAACTTAACAATGAGGGGTGCCTGGGTGGCTCAGTCAATTAAGCATCTGACTTCTGACTTTGGCTCAGATCATAATCTCACAGTTGTGAGATTGAGCCCGGTCAGGCCCTGCATGGAGCTGACAATGGAGCTTGCTTCAGATTCTCTCTCTCTCTCTCTCTCTCTTTCTCTCTCTCGGGCTCATTCGGTTAAGTGACAGACTTTGGCTCAGGTCAGGGTCTCAGGGTTTGTGGGTTCAAGCTCCACATCAGGCTGGCTACTGTCAGCACAGAGCCCCACGTAGGGCTTGAACCCATGAACCCTGAGATCCTGACCTGAGCAGAAGATCCTTAACTGACGGAGCCACCCAGGCGCCCCCAAAAACTTGTGTTTAATATGAGAACAAAATTGTTAACTGAAAGTCACAGTTTGTAGGGTTGAATGGTAAATGTTTGGGCCATAGTGGGTTTTCTGGGATAGTTTCAATTTCAAATGTTCCTTACTGCCGTTGGACAATGGCTTAGTGCTATGTTTCTGAAATGGAAAATTGATTAGTCCTTGTTCCACACCTACACCTGGTTATGTTAAGGAAAATATGTGGGATCTGTTCTCATTCTCTTTTCTTTTTTCAAATGGTTGTATCTCGATAGCTAGTTTTCATTTATCTTTATCCTTGTGGGTTGTCTTTGAGGGAACGAAGTGTTTTCTTTACCTGAAGCTTTTGAAGAATTATTTTTCTTTAAGGAGAAAAAAAATCAAAAGGCTAGAAGAGACTTTGAAAATGTCATTGAAATAATGTCTGGGTGCAGTTGAGTGAACTTATATAAACTCTTTGAAAGTTGGATTGACTAGCATTCATGTTTGATCTAGTTAAACCAATAAAATACAGGATGTAATCTTTATATAATTACCAAAGTCCCGCTGTCTGATCCTACCTGGAGGTTACAATAATGATTCAACAGGCAAACGCCTTTCTTGTCTGATGTACTTTGACTCTTTATCTTTGCTGGCTTTAACCCAGAACAAGACTCGATTGCCAATACTGTATTTTATTTTTGTTGTCAAGTGGCTTAACTGGGGAAGGCTATTGTAATCTGACTAAGAACTTCCCCTGGGGCGGGTTGTTGAAAACTACTGGATTCTTGTATTTTTCCATTACTCTCCTGCTCAAAGAGCATCACAGGTAAGCAATGTAGGTGGATGGTAGTGTGTGTGCACCTGGCTGAAACACAGTAGCTGGAGTTAAGTCAGGGGTTTACCCACATCCTTGATGCTATTAGGCAGGGTTTTTAGATGTTCTTTGTAGAGATAAATAGAATGCCAAAGGCTGATTGATAAAGGCAAAAGCACAGAACAGCTGCAAAACCTTTACATGGGCGGGGGGGGGGGGGGGGGGGGGGAGTTGTTTTAAGAAAAACAGGAAACTTAAAACACCAAAAGGAAATGTAGAGACACATATCTATGTGTGTGCATGTTTGTGTGTGTGTATAGACAATTTTTTCATGGAGCAAACCTTATGCATAAAGTCAAAAGGCCAACGATCACTGGAAAATTTCTACAACACCTATTATAGACAAATGATTATTCAATCTAATTGGCCCTCGTAGCTGCTACAATGGCTATGGTTAAGCATTCAGAAAAGAAATGGTAAAATGCACAGACTGTTCACTCTAAAGGAAATGCAAATGGCTGAAGGAAATTAAACCAAAAAGAATACCATTGTCCAGTCATCATATTGGCAAACATGGCAGGATTGTTACCATCCAAGGAGAAAAACATGGCGGGCTGCCTCTTCTGAGCCTCACTAATAAGATTGCATTGGGTTATACAGAGGAACTGGGAGATTTTAAGTACAGGATTACTCCCCGACTCCTGAAAACAATAATCGTCGCAAACAAAGTAACGTCAATCATAATGGACTTTTTTTCTGACCTCTAACTCCGTGCCAAACATTTTGCTCAATACTTTATGTGGATTATGATTTTAATCTTCTTAAGCATTCTAGGACATACTGTCTTCAGTGACAAAAAAACCTATTACGACCAAAATGATCTTTCATGCTTGCTTGCTATTGCCCCAAATATTTCTGTATATAATGATAGTTTTTCATTTTGTGATTAGTGGGAAATTTTGCTTAAAATGAAAATGCCTTGGTTGAGGAAATGCATTGATGTTAATTCCCCCCGAATGTAAACAGCTTAGCAGATAGGCTCTGTGACTATTAGTTTCTCTGTAATTTTGACAGGTGTATGAGCCAATACCATGGGGAGCACTGGGTTTCCGCATGGTGCCAGGCACTAGAGGATGCATTTGCTGGGCAGCCGAAGGCAGTCTTTGCTGGAGTTTTGGCGTTTTGTTGTTGAGGTCTGGCCATTTTATCTATAGTCAAAGGAAACAAAAGGAAACTTAGTCAAGGTGTTGTAGGTACACGACTTGTCCAATCCTCTCCTTTTTTTTTTTTTTTTAACCCTCTGACATGTACTACATAACACATTTTATTTCCAGCAATAAGTCCAAATCCACTGTAATCTGCGTTCTATCTATTTACCCAACCACCCCTCCTATTCTCTGCTTCAACCCCTCAATCTGATCTGTTGCTTCTGGAATGTACGATACTCAGGACCATCCCAACCAATTCATTCCCGTCCTTCCAAGGTTCTGAGTCTGGAGATTTCCTTCAAAACGCTCCATAAAAGTCGCCCTTTGTTTAGCTGAACCTTTACCCATTGTGGTGTGACAACTGTGTTTAACCATTTGCTTCATGAATGTGGATATTTTACTTGGCTTCCCAGTTTCTTGACTTTAAAAATGGGTAAATGAAGTTTATGTCATTACATGGGATGCCTAGGGAGGCTGAATATGGCAAACACCAAAGCAAGTGCCTGCTGTGTAGATGTGGTCATTAGTACGATAGTATTATTTATTGATAATAATCTTGTCAAAGGCATATTACCCCATTGGTGTTACTGTATCAGCCAGGCAGCAGTTGCCATGCTGACTTTGCAGCCCCAGTGCCTCTCACGTGACCTTTGATGGAAGCCGTCTCTGTGAGAATCAGGAGCTGGTCCATTTGCTGGTGTGAAGCATTGAAGCAAAGAGGGAAAAGGAAGCCCTGTCTCTGGGACCACAGTCTAGTTTGGGAGCTGACTTAAATAAAAGACCTATATCCTAAGACAAGAGAGGATGGGGTACATACTTCTCTCCAGAGCAGCCCAGCAAATGCAGAAGCAGTGAAGACACCCTTAGGTTCTCCAGAGGTCCTCCCCATCTATCCAGGAAAAGAAAGACTTAGAAGGGACCGGGGTGGAAGCTGGGCCAGGTCAGTAGGGGGACGGGTAGGTTGATCTTAGTTTAGCTGAAACTGGAGGTACATTCTGGGATCTGGGGATGTAAGGCTGCCGAGGAGAGTTAGGGCCATATGATAGATATAATAGCTAAAGCTTTAACGTGGGGCTGAGGCTGTTTAGCACGATGATCCGAGCCTAGTGGAGGAAACTTTCTGATCCTATACAGATGAGATTGACTCAGTAGGAATCCTAGATTATGAACATATACTATTGGACATAAGATATATTGAGACAGATTATTGGGAGCAGAAGAGAAAAATGTGGTATATCCGTACAATGGGATTGGACAATAAAAAGGAATGACGTATGGTTTTTGTGGCAATGCAGACAGAGCAAAAATACCATACCGTTTAGCAAAATGTAAAACATGATGCCCAGTGAAAGAATCCAGACACAAAAGGCCACATGTTGTATAATCCCTTTTCCATGAGGTTTCCAGAATCAGTCTGTAGAAAAGGAAAGTAGGTGAGTGGTTGCCAGGGGCTGGAGGGAGGGAGATGGCGGAGTGAGTGCTAAGGGATACATGTTTCTTTCTGGGCTGGTGAAAATGTTCCAAAAATAGATAGTGGTGATGGTTGCACAGCCTTCTGAATATACCTTTTAGTATTTAGAGCATACTTTTTACTACAGACCGCTGGTTTCTATACTTTAAAACAGTGTGCTTTCTGTGTATGTTTTATCTCCATGAGCTTGTTATAAAAGGATTTTTAAGAAGATATATTGATTTTCTTTTCTCTGAACTGAGCGCCAGTGTAATACTAATCTATGACTAGAATACGATGTTGTCAAAATTCAAAGTTTAGAGATTCAGACAGAGGAAATGGACTTACTTGATGTCATACCCAACCGTGAACTTCCAAGAGCTGGAGGCCACGACATCTAAATTATGGGGTGGTTGGTTTTACTATCCCTACCAGCTACCCCAGTCTAACACACACTCACGTAACCTATCCCAGCCAAAGGAGGAGTTGTGACCAAGATGTCAGTCATGTGGAGTATGAGATTTCCCAGCAGAAATGCTAACGTTAGAGACAGTAAACCGTAGTCCTGATCTTTGTTCTGTACCGAGTGAATATCAGGCCGTGCTAACTGGCATGTGGGTATTATTTCATTTCCTTATGCCAGTGACCTCACGCGTGGCATATGGTTATGTCTTTTTTTTTTTTTAATTTTTTTTTTCAACATTTATTTATTTTTGGGACAGAGAGAGACAGAGCATGAACGGGGGAGGGGCAGAGAGAGAGGGAGACACAGAATCGGAAACAAGCTCCAGGCTCTGAGCCATCAGCCCAGAGCCTGACGCGGGGCTCGAACTCACGGACCGTGAGATCGTGACCTGGCTGAAGTCGGATGCTTAACCGACTGCGCCACCCAGGCGCCCCTGGTTATGTCTTATAGATGGATCAATTGAGGTACACGGATAGTAAATCCCTTGTGCCCCGTCACACATCCAGTGACAGGGCAAGAGAAGGCTTTTCAGTGAGGTCTGACTCCCAGGCAGCCAGCAGGAGACATGGCTCAGACACTTTTCCTTTTAGGCAGCTTGAAATCCTCATTAATTTATATGTCTTTGTTTCTATCATGGGGTCAAGGCCAAAATTGGACTTACATTAGAAGCGCACTTTCTATTTTGGGAAGAGAGAATGATAGGAGGGCAAAAACGGGTCTTTTGTTAATGACAATATTGAAAAATGAAATTCACACTATGTAGCCATGAGTTAGAAAATTATTGAATGAGCCAATATTTCTTTTTCTTTTTGCAGAACAACGGTTCCCTGGTTTGGTGTCAGAATCACAAGCAGTGTTCTAAGGTATGTTCCCTACAACTGTATCCGTGTTGTTAAAAGCGTTTAATTTTGGAATGATTGTAGAGTCACAGGAAGTGGCAAAGACAGCAGAGAAGGTACGTGTACTGTTCATCCGTTCCCCACCAAATGCTTACGCTTTCCATGTTTGTAGAACACCATTAGAAGCAGAGAACCGACACGGGTGCAATGTATGTATATCCATCTGTGACGTTTCATCACGTGCAAATTCAGTTCAATCAAGATACCTGTGGCGGTTCTTCTGTATGTCGCCTTATTTCTCTGTTTGTACCTTTTTCAATCCAAATAAATTTTAAGGAGAAAACATCTTCTGGTTGGAACCAGAAGGTTTACTGCATCCTACCTATCCTTACGTGATTTTGTACGTAGTTTGATTTGCAGGAATTTGCGGTACTGTCATTCATAAGAAATGCACAGTTGGTCATTCAGATGACCAAAATATACTTTCCATATATTTGATCTTTCTCTATGGTTCTTGGCTCACAGCTCCCAAAACCTTGGAATTTTCTGAGCAGTAAGAGCAATGGTAACGTCTTTTGTTATATTTGGTCTCTTGTCCTCCGTTTCTAGAATCCCTTCAGAGCTCTACAGGTGAATGGGTGTCCACCCCTTACCATCATAACGACCCCTGGCCATCACAGTGGGGTTTATGTGAATGAGGTGACTTTTGGAACACGTCTGAGGATGGGGGCTCATTGCTAGGGGAACCCACTCTGAATAGAAGGTTGGAACTTCCAGCACCCCTGCCCGTGATTGCCAGGGAGGGGAGAGGGCTGGAGGCTGAATCAACCATCAACTGCCAATGATTTAATCAATTTTGCTTAGGTTAGGAAGCCTCCATTTAAAAGCAAAAACAAGAAAAGAGGGTGTTCGGAGAGCTTGCAGGCTGGTAAACACGTACAGATGTAGATTTGGGGACAGGTGATGTACCCGGAACATCATCGTCATTTCCCTGTGCGTTGCTTTGGGCTTCGGTTCCATCTGGCTGTTCCTGAGTTAACATCTGTTTATAATAAACCCGTCTAAACTGATTAATTACTAGTAAGTAAAGTGATTCTCACGTGTCCTGGTGAGCCGCCCGAGCAAATGAATGGAAACCAATGAGAGGATCAATTGGACCCTCCCATCTACACCAGCTCAGTCAGAAGCACAGGTGACAAGGGGACTTGCCAGGTTGGCATCAAAATGGGTGTGGGGGCATGGAGGAGGGGTTGGGGAGCAGCCTCCTGGGACTGAGCCCTTAACTGGTACAATCTGATACTGTCGCCAGGTACATGGTTTCAGAATTGAGTTAAATTGTAGGACACTCAGCTGATGCGGGAACGTTGGTGAACGGCTGGGGTAAACTGTCCCCCGACCATCCATGTGCAGGTTGGAATTGGTTGCCGAACATTTAGAATTGCTGGTTAGTTTGATCCTTTAAATTCAAAAGTGTCTTCTCCATTTTTGAATATTCCTTCCTGCACACACACAGTCTGAAGTTGCCATTCATACATTTCATAGCATACATTTTACCTCAATCCCAAAACATCGCAAATTAAGAAAAAAAAGAATATATATGTATTTGTAATATGTAGTATATAAATGAGTCAAGTTTACTACTGGCTAAAAATATTGGCAACTTTGGGATCATAATAGTGTTTGACAAAATTTATGTCATAAACATTACTATTAGACCGGAAATTGAAACAGTCCTTTATTGTATAACTAAAATTTTATCTGAGCCATACATAATACTGAAATAGCATATTTATGAGGAACACGATTATTTTGAGAGGTCTTTGAAACGCATATCTCACGGTAAATGATTGTAGAATAATATTCCTAAGCCAAGAACTTTATTATAATGATAACGTTCCAACATCCATGCACACATTATATCATGGGATACATATGACTATTACTCAAGATAGAACAGAATTCTTACGTGAATGTGAAATAATCTGGTGAAAATAAGCTTTGCTTAGCTCTGACTTGCTAAATCTTGGGCAGAAATGAAATGTCTGGTTTGGGCACTGTTCCTCTTTTTATGTAATAACATAAACATTTGTTCTGAGAAGACATTTTCTGGTGTCCATTATATTAATTGTTCTTTAGTTGGAATGTTAGGTAACTTGTTTATGTCACGATTGCAGGGAAGTATGTGTGTATATAAACATAGAGAGGAGGAGAGAGAGAGATGATGCCGTGATGCTGATAAAGTCTCCTAAGTACTGCTTCTGTCCAGTTTTATATTAGTTGAGTATTACACGAATTGCCAGCATTCTGTCATTTAAGCTACCCCTTTTTTCCCTATTACGTTAAAAAAAAGTAGTTCCTTTTTACACCCTTCAAAGAAATTTGAATGGAAAAGTTCATTTCAACTCTTTTTTCTTTTAAGTATCCTAATTAAAGACCCTTCGCCCTGCCGGGACAGCAGGTTGTTAAACCATATCTTGTTATCGAATGATCAAGGCTGACACGAGAGACTGAATTTCACAAGCAGAGAAATCAATTCCTTTTTGCCTGAAAGCAAGAATGCATTAAGAAGTCACAGCTAACCCCACCAGCAACTTTGGAATAGAGTACAAAGCTGACATAAGTTTAAGGGTTGTCTTTAGTCTGAATCTTTGGGAATGAATCTTACATATTAATCACAGTCTATCTCCTTTGGAAATTTTCACCACTGGGCACGTTTGCAGATAATTACAGTTTGCATTTCTTTTGAGATTTGTGGAGCCTATGTAGACTTCTCCTCTTAATCTTTAGGTTAATGAGGTAAATGGTGAGTGATAGTAACTCCATTTTACAAATGGGAAAATTCAGGCACATACATATTTGATGACAGTCCTGGAATCACTCACCAAAGGGGTAGACGTGTTCCAAAGTTTAGAACGCTGCCTTCTGCGTCGTGCTAACAGAAAGCAACAACTTCAAAACCTATTTTGAACAAATATTGGGACTGAAGAGTAAGAAGTAACACCCAGAAGTAATGATGATAGACAAGGTTTACGTAATGTTTTATAGAAACCACACGTGCTCACCATTTCTGCTTACCGTCTGCAAATATGGGCTCTTCCTCCGATCTCACTGCCCCCACCCCTGCCCCTGGTCCGTGTGCCATCATCTCTGGCCTGGACCAACCCATGAACTTCCTGTTGTGTCTCCCAGCCTCCTCTTTTGCCTCCGTGTAGTCCCCACAGGGCTGCTGGAAAGACCCTCTACACGTATACGCTGAGTCATGCTGCTGAGTCACACCTTCTGATCTCTCTCCATCTTGCTCAGACCGAAACGTTGGCCCTGTGTCTCCCACTCTCTCCAGCTTCATCTCCTCCTACTCTCCAGCCCTTCGAGGTTGCTCTCCTCTTCCCCACAGAGCCCCCCTTCCTCAGAGAGACACCCAGTTCACCCCCACCCCTCGTTCCCATCTCAGCCTTGCCTCCCCAGGTCACCCCCGCCATTTGCATGCTTCATTTACACCCTAACGTGGCACCATGGAGTTATTCCTTTATCTCTCAGAGTCTGTCTCCTTCACCAGAAAGTAAGCAGCCACTATGTATGAATGAATGAAACCTGTACGTTACATTTTGTCCTCCCTCAAAGTACATCTTTGCTGCATTACATTTAGGAGAAAAGTAATACGTAATCCATTTTGCATATGTACAAGTTTGCAAGATTGATTATTGTCCATTTGGAAAATCTACAGCTTTGCCCTGTACTCTGTTCTCCATAATGACATCAGCACTATGAACCCAAGGGTCTTTCGCACCATCTGACTCCTAGATAATATAGAGTAGTGACTCATTCATTGTCCATTGTAGGACATTGTAGGCTTAGGTAGTCGTTCTCAGCCTAGGGCGATCTTGCTCCCAAAGGGGACATTTGGCAATGGCTGGAGATAGTTTTCGTTGTCACAACGGATGGTGGGAAGCCACAGGCATCTGGTGGGTGGAGGTCAGGGACGCTGAAGAACAGCATACAGCACACAGCACAGCCCTGTACAGCCGGAGTCATCTGGTCTAAGTGTCAGAAACGCCGAGACTGAGAGCCCTGCTCTATGCATTTTGGCAACTATAAAAGACACTAAGAACGCAGCTCTCTTCTCAGCATATTCTTCTATGGCGGAAAACAAGAGTGGAATTTACTAGGCATGTGGTACGTGTGGAGCCCCGTCAGGGGCTTGTTACGTACAGGAATTGTAATTCTCATGAAATACTCTCTAATGTAGGCAGGTGGATTGCTCTTTACCTCCTCATCCACTTTCTCCTCTACTAACCCAAACCTAGTTCTTCACCTGAGCACATTATCACCTAGAATTAAGCACCTACATTTCCCAAAGCTTTTTTTGCTGCTAACTTATTAAAAGCCTATTCAATGCAATTGGAATGATCGTGAAGGACTTTTGAAATGCCTCTCTATAGGAAACTGATTTAGCTAGAAAATGCACTCCTGGCTGTTCCCCTTCTCTGTCCTCTACTGCTTAGGATGCAGACCGATGGTAGGGGCTCCGGCAGCCGTCTTGGTCCATGAGTTACCCTTGACGATGGAGGCCAGTGTGAGAATAACCAATAAGAAAGACAGAGGGTATCTGGGTCTTTGATGCCATGGAGTCCCCATTATAAGTCTTAGACTTCTTAAATTATGTACACATGAAAGAAAATTTTCTGTGTTACTGAAGTCACTGTTTTTACTTTTTTGTTGTTGTTCTGTGAAGATGGACCTGAATCAGTGAACCTGATCTTGACCCTGTAATTGGCATGACCATCTCTGTTTCACGGATGCTTAGGAAGTTTGGATGATCTTTGTATAATGTCACTCAGCTACTAAGTACTGGCAAGTACCAGAGATGGGATTTGAACTGGGTTCTAATGGAGTCAGAAGCTAGTAGTTTTCCCATCGTGTTCTCCATACATTTTAAGTATCATAGAACCTTACAAAAATTACAAAAGATCTTTTGCTCATTGTAGAAGTTGATGCCCCTGGGGCGTTTGGTTTCCCCCAGACCACTTCTATAGCTATTATGAAATGTATAACTTCCTGGAAACATTGTGGCCCAACTCTAGGGAAAGAATAATGTTTTCTTCTTCTCTCTCTTCAATCTCCATTGTCCAATGGGAAATCAAGAAGAGGCTGTTTAAAGATGGCCCGTTCTACCTTTTCAGCTTCATTCCGCAAATGCCTGGAGAAATGGATTTCTTAGAAATTCTTCCATTAAGGTGATTCCTCACACTGAGAAAACGCGTAGCTCAGAGGAACACGGGTACTCCAAAATAAACTGTTTGCAAAATTGACACCTGAACTAAGTGTCAGTTTAGGATGATAAGGGGCAAACTTTTAAAATATACCAAATCTACCAAAATGATACCTTTTAGAATGACTTACTTTCAGGACTTCACTTTTAGTAATAACTAAATATTAAGATCATCTGTTTCTTTTTTTTAATTTTTTTTTTTTATCTTGAGAGAGAGAAAGTGCACTCGTGACCATGGGAGGGGCAGAGAGGGAGAGAGAATCGCATGGGGGCTCTGTGCAGATCTGGGGCTCGATCTCACGAACCATGAAATCGTGTTCTGAGCCAAAATCAAGAGTCAGATGCTCAACCAACTAAGCCACATAGGCACCCCAAGGTTGTACTTTTTAAAAATATTAATTAATTAATTAATTAACTAATTTAGAGAGAGAGAGTGTACATGCATGCATGTGACCACAAGGGACAGAGAGAGAGAGAGAGAGAGACAGAGAATCCCAAGCAAACTCTGCACTCTCAGCTCAGAGCCTGATGTGGGGCCCGATTTCATGAACCATCAGATCATGCTTTGAGCCAAAATAGAGTCAGATGCTCACCTCACTGAGCCACACGGGCACCCCAAGGTCTTCTAATTAAGACAGTAAACATATGCCTTTGGCATAAAACCGAAAGGCATTTTTCTATTCTATCTAAATCTTTGTAACCTATTTTTATCTAAATGTTTTAATCTAAGCAGTCCTAAATACTTTTTGGAATGAAACATGAGTGGGGTGGTATAAAAACGTAATAAAATGTCCTAATAAAACGTTTAGTTTTGACAATGTACATTATTTTAAGAACTTCGTTTAATTAAATTTGTCTCAACACATATTCTATACCAAATGTAACGTAAATTTCCTAATTTTTCCCATATAACACAATGGGATGGCTTGTTCGGGTTTTTCACTTATGTTTTTATTTTATTTTATTTTATTTAAAAATTTTTTAATTTATTTTTTATTTTATCTTATTTTTGAGAGAGAGAGAGAGAGAGACAGAGCATGAGCAGAGGGAAAGGACAAGGAGAAGGAGACACAGAATCCGATGCAGGGTCCAGGCTCTCAGCTGTCAGCCCGGAGCCGAATGCAGGCTCAAACTCGCGAACCGTGAGGTCATGACCTGACCCGAAGTCGGACGCTTAACCGACTTAGCCACCCAGGCAGCCCTGTTTTTATTTTAACATTCTCTTTACATTTCATTTACTTGTTCTAATAGAGTTTGATGATTTCAGTTTCAACAAATACTCATTGAATTGTTCTGTGTCCCAGGCCCTCATGATTAAGTAATACAACAGCACGTTTGGTCTTTGCCGTTACTTTTTTTTTTTTTTTTTTTTTAGTTTTTTTTTTTTTTTTTTTTTTTTTTGGGACAGAGAGAGACAGAGCATGAACGGGGGAGGGGCAGAGAGAGAGGGAGACACAGAATCGGAAGCAGGCTCCAGGCTCCGAGCCATCAGCCCAGAGCCTGACGCGGGGCTCGAACTCACGGACCGTGAGATCGTGACCTGGCTGAAGTCGGACGCTTAACCGACTGCGCCACCCAGGCACCCCTTTGCCGTTACTTTTTACTGTTTTGGCTTCCTGAGCAAATCCCCTTTTTAAAAATCTTACTTCATTCCTTTGAAAAAATTGGCCCAGGATCCCTTAAGAGTCCCCAGTATTGCAATGACCCACCTTTCCCACTTTCTCCTTACTCACCCGCTGGAGCACTTGTGCACTTTGAGGATCCGTCCTTCCTTTGCTCTTTGCTGATCCCGTAATTCTTTTCCAATTCTAGCTCTCCTCCCTTTCTACCACTCTGGGGTTCCCCTGAACTCATCCGTTAATTGGTTATTGTATAAGTGAGCGTGGCCCTCTCAGATTCTGCTCACCCCCCCACCCCCGAGGTTTTTCACAACCTGTAAGTCATTCACGACTCACCTGGATGGCAATATTTGCGAAAGACAGAAGTGTTGGAAGGAGACCCCAGCTTCTGGATGTTTATGGTCAGAGTTAGATGGGTGGGTGGAGGTGAGGGAATGTGAGTGCTGTGGACCATTGGGATTGATGGAGAGAAGAATTCTGAAGCTAGAAGCCTTTAAGGAATATTCCAATGTAACTCTTTCACAGTGCAGTTGAGAACTCTGATCCTAAAGTGAGACTTATCCTGCCCAAGGGAACCTTCATAAGTGGAGGATTCTAGTTCCACCCCCAGACCTGCAGGGAGGAGACAAGGGCAGGAACTACAGTCTTCAGTGGCCGGTGATTTAATCGATCCCACCTATGTAGTGAACCCTTCGTAAAAATGCAGACGAGGGCTTTGGAGGGCTCCAGGTTGGTGAACACAGCCAGGTGCTGAGAAAGCAGTGCCCTTGGTGAGGGTATGGAAGCCCCATGCTTTTCTCTTCCATCTGGCTGTTCCTGAGTTATGTGCCAGATGATAACCTGATGATGTTGTCAGTAACACGTTTCTCTGAGGGCTGTGAGCCATTCTAGGAAATTGCTTGAATTCAAAGAATGGGAGGTGTGGAAATGTCTGATTTCCAGCTAGTGGTCAGAAGCACAGATGATAAGCTGAAGTGGTGAGAGGAAAGCATCCTTCTAGGACTGAGCCTTTGACTGTGGGAACTGATGGCATCTCCAGTCTGTAGATAGTGTGAGGATGGAGCAGACTTGTTCGTTGGTGTGGAGAAGCTTATTCTTCACACACACACACACACACACACACACACACACACACACACACACTGTAATTAGCGTCTAGTACTTTATGCCAGGGTCGGCAAATCACAGTAACTATTTTCATCTCTGTAGCTCTGTAGCTCGTAAAGGTCTCTGTGGCAACGATCAGCCTGCCGTTGTCGCATGAAATCAGCGATAGAGAATACATAAACAAATGAGTGTGGCTGTGTTCCAATAAAACTTTATTTATGGACGCTGAAATTTGAATCTCATGTAATTTTCACATGTCATGCAACTTGATTTTTTCCTAACCGTTTAAAAATGTAAAAACAATTCTTAGCTCACCAGCTGTACAAAAACAGGTGCCAGGCCATTGGTGAGAGTTCGCCAGTCTGTTCTATGGCATTGCATTAACTTGTGCAAAACCAAACTTCAACAAAACAATAAAATGCATTCTTCCCTCAATACAAAGACGTATCTTGATGTATTCAAACTCAAACAAGAGTGGACAGTTTCTAACATCATTTGTGGAACATTGTTGGTTGGTGTGTGAGGATTTTTGAATGAATGCGTTATAGACAATAGCAAGAAAACGTCAAAGAAATCACAATTTTTGGAAAATCCACTGTTGGAATGGGATTATTCGAGCCAGGAAAAATTGTGAAGGACTTCAAAATGAGCAAAACAAAAACGACTCAGAATGAGTGTCTTGGGTTAGACCCTTCCAAGTTATCTCCAGCGTTCATTGTCTCTGAGCTATTTTCTTAGTCTGCAAATGGTAGAAAGCTGATAATAATGCAGATGATTCTTGTCCATGGAAATGCAAATGGATTGTGGCCAGTGGAATGCAATTGATGCTCCCCCATGAATAGACCATTTTGCATCTATTTGTTAATCCGTTCCAGTAAGTCTTGTTGCACGGGAATATGTTTATATATTTCTTGGATTTCTCCTTTGAACCAAATGTCACCTATTACTGGTCCTTGCACGATTTCATGGGTTCAATCTGATCTTTGACATGTGTTCATTTTATGTTTGCATGAGTGTCATACATCCACTTTATAAAAGATTTATCCTTTGCCATGATGCTCTGCTACCTTGTAGGGAGGCATAGCACTGTTGATGACAACCCACCTATCTGTGAGGAACCTGGGGCCTCATCCTTCTCCTTTTGGGTGCTATAACTGACGCACTCCACTTGTTTCCCATTTGGTTTTGAGGAGATGTGTTGAAAAGCAGTAATTTAGGGCCCAGCCTTGGTGCCTTGGCAGGCTGCTTTGATCACCGTGGGAGTTTGGTTCTTACAAGGGCTACAACTCCAAATTCTCAGTCCTCTTCCAGGTTTATTCAGAGCCAGATTTTGAGGTGAGGAGTATTGGTTTTGCTTGTATGAACATCTGGACAGCTTCATTTGACATCTGCGAAATTTACTGGATAAGGGTCAAACCTCTGAAATAGAATGGAATGTGACTGTTGAAGGTTTTTGTTTTGTGTTAGATGCTTTCTATCATTTACATGATAATGATTGTGAATCCATAGAGCTGAAGGAAAACATATCTTAAGGAGAAAAGTGAAAACTCAGACACACGTGGGCGGTCTCTGTGTCCAAAAATGTAAGACCAAAGTTGAACATTGTTTACTTCTTTGCAACTCTAATAAATAGTGGATGAAAACATTTAAAGTCTATGGTAATACTGATATTCATATAGTTTTCCCCAACTTTATACATTCAACTTCAAGGACAAAGTTGATGTGCAGTGAGTATCAGTTATCTACATACTGATGTCTCTTGGGAATTGCCAAATATTTCATAGGCAAAGCCACCAGTGACACTGATTGCCAAAGAAGTGTACGTTTATAACCATGGAAGGAATAGCTTCTTGTAGAAAACTTCCCGAGTGGTATGATGAATTCCCTTTATTGTAGCCGTGGTCTCTCCATCAGTAAAGATCATGACACTGTTTCTCAGGAGAAAGTAAATAGGATATCATGATCTGAGAAGAGAAGACAGAAATTCCTTAAAGCAGCGGTGGAATTAAAATTTGCATGGAATGCATATGAGAAGAAATTGTTGGGTGTGTGAAGGTTGGACTGGTGTGGTTTTGACAAAGCCGTCTGTACCTACATCATGTTAGCATGGGTAATGAAGATTGTTGAATTGTCTGACGGTCCTATCACATCATGCCAGAGAATGGCATGATTTTAGGTCCCCAAAGATGAACCCTGGTCCTGAGCGCTTACCAAGAGATGAAGCCTCTTTCAAGGGAGCCCTGAGTCCTTGAACTTTACTGTGTAAATGCAGATGGAAATCAAATGAGCAGCGGGCTGGGGTCAGGACTATTTGTGAAACGTCATTCTCCGGTACGCCGTCCAGTGTCCCTCTGCAGGAACGCGCAAAGGGATGTCATCTGTGATGCAAAGTCAGAGTTGGGAAAACAAGAGAGAGAAAGGTGAGGAATCTGAAGCAGACAAAAGCAAAAATAACTTATAAATGGGGTAGCTAAGCATCTAGTGCGAAAACTTCATTTCTTAGATGGTGAGGAAGGCCTGCTGAGATGTGTGAGAAGGGCTGAAGGCTTCCAGCCGGGAGAATGCAGGTGGGTCCAGGAGTTAATGGCTGAAACAATTAGAGGTTTGTGCCCCCTTCCGTCCGCCCCAGCCTCCTGGAATGCACGTCCCCAGTTCGAATTGCAGCCTCCAGCTTTGAAGGCAGCCTGAACTGGTGTCGCTGATTTGCTTCTGCTCGCATGTCATTCTTATGGTAAGTGTGTTCTCCCCTCGTGCTGGGAACTTTTATCAAACATATTAGTGTGCTTTTGGGTGATCATTAGCCTGCAGTAGCTGGAACATTCCAGGGTTTTTTTTTCTTATCCTAGAGACTGGCCTGAAAGAACACACAGAGCTCCCTGCTAGGCTCAGAGCACAATCAATATGTAAGGAAAAGAACGGGTTCTTATGTAGATTTAAATCCAACATGTGACATGTTAATCGCCCAACGTGTTTCTGATTTTCCGTATCATTTTTTATGGGTGTGAAACACTCTTCCACCTGCTGTAAACTTCAAAGCCAAGACCCGCGGAAGGAAAAAACACCTCCATGTAAGTCTTCATTGTCACCCTTGCCTACTCTTTCGGGCTATTAATTTCTCCTCCCGTCCGATGAAAGAAGATGCCAGCCAAAACTCTTAACTTGGTTTGCGATTGAAGAAGGGTTCCCGAAAGCTGGCGTTAGCAAGGGAATCTGTTTGAACATATGAAAAACATCTCAGTCAGGATGCATTACATGGTGATTATGGTCTGACAGATGTGTTCAAGTTGTAATGTATTCATCAGAAGGCGCACGGAGCACGGATGAGTGCCGATTGCTTGAAGATGTTGGGGTTTGATTTGGCAACTGGCAGAGAGCACCCGCGTGGACTGAAGGTTGGGGAGTGTTAGGTTTTAGAAAGGAGACCACATTGACTTTCAGTGGCTGGGTGTGCAAATTTGGGCTCTGTGTGTCGGTGATCCTTGACATGAAGATCAAGTCTAGTTGTATTTACCTATTCACACACAGGATTTCCTCTCAGACATCTGATTTATGCTGGTGCATAATCTGCCTTGGGCACATGATTTCTTTATGTTTTTAAGAGAACAATCATTACAAGAAAATAAATGTAGGTTTTATTTTTATGTATTTTTTTTAAATTTTTAAACATTTTTTTAATTTATTTTTGAGACAGAGAGAGAGAGAGAGCATGAACGGGGTGGGTCAGAGAGAGAGGGAGACACAGAATCCGAAACAGGCTCCAGGCTCTGAGCTGTCTGCACAGAGCCTGACACGGGGCTCGAACTCACTGGCTGCGAGATCGTGACCTGAGCTGAAGTCGGACACTTAGCCGACTGAGCCACCCAGGCGCCCCTACTTTTATGTATTTTTTAAAGTATATTTACTTTCTTAAGTAATAATCTCTACACCCAACGTGGGGCTCAAACTCACGACCCCAATATCGGGAGTCATGTGCTCTGCTGACTGAGCCAGCCAGGCCCCCAAAGTCTCGGTTTTGACTTTAACTCTCTTGAAATCTGTTTTTGCTAGCTGAGTGAACAAGGACACTATCTAACTTGCCTGGAAAAGTATAGGCTACCGACTGCAAACTAATTTTCCTTTCTCAAAAGTTCTTATACCTCTTTGATTCAGAAGAACTTCCATCACCATATAAATAAATAAATATACCTTGGTATATTCCTGCTGCAGCTAGGTTGGGTCAGAGAACCCCCTTGTCAGATTCATTGCTCAAAACATGATGTTCTTTGGGTGATTTGAAGGGCGTATGTGTGTAATGGCTAAGCCGGAGATTTGTTTTTTCCATTTAATTCTTGTGGCCATGCTATCGGGGATACACTACTGAGGTTATGCCTTCTATTTTCTGGGTTGAAGGAGAAAATAATTTTTTTCTAAGGAGGATCTTTGTCAAGCACTCCCTTTACCTTCCATGCATGTCTACACAGAGGCCGTATTACCTTTTTCCTCAGGCAAACATCTTTGTTAGGATCTTTTATTTTTGCAGTGGATACTGGAGCTAACAGAAGGTCTGCTGGCCATGACGTGGCAGTGACATGTTAACAAAGCCGCCATACCCCTGACACTTGCCCAGGGGCAGGGTATCAAACTCTCTGTAGCCTCATGGTACCAGGGGTCACCAGGGAGAAGCATGATTTATATGTGTCTGGGGCGTATATAGGTTCCAGATGCTGTGCAACCTTTGTCTTGATTCCAAAACTATACTTTGTACGTTTGCCACCTCAAAATTGTCCTTTAGCCGGTGGTTTTCATGGAATGCACATTGCCGCTAGTAACATGTATAGCATTGTTAGAAGCTGTCCCACAAACCCAGCCTTTGGGACTACCCTGAGGAACTTGGGGGCTTTGGGCTGTTATTCCCTGCCATCCTTAGAAGGAAGCTTGAGGCAACCTTCCTTGTGCTGGCATGATTAGTACCAATGATGTTTCCCCAGAAACAAGTAGATGTTGTTGTTGTTTTTTCCTCCTATGGGTACTGTGTACCTTAACCAACAGCGTTTTCCCCTTGAATTGGCTGTTGGGAAGCTAAAACATAAATAAAAGGAGCTATCTTTGACAAGGGTACTGAAATTAATCTCATGCGATTTGGAAACTAGCGTTATCCCTGACTCCACCTGCTTGTTTGTCGTCTCTGTTTTTATTTCCCTTCATCTCTTTTCTCTCACATGCCTAAGATTGGTTTATGGATCTCGGTCAGTTGTTTCACAATGCCTTTAATGGGGCGCCTGGGTGGCTCAGCCTTAAGCGGCCGACTTCGGCTCAGGTCATGATCTCGCAGTCCGTGAGTTCGAGCCCCGCGTCGGGCTCTGTGCTGACAGCTCAGAGCCTGGAGCCTGTTTCGGATTCTGTGTCTCCCTCTCTCTGACCCTGCCCTGTTCATGCTCTGTCTCTCTCTGTCTCAAAAATAAAATAAAACCTAAAAAAAAAAAAAAAAGAGTGAGAAAGGCCAGGGGCACCTGGGTGGCTCGGTCAGTTAAGTGTCCGACTTCGGCTCAGGTCATGATCTCACGGCTCTTGAGTTCGAGTCCCACATCGGGCTCTGTGCTGACAGCTCAGAGCCTGGAGCCTACTTCGGATTCTGTGTCTCCCTGTGTCTCTCTACCCCTCCTCTGCTCATGCTCTGTCTCAAAAATAAATAAACATTAAAAAAAAATTTTTTTAAAAGAGTGAGAAAGGCCAGTGATAAGTTTATAAATTCATGAAATAACAAATAACAAAAAGTTGCCGTATTGTGGCTGAAACCATGCCTGGTGAGTTTCCTCTGGTTTCCTGGACTATTCCATCCACGATTTTGTGGTTAGCCCAGATGAGTTGACAAGACATCTGTATTCAAGGCAACGGTCTTCTCGCTGGGTCGTGATGATTATGGCATCATACTTGGAAGGGAGCAGTGGCTGCCTCTGGTCAGTTAGGTAATGGCTGTAACTGGGCAAAAGAAACAAAAAAGTGCAGTTTCAGTGATGAGCCCAGGGGGAGTGCAGTATAAACGTGTTCTGATGGGAAATGAGGTAAGTGGAGCAAAGGTGGAAAGCTTTTGTTTGTGTGCACCCTTTGGAACCAAAGGGCTTTGGCCCGTCTTCACAGATCTTAAGTCATAAATAGCAGAGGTCAAAGAATAGTCTTTAAAGCTACACAATAAAGAAAGGACCTCTCTCCACTGGGTCTTTTCAGCGCGTAGCTACCAATGTGGGTGAGTTCATTTTCCATTTGTGTGGAGGAAAAAAATGACTTCAAGTGTGCACTTTGTAAAGATGTCTTTCTTTCTCATTCTCTCTGTCTGTCCCTCTCCCATTTCTGTTAATAGTAGTGGTAACGGTTTGTGTTGGTCTCTATGAAGCACTTTCTCAGTCTGCCGTCGGCTTTGGGAGCCCATATTGAAACTTTTAAGCATAGAGAAACACAGGTAGATAAACTGGGTTTTCAACTTCTTCAACTACAGTGGAAAGTGCAGTCAAGTGACTGTGGGAATCACGATGTGATTTTCGTTCCACCAATAGCTCCGTCCCTGTCCTCGTATCTCTTCACGCTGCGAGACCACCTGCGGATGAGGCAGGGAAGAACAGGAGGAATTTGCTGGTGGTTAGAAAAATGGGATTACATGGCATCGCCTTATTGAATGACATGCATTTCAAGTGATCACAAATGCGTGATGCCGCACTAGGTTCTGCAGAAGGAACACTGTTCCCAGGAAGGGCTGCGAAAGCCGCTGGGGCCAAGATCAGCGTGCGCCGTGCAAGCAAAGATCATTTTGAGAAGTCGGGCCGCCCGCAGATGCGGCCGATTCAGCCTTTTGCAGACTTTCCTGGCGGGCAGCATTGTTGAGTGCAAGGGAAGCCGTCCAGCGCCTCCTCGGGGACACAGCTCGGAACCCAGCTCGTCCTGGGCTCTGCTTGCTGATGAAGGTGGGGCTTTGAGGGCCGTGCAGCTCCCAGTTCTCACAGCTGAAAGGTTGAACTTGGGTGGTTGCAGATCAATGAGCTGTGTTTCCCAAGAGAAACTGCACAATGGCCCCGGGACCATTAAGCTGTGAAGATTCATGCCTTCGTGTTTGGGAGTGTGTGTTCAGCAACTTTTCCTTGGGGAGGGGAGGGCAGGGGAGGGGGGCATGTGAGCCGTGGCTTTTTACATCCAACTGTATGCACATTTTCCCTTTTTGTACGGGGAAATAATGCCTGCACTAAGGATAACCCTCCCCTCCTCCTAAATCCTTCCACAAAAAGATACTTATTAAGGCTGGCATTCTGAAGAACTAAATGCTTCTTTAACTTTGCTTTATCTGCTTCAATGAGCACAGTGTACGGAGTCCGGGGAATTCACATTACGGCCGCGAGCGGCCCTCCCTATTCTCTAGGGCTCTTTGGGCACAGAAATAATCCCTTCCTAGGATCCTTTGAGAAAGCAACTCAACTATGCAGGCTAATCAACTGTAAATCGTGGCCAACTCGAAAGTATTGCATGAGGTAGCCTCGAAGAGTGTTCCGATCGCCAAAAAGGCCTGTTGCTCCGTCTCTTGAAAGACAGACGGTGCTTCCAACACCCAGGACGGACGGACTCGAGGCGAATACGTTTATTTGCTGTATTTTAAAGCTGAGGAGTACTGCTCCCTCCTGACCCCTTCTTCCCTTTTGTCCTGGGCATGCTGTGTCTGTTTCCCTGTTTCGTTTGTCGTTTTCAGACAAAAAGACAATGAAACTCCTTACAACTTTTGTTTTCCAAGTGGTAATGGAGAATATATAAGGAGAAGTGAACTCCGATGCAGTGTTAACTTACATACACGGGGAACCTTTCCTGGGTTGCTTCTAAAGGCATTTTCTGCCCAATCCTGGTATAGTATTTGACAAGAAAAAACCCATCCAGGCTGGGAGAGACGCATCTCCACGCGCGTGTGCTCCCGTGCTGAAACGCCCGATGTTCTAATGTTTGCTGTCGTTCTGCTGAAAGGCTGTGTCTCGATCTGGACCAAGAGAGGACTAAGACAGGACTGCATTCTCCTTGGCTTGCAGGATAATGTCAGTAATGCATTTATAATAGCACAAATCCAATGTTAAATAAAGACTAGAGTTTTGAAGCTTCTCTTTCTGAATCATGGAAATCTAACAAATGGGACCTTGGCATTTGCTCTCTGATATTTGGAAGGCAGAGTGAGAAGTCCGTTTTTAGCCAAGGACGTGTCCCTTCCTTACCTGCTTTGTTCTTGGTATACCTTCATCTGTACACACACAAACGGCTGTGATAGTTCTCTCCCGAGTGGTGGGTACAGCTCCATACTGGTCGCTCCTGCTTGACGGTCCTATAGAAACTCCTGCAGTTACCGTGTCCTAATTTAAACCCATTTCTTCCACTGTTTGTGTGAGGGGTGGTGAGTGGCATCGTGGAGGGTCTGGGCTTTGGGTTTCTGGGCTGATGGTGTAACTCACAAGCTCCGTGACCTGGGCTGAGTGGCTTGTTTGCCATCCCTACACTTATCTCTCTCCCTGGGTTTTCAGTATTAAGTAAAAACGTGAATATTCACTCATGAGTGAAACGTTTCAAAATCCTGGGGCACCTGAGTGGCTCAGTTGGTTAAGCCTCCGACTCTTTAAAAAAAAAAATTTTTTTTTTTAACGTTTATTTATTTTTGAGACAGGGAGAGACAGAGCATGAACGGGGGAAGGTCAGAGAGAGAGGGAGACACAGAATCCGAAACGGGCTCCAGGCTCTGAGCTGTCAGCACAGAGCCCGACGCGGGGCTGGAACTCATGAACAGTGAGATCATGACCTGAGCCAGAGTCAGATGCTTAACTGACTGAGCCACCCAGGCGCCCCAAGCCTCTGACTCTTGAATTCGGCTCAGGTCATGATCTCACGGTTTGTGACGTGAGTTTGAGCCGCGCCTTGGGCTCTTGTGCCCATAGTGCAGAGCCTGCTTGGGACTCTCTCTTTCGTCTCTCTCTGCCCCTCCCCAGCTCACGTTCTTCCTCTCTCTCTCAAAATAAGTAAACAAACATTTTAAAAAAAACCTCCAAATCCTTCTTAGTGCCTTCTTCTCCTTCCCCTTATGTCCATCCTCTTGAACAGTTTTTCACACGCGTCTCTCGGACTATGTGGCCATCCCCTCTGATGGAGCTCAAGCACGGCTTGGTCCCTGAAATATACTATTTTGAACAAACGTATCAATTAAGAGCAAGAAAAAGAAAATTTCTTATTTATCTTTACATATCCCTTCCTTCATGTCCTTCCTTCCTTTATGTAGACTGGAGTTTCTGACCTGTGTTATTTTTCTTCTCCCAGGAGAGCTTTTTAACATTGCTTGCAAGGCGGGTCTATTGGCAACAGATTCCTTCACTTTTCGTTTGTCTGAGCAAGTCTTTATTTCCCCTTCACTTTTGAAAGATAATTTCACAGGTACAGATTTCTAGTTGGTGTTTCCTACCCCTGTACTACTTAAACGTTTCTTCCCACTCTTCCTGGTGGCACTGTTTCTGAGGAGAAGCTGGGTGTATTCTTATCTGCATTCCTCTATAGGTATTTTTCCCCCTCCAGATATTTGGGTTTTTTTTAAGTTTATTTATTTATTTTGAGAGAGAGAGAGAGAGAGAACGATTCTGAATGGGGGGAGGGGCAGAGAGAAAGAGCCAGAGAGAGAATCCCAAGCAGGCTCCACACTGTCAGCGCAGAGCCCAATGCGGGGCTTTAACCCACGAACTGGGGGCGCCTGGGTGGCGCAGTCGGTTAGGCGTCCGACCTCAGCCAGGTCACGATCTCGCGGTCCATGAGTTCGAGCCCCGCGTCAGGCTCTGGGCTGATGGCTCAGAGCCTGGAGCCTGCTTCCGATTCTGTGTCTCCCTCTCTCTTTGCCCCTCCCCCGTTCATGCTCTGTCTCTCTCTGTCCCAAAAATAAATAAACGTTGAAAAAAAAAAATTTTAACCCAGGAACTGCGAGATCATGACCTGAGCTGAACCCAAGAGTTGGATGCTTAACTGCCTGATGCGCGACCCTCAGGACTTATCTTTAATCTTTGGTTTTCGGTAATTTGAAAGTGATGTGCCAAGGAATGGTGTTTTGTCCTGCCTGTTGTCCCCCGAGCTTCTTGGATCTGTAGTTTAGAGTCTGGTAGGATTCTTTCCTCAGCTGTGTTCTTACCCATGAGTAAGCCCCTCACGAAGGCCTTCTTCCTCTCTGTCCCCAGGTTTTGTTTGGTTTGTTTTATTTTATGCTGTGTCGCTAGCAGGATCCCTTTTTGATTCCTTCGTGGGATTTTCATCTCTGTCCCGACACTGCCTTTCTGTCTGTCCTTGCGTGTTCTCTACTTTTTCTGCTAGAGCCCTTAGCATATGAATCATAGTTGTTTTAAATTCTTGGTGTGATAATTCCCGCATGCCTGCCATGTCTGGTTCTGACGCTTGTGTTTCCTGTTCAGACTGTGTTTTTTTGCCTTTCTGTACGCCCTGTAATTTCCTCTGGAGAGCCGGAGGTGACGTAGCAGGTAAAAGGGACTGCTGGAACCCGGCCTTGAGTAACATGGTGGAGAGGTACGTGCAGAGGGCAAGTGTCCTGCAGCTTATGATTGGTTCTCAGTGTTTTAGAGCCTGTGCCTCTGGGCTGTGAACCTCACAAGACCCTCACCCCCTTCAGGTATGAGAGAATGGCTAAAGCCAATTGGCACTGGGTATCTCTCTTCCCCACATCCGTTAGGTCCCGATAAGACTCTAGCAGGCTAGGGTCTGCCTGACTGGTGTCCCTGAAGGCAGGCCCGCCGGGAAGAGACCGCCCCGGCAGATTTCAAAGTGGCTCGTTTTCCGCCCCACCTGCCAGAATCTTGCAGGGGATTTTCCTCCACTATTTGCTGTGGTGATCTGGTTGAGCTCTTGGAGGTGAATCTCACAATATCGTGGGGCCCTTTATTACCGGACTTTTTAACTCACTGAGCCTCCAGCCATCTGCCGGTTACAGACCAGGTTTGCCACCACCGAGGTGGAGTGGTGACTTTCACATTCTTTACGTGTGGAGCCGAGAGCCGGCTGCGTCCATTCCGTGGCTTTCTGTTGTCAAAGTCTTCTTTTCCGCTAATGGCCGATGTAACGTCTGTCTTATGTGCAGCCTGCCCCGACCTTTATATTTCTTTAGTCCTGGGACCAACTAGTCAGTCTCTCCCATGTGCCAAGGAGATATCTCCATTCCCTTCATCATCTGTCTTGTAGTTTGTGTGTTTGCAGGTGGAACCTCATTACCTTCACCCCCCTTTATTACACTTTGTTTCTCCTTCACAGCTTACTTTACATTGGTTAGGCTTTAATTATAGGCCATCTGTGTGCCCGACCCAAAGCTCCTGGAGGGTTAAGTAGGACGAGGGGATGGGATGTAGATAGGATATAAATTTAGTAGTCTGAATCAGAATTCTTAAGTTCTGTGCTCTCAGAAGGCCCCTGTGATCAGTAGGATTCTCTCGTGTCTGTAACGTACACGAGGGGCAATGTGACATTTTTATGACTTCTAGATTCCTCCTGAAATGTGTTGATAGCAACTTTGCCTTGATCTTCACTTATGAAGTTAATATCTATCATTTGGTTAAGATTTATAGTTTGCAGACATTGTCACATAAATGAATACCATTTGGCTTTCAGAGCATCTTCCCGAGAAGGGAAGGGAAAGTATTAACTTTCTTTGGCTGTTGTGCAAGATACGATGTAGACAGTAGGCTCCTGAAGGTCCCGTGGCTAAGGAGATGTGAGGACAGTAAAACAGACCCCAGTGTCCTTGGCAACTTTGAAAGAGGGGTCTGGAGGAGCCTGGATGACAGGAGCCTGACTTCGTGTTAGCTGAGGAAAACGTGGAAAGGGAAAAATTTGATTCAGGGTATGGTGACCCCTTCTTTTGGTACTTAGGCTGTAAAGAGAAGAGAATAAAGAGGGAAGTCAGGAATTTGAGAGGCTGGAGAATGTCTCCACCAATAGATTTTTGCTGTATTCTCTTGAATGCTTGTGAGAAAATATCCCTCTTCACACGGCACTAGTTTGTAATGATACTGTTTTTCGTTGCCCCATATAGAATGGCTAGGTGGGGAGACTTGTATAGGGAGGAAACTTTTTCCTCTCCCCTGTTAGGGTCTTTAGCTTGGCCTGCTGGTTAGAACTTGGCATTGATGCTGGTTTTGAGGCAGGGGTGGGAAAAAAAAAAAAAAAAGGAAGACCCTTGGGAGGATTTGAAAACGTTTGCTCCAAGGTGGTACTTTCCACACGTCACTGCACAGCCCAGCAGCCAAGCAAAGTCACAGAGCTCAGAGTGACGTCAGTGGGACTGGGAGGTGTATACAGTTATGGTCATGGACCATCCTGTTCTAGAAAGGGGATTTGGAATCAGCATGCAGTCTACCTCACTTGGAAAATCACGTAGAATGATGGAAGATTTTTTTTTGAAGTTTCTTTATTTTGAGAGAGAGCAAGTGAGTGAGAGCACATGTGATGGGGGAGGGGCAGAGAGACAGAATCCCAAGCAGGCTCCGCGCTGTCAGCACAGAACCCGACGTGGGGCTCGAACTCAAGAACCGTGAGATCATGGCCTGAGCAGAAATCAATAGTCGAACACTTAACTGACTAAGCCACCCAGGGGCCCCTAGAATGATGGAAGATGGGTTTTAATCATTGGGCATTTTTCAGATCTGCAAATAATGGCAGTAGTACGAAATACTGGAACTCATTTATGTCTTTGAAATCTGAAATGAAAAATGAACAGGTAGGAAAAGTGATCATAGCGTTGCCCCCGAGCCCTTGCATATTCATTTAGCTATGATGGAAAACGGTGCCCTCTCACACTAACGTGGCCATGAGACTACTCTGAGAAAGGAGTGTTGAGTGATACGGAACTAGATGACATAGTGTAACTTTTTTTTTTAATGTTTACTTATTTTTGAGAGAGACAGAGACAGAATGCAAGTGGGTTAGGGGTAGAGAGAGAGGGAGACACAGAATCGGAAGCAGGCTCCAGGCCCTGAGCTGTCAGCACAGAGGCTGACGCGGGGCTTGAACTCACGAGCCGTGAGATCATGACCTGAGCCGAAGTCAGACGCTCAACCGACTGAGCCACCCAGGCGCCCCTAGTGTAGCTTTTTTAATGTGTGAAATTTGAGGCAGGGTTTATTTAATATACACTATATGCATAATGCTCTGTGGGAAATCATTTTCTTATCGGTTAAAATTTTTAATTATTTTACATGTTATTCTGATTCTTGTCTTGACATTACCCCAGGGGGTCAGCCGGTCACTCTCAGGCTTGGGCTGTGTCTTCCCTCCTTTACCCACTTCCTTTTCCAGTCCAGGAACCATGTGAAGATGCAAATGTGTGAGATTTGTGTTTTAGATGAATTGTCTAGGATCTGCCCACATTGATTTATTTGACACTTACTGGCTATTTTTGCCATTAGAGACTACAAATTACTGGTACAGTGCACATTTGTGTCAAGACCCCCATTTTGGAGGCCACTCACTTAGAACAGATACTGTTCAAACTTTAAAGCCCATCACCTGGAGATGTTCCAATGCACATTAATATCCAGCAGGTCTGGATACAGCCCAAGGTTTTGCATTTCACGTTCCTGGGTGATGGTGATGTTGTCTGTCCACAGACTACATTTTGCATAGCAAGTGTCTAACCTGCTAAATTGGGAATACTGGACCCCGTGGGGACAGCATCACATCTAGAATAATTTTGATTAGTGGCAATGGTCACTCTATGTGGTTGAGTGAACTTTCCATTTTAGTAAGTGTTAATATGCGGTGTTTTTTTTTGTTTTTTTTTGTTTGTTTTTTGATCCTCATGGAAATTATTCTGTGCCCCAAGCCATTAGTTAGTTTTATTTCACCACAAACTAAAGTTCATTCAGACAAGCTATGTTCCAGGAATTTTTATCACCATTATTTTAAAAAGGAGATACTGTGTCTAAGATGTGAGTTTTGTTTCTGTTGAGGGAAAGAGTCTCTCATTGTTAGCAGCATGCTCATGGACCAGAAGGGCCGCTTTGCCATGATGACAGGGCACATGGAACACTTTACCCCATAAGATGTGAGCACACGGCAGGCACAGGAGTGAGCTCATGCATTCTGTCTCCAGCTACTCCCAGGGAGGGAAGTGTCTGCTCTTCTCCCGTGTTCTTTCCTTAGCACTGATTGTTTTAAGTAAGCAGTTTAGGCTTACTTAAAAAAAAATCATTATAATCACTTTTAAGTGCACATTTCAGTGGCAGTAAGTACATTCACACTGTTGGTAATCATCATCCCCTTCCATCTCTAGAACGTTCTCGTCATCCCAGACAGAAACTCTGTCCCCTCTCCCCCCCGCCCCCCCCTTCTCGTCCCCACCCTCCTATCTTCTGTCTCTACAAACTTATCTGCCCTAGGTCCATCCTGTAAGTAGAGTCAGACAGGATTTGCCCTTTTGTGTCTGGCTTATTTCACTTAGCATAGAGCGCATGTTTCAAAGCCAGGTCTTATTCAGTTAATTATTATTATTTGTAGTCTAAATTGTTGAAATAAAGGCTGGCGGACAGTGTTAGGACTCTGTATGCTCTAGGACTCTTGAGCTGTGTAAGTGCTCAGTGAATCAGAGCTTTTTGAACCCGTCCTTTGGAAAAGCCCTTGAACATAACAAATGCCTGACAGCTTTTGCTTCACAATTAAAGAGAGTTGTTTATTATGTTCTTTTGGTCGCCGTTCGCTCGTTTGGGCATTTTCTTTCCAGATTATATGACCCGTGGAGTCCCAGGGGCTCCCGCAGTAAGTGGTCTGTTTCCAACGTGGACTTTCATCTACCTTGGTGTTTATGTGTTTGTCTCCTTAGATAGATGGGCATCTCCTTGAGGAGACAGATTGTGGTTACAATCTCTAGGGCTCCCCTGAGCTCCTTGAAGGGTGGGCGAGGCAATCTTACTCTTCTGTACCTTTGAGCACCGAGATTGGGCATTCTGTAAAGCGGGATGAAGTTTAGAGAATGTGCTGTGGGAAAAGTAGATGGGTTGGGGTACTCTAAAGACACCCTTTCAGTTTTTGCAATAACCCAAGGAAGTGGCTTGGTTGTTCTCACTCTTCAGATGAGGGGATAGTTACTCCTATTTTACTCATACTATAGCTTAGAAAGCTGCGTTCAGGTGGAAGAAGGCTTGTCCGACGTTCCCGAAATTGGCTGGTTGTGGGCAAGATGGCGGGACTGTGCCTCTAGAGCCCATGTTTTCTCTTTGTACTTTAAATGGTTGTTCCTGGCATCAGAATCTGTTACTAGATACACCCTCCGAGAATCTGAAGGGGAAACATAAAATTTTACCGTCCTGAATATTGTTTCTTTTGAGCAGTATCTGTACCTCTCTTGAGACATAGAACTGGAAAGACATCTCTGTCTCTGCACTTGGGGCTCAGGTGAGTTTTGCAGTTGCATGGGCACTGTTTGGTTTAATATTCCCTTTGAACATGGACTCATTTTGGGACTCTCAGTCTATTACAGGATTCTCTAACCTACCGCAGTTATCTCACTTTGATAGGGAGTTGTTTTCACTCTTCAGATGAGGGGATAGTTACTGAACTTTTCAAAGTGTCCGATAAACCCTTGGAACCACACCTTCAAGGGCTTGGCATTGGCTCAGAGTCCAGTGATAGAAATGAGGGACTACCACAGCAGGTCAGCAGAGAGCTGGTGGGGTCAGGACCCTGCTGCCGCCCAAGAACGATCCTGACCTGCTCCTGCTTGGTGTGCGTTTCGTGGGCAGAGGCCTGCGGCCGGCACGAACAGCTTGGGGTGGCTACGGCTGTTACTTTTTCCTTTGCTTCTGGGCCTGCTGCTGGTAGATATCTGTCTGTCTCATTATTCCCTCCCCGGGTGGCAGGTATGGATAGAAAACCCCTGCAGTGTTTTTTTTGTTGTTGTTTGCTTTTCTTTTTTTTTTTTTGGCTTTTACTGTTAATTTTATATCTTTGTACACGTTGCTAGGTTAGGGTTGCCGTCACTGCTCTGAGTTGAAGACGGTGTAGATGGAAAATAAATAATTATATGTAAATAAATTGAAAGCTTGATCGTTCAACCTAAGCTTAGCCCTTTCAGAAAACAATATTCCAAACTTCCCAACGTAATTGTCCACAGTCAGTCTAGATTTTTTTTTAATGTTTGTTTGTTTATTTATTTATTTATTTATTTAATTTTTTTTAACGTTTATTTATTTTTGAGACAGAGACAGAGCATGAACAGGGAAGGGGCAGAGAGAGAGGGAGACACAGAATCTGAAACGGGCTCCAGGCTCTGAGCTGTCAGCACAGAGCCCGACGCGGGGCTCGAACTCACGGACCATGAGATCATGACCTGAGCCAAAGTCGGACGCTTAACCGACTGAGCCACCCAGGCGCCCCAATGTTTATTTACTTTTGACAGAGAGAGAGAGAGAGAGACAGAGAGAGAGACAGAGAGAGACAGAATGAGCGGGGGAGGGGCAGAGAGAGAGGGAGACACAGAATCCGAAGCAGGCTCCAGGCTCCGAGCTGTCAGCACAGAGCCCGATGCGGGGCTTGAACTTATAGACCGTGAGATCATGACCTGAGCCGAAGTCGGATGCTCAACTGACTGAGCCACCCAGGCGCCCCTAGATTTTTATAATAATCTCAGAAGTTGTCAGGCAGCTCTGCCCAATATCCTATTCACTCACCACATTTGCTATTTAGATATAAATTGATTTGTATCAGATAAAATAAAAAATTCATTCCTCAGACACACTAGTCCAGTGGTTTTCATCCAGAAATAATTGTGCTGCCCCTAGGGGATGTTCAGCAATGTCTGGGGACATTTTTGGTTATCACAGGTGAGGGGAGGAGATGCTGCTGGCAGCTGGTGGGTGGAGACCAGAGATGCTGCTATACATCCTGTGTTGCACAGGACGCCCCCACAGGGCAGTATTTGACCCAACGCGTCAATAGCGCCGAGGTGCAGAAACCCCACGCTCGCAGCGTGCCAGGGGCCCAGTGAGCACTCGTGGCTGCAGGCAAAGCACAGATACAACCATGCTGTGCCTCACTGCGGACAGGTAGAGCGGTGGGCACTGCCTAAGTTGAGACAGGAGGTACCGTCCAGGGAGGAGGAGCGAGGGTGCGGAAGGCATTTTCTTGCCAAGCAGGTGCTTAGGACGAGCTACTGCAGATTCTAGATTTCTTTTCCATCGACTGTCTGTCTTGAGCATCAGAGATCACGGTCTCCCCGAAACCATGCGACTAGTGATGTTCATACCTGTACTCGTTGTTGGTGCAGAACTCCGTGATTGGCATCAATTATCTCACTGAGTTTCTGCAGAACTCTAGAACAGATAAGCTCTCCATTTTACAGATTTCTAAGAATGAGAAGGTAGGCGATTTCCTTGGCCTCCCCGACATGTGAAGGAACAAATGGACTCCCAACGAACCTGACGTGACGATCCTTATGTCAGAGGAGGGGAGCCCGGGTTTCCCGGCTCGGGGACGCATGCCCTTTCCACTCCGTCTCCAGTTTTTAAGGATTGAAGCAGTCAGTGTACAACGTAGAAAGTGGCCAACTCTGCAAACCCAACATGGTTTTTACATCTCAGCTTCCCAAGCCGCTCTCGATGGGAAAGCAAGATGTGAATTAAATGCGACTCTTTGTTTCTCGTGGAGCAAGTCTGAGACAGCTACGGGTTCTTCCCAAGTTGACAGATCATGTTTCCCTAAATATCTTTTCCTGGAAGATCTCACTAAAGAAGAAAAGACGTCCTTCCCCTCCCATGCCCCGCTTCAGCAGTTTTTATGGACAAATAGTGCAGCATTTTTACAAAGAGGGTCAGCTCATTTTTTCGTTTTGGGGAAGACCATTTCTCCAAACTGATTCATGCAAATAAAGATAACATAACGCGTGGGCCTTCATTTTCTGTACTTGCACTTTGGAGAGAAAAGTTGTGGATGTCTTTAAACACTTATACTAAACCATCTTGGCCATCTTGGCCTTTTGGAGAGGAAATCAAAGTGTATCATATTAAACCAGATATATGGAACTCAATACCCAAGTTGAGTTTCTCTGCCATTTGAGTTAAATTAACACGCACACACACACACCCCAATCAGTCAAAACAGCATTTTGGTTACAACAGCAAGGGATATCAGTTAGGACACCCAAGGAGAGACTCCTCTTAATTATTTCTTTTTTATTTATAATGTTTATTTTATTTTTGAGAGAGACAGAGCATGAAGGGAGGAGGGGCAGACACACACACACACACACACACACACACACACACACACACACACAGAATCTGAAGCAGGCTGCAGGCTCCGAGCTGTCAGCACAGAGCCAGCCAACATGGGCTCAAATTCGTGAACTGTGAGATAAGACCTGAGCCAAAAAAGTTGGACATTCAACCGCCTGAGCCACGCAAGCGCCTCACCTCTAAATTATTTCTGAACGGGATTGTGGGGGTTGAAATGTTTGAATTTAGAGACCAAGGGATGGGCGTGTTCTATTCAAGCATTGTCATGATTGCATCCTGCCAAAGGCTACGAGCCTTGGTTATTTTCAGCTCCGCCTTCAGATGGAGACTGCTGTTGCCATTAATTTCTTGAGACTGTGAGGCATATGGGTGGAGTGTCCCAGAGCAGCACCCCAGAGGGAATGATTTCTGCTGAAATGGTGACCATGCCTTTTGTGGAGAGCCTGGTCCTCTGTTTTGAGAGTTGCAGGCAACATACGATCGACTTATGTATTTATGTATTACCACATGTTTTGGCCTAAAAATGCTGCCTCTGAAAATGTGGAATACATTATGTTATAAAATACTTGGGAGCTTCTCTTTCTCTCTCAACTTTGGAAAGGAAATATGTGCTACGCAAGGGGTGCCAAAGTCACAGCTTTGGGGTTTTGAAAAGTCTCTTTCTTGAGTCAGATGTATGGTGGTCCCGGCATGCTAGACTGCATTTCTGGACTTCCTTCTGGGATCCGCATGTGTATTGCATATCCATTTCGGGACGAGCGGCTCCACGATGGAGAAGGGGCTGAGGGTATGAGGATTTGCTATCATATTACACAGAGCTGACAGGGCGGAGGTGGCCTGGCAGGGACGGAGAATGTACAGATATTGCATTTTGCCCGAGAAAATCTATTTGGACTTTCTCTATTGCTCCTGAGCTCCCGTTTCAAGGATGGATCAGGGATTTCCATGTGTGAGTTAGGGATTCCATGGGAACGGGGCGCTTGCATCCCATTGTGAACTCCTCCGGCTTATAGCTTCATGCTCTTCATAGGACCTGTCTATGTCTTTAACACCTTAAAAAATACACGAAGCCTCGCCATCACCCAGTGAGTAACGTTGGTCACTGTAAGGCGCAATTTGTCCTGTATTTGTGAAACTTGTTTATTTTATGGTCTGATTTATCACAGAAATGATAACAGAAGCGACAAAAGAAAGTGGCGTGTTTTTTTTTTTTTTCCTATTTCTAAACAACAAAAAAATAACAAGAATAACTGTTTTGGAAACATAAATTAGTCGAGACTTGGAGGGTGTGCTTTCTGAACCCTCACAACAGTTTTGCACCTTGATCCTGTGTCTCGCTTCTCTGTCCCATGTTAAACAAATAAATCCAGACCATGAGCTCCTCGTTAAAAAGGAAAGAGATAAGCCAAAAGGTCCTTACATTTGGTGTATGGGGGCCCTTCTGGGAAGCTTGTGAAGTTTCCTTTCCTGCTGGCATTTGCAACATGAGGACAAACTGAGTGTCCCCACGCAGCTGGCTGACACCTGGAAGGAAGAAGTGAGTGTGGGTGGGAAGCTGGTCCTTGTCAAGGCTGGCCCGCCTTTAAGGTGTCAAACTCATTATAACCCTCTCGACTGTCTCTTTCCTCCCGGTATTAGCTTCTCCATACCCGTGCACGTCTGGCCCTTGAGCGCACTCATCCTGCAAAATGAACTAAGCATCCATTCTGTAGCAGTTTGGGGAAACTGACCTAACTCGATCATTTAAAACCAGAAGTCGGCTTTCCTTTCCATGTTAAGGCAGAACGGAAGTCCCTGCCGATGTCTTATAACCTCACGGTACTGGCATGGAGAACACTTTGGGAGGAGGGGTCGTGTGTGCCGTAAGGCGGGGTGGGGGTCCTTCAGGGCGACACTGTTCCAAGTGTCATCCTGGGCCCCGGGGGGCGGACTGTCCCGAGCTGTCGCAAGAACCAGGCTACTGTTTATTTGACCGCATTTGGAAAAAGTCTCCAGTTCTGTCTGACAGAGACTCTCCTTTTCCATGAAGTTTGTAACGATGGTGAACAGAAACAGGTAAAATTGCCAAGTCTCCTCGTTCTGATTGGTTTTGAAGCATCGCCGTGTCGTATGAACGCGCCTGTCAGTCTGTGGGAAAAGAAGAGAACGGCAAAACGTCGCTCGTGGTGACCTCAATGAATAGAGAAAAGAACCAAATTTGATGTTGCGCAACAGTTTCAGAGATTCATTAGATTCGCGGGAGTCAGCCGTGCACAGAGCTCTGACTAGTGTTTACTGAATTGATGGGGTCATGATTTAACAGTTTTAAATCATGGGCTGTGTTGGGGCACCCGGGTGGCTCAGCCAGTTAAGTGTTCCACTCTTAATTGCGGCCCAGGTCATGATCTCACGGTTCGTGAGCTCGAGCCCCGTGTGGGGCTCTGTGCTGACAGTGTGGAGCCTACTGGGGATCCTCTCTCTCCCTTTCTCTCTGTTCCTCCCCCACCTGTGTTCTCTCTCTCTCTCTCTCAAAATAAATAAGCTTAAAAAACTTAAGAAAATAAAAATGAAACATGGGTTGTATCTTAAAATCACGGTACCACACCTTCCTACTTTTATGTTGAGAGACATGTAAAATAACAAACGATTCTAACGTGAAAAATAGTTGTGCACTCTGGTTTATATCATCGTGTGTCTGCAGAAAGTTGGATAGTGGACCGATACGCCCAGTAATAGTGACTTAGTATGCACTGCTAGATAGAGTTCTACTGTCTTGGTTGGTTCTCGCATTTTACAAGATCCTATTTGCCCTAGAGCAATGAAGAAAATGCCTTTTCCCTCTTGTTTCCTCTGTGACATCATCTGCCCTCGAACTGATTAGTTTTTCTGTTACACTCGGGAGACGAGTGGTGTTCAGGATGCACGCCCCAGCGGATGAATTAACAGATTTCCAGATCCCTCGCTTGGCCAGTGAGGTGGGGAGGGTGTCCCATTGTCCACCCTTCGTCCAGGGGACAGGACATAAGCCCCTCTGCCCACCGCTCCCGGCTCTCCCAGATGTAGCGGAACTTGTTAGCAATGAATGGCTCACGCTGGGAGCAGACGCGCCCCTGGCCCCAGCAGAGATTATAACACTGACCTCCGGTCACTTGACAAGGGGACTCTCCGCCATGGCTCGACTTCCCACTGCTTCCAGCCAGGCCTAAATAGACTGTTCACGGGGGCCTGAGCTGACAGATTAGGAATTTATATGCACAGATAGGGGCCCGAACAGCAGGATTTCCTCCATGGAAGGCTCTCCAGGCACGTTACATGCGGTGACCATTGAGGGCTGACATTTTGCTCGTATAAAAGTAGGTTTGTAAACTCTCATTGGCATGACGGGGTGGGTTCAAGTTTTAATTCTTTCTAATGTCAAGGGAGCCATGGGAAGTAAACAGGCTGGTGTGTGCGTGTGTGTGTGTGTGTGTGTGTGTGTGTGTGTGTATGTGTATGTATGTCTGTGATTTCTCTGGTAAACTGATTTTTGCATGCAATTTAAGAAAATTGGTTTTTGTCATTCAGTTTTTAGGTTTTTTTTTAATTTTCACTTATTTTGAGAGAGAGAGGGACACAAGGATTCCCAAGCAGGCTTCGCACTGTCAGTGCAGAGCCCGACGCGGGGCTCCCACCCACAAACCGTGAGATCATGAGCTGAGCTGAAATCAAGAGTCGGATGTTTAACCGACTGAGTTAAGTGAGTGAGCCACCCAGGTTCCCCTCTGTCATTCAAAGTTTATTTTATTTATTTTATTTTATTTATTAATTAATTTAATAATTTTGTTTAAGTTCATTTATTTATTTTTGAGAGAAAAGAGAGAGAATCCCAAGCAGGCTCCACGGTGTCAGCACAGAGCCCGATGTGGGGCTCAAATTCACAAACCGTGAGATCATGACCTGAACCGAAATCAAGAGTCAGATGCTTAACCCACTGAGCCACCCAGGTGCCCCTGTCATTCAAATTTTTAAAACAAAGTGCCAGAATAGGGGCTTGAACCCTGGACTTCAGATTAAAAGTCTGATGCTCTGACCTATCTGGGCTCTCACACTGTCATTCAAGTTTTTTTTTTTTTTGTGAATGGTATTCTGTACACATATAGTATTCATACACAAAATATGCAGCATCATAATACAACATATAAGTCAATGTTGCTTTATTTGACAAAAGGTTGTTTATGTGTGCAGAGGTATTTCCTAAGACATAAAACACACATGACTCAATGACGGGTCTGGACATTTGGACGAGTTTACATTGCTACTCAGCACTGAAGGTTCAGAAAGATTTTTTTTTCTCTTTTGAAATCAGCAGGAAATTACTACTCAGAAGATTAATTGAACACTGTGTCCCTCAGCAACAACCAGAAAGGACATGTAATTTGCACCTATCTACAAATATCCTCATATCTGATTGTTACATGCCTTGACCCACTTTTCTGGAAAAAAATATATTTGAATGTTAAATACTTAAATAAAGCAATCTTCCCTCGTGGAGACGAAAACATCTTTCCTAAAAGTAAATCATTTGACCTTTTATAGATACCTCTTAGCAGTGTTGGTGAGAATCTAGTATTTAACCTCTCTCTTCAAGCAAAGTGTTCTCATAATGTAACAGGTACCTTCATATCACGTAATGAATGATAAATATTATGAGAAGGACTTTTCCCCTTCTTGTGACAAAGTGAAGGGGGAGATGGTAAATACTTAGTAAAGGAATGAATTCTGATATCTAACATATTTCTCATGTTTACTTTCAAAGAATTCATTTATTCTTTCATTTAAAATACTCATTTTCCATCAGTTCCATGCCATACCTACCCTTTCCATGCCACGTGCTCAGCAAATAGGCATAGACCTTGTGTTTATGAAGCACAGTTGGTATTACAAACACAGAAGGAAGAAAGGAAGGCAGCCATTTCAAAAATGAATAGACATTGTGTCAAATGTTTGAAAAATGATAGGGTATAATAAGTAAGATAAGAGATATGGTTGTTGAATAGGGTACTATACTAAGAAATGTAAGAAGATTATGAGGACAAAATTGCTCTGAAAGTTTGAAGAATAGGCTTAAGAACTTTCTAGGCAAAAGGAACAGCATGTGCAAAGGCACTGGGGCAGGAAAGAACTCGCTATCTTCAGAGAACTTTAAGAAGCTGTTACTTGGTGGCCAAGACCCGAGAAAGCAGGCAGGGGCCTGACCTCTGCAGGGTCTCAGAGGAACAAGGATTCTATAGTCTGTATGAAGTGTTATCGGTAGAAGTCACAAAAGAGTCATAAGTGTGGGGGTGTGTTACAGCAAAGTTACATTGGGGGAAGGTTAATAGGGCCGAGAATGGAAACTGGGGGCCCATTCAGAAGAAGCATGTGACAAATTCAGGCAGAAATGTGAAACTATGGTAAAGGCAGCATGAAGTGGATGGATGTGGATTAAACCCAGGCAGAATTGGCCAGGCTTGGACGCAGGGTATGAGAAGGAAGCCTCCATTCAGATGCCTGCGTTTCTAGGAACCTTGGGAGAAGCATGGGTCGGTTACTGAGATGAAAGAGAAGTTGAGGAGCTGGGATTTTCCTGGTGTGGAAGAGAGCCACGCCAAAATTCCTCTTGGACATGATCAACTTCAGCCTGGGAGATAATCCAGGGGAGCTCGTAAATGGACCGTTGGGTAACTGGGGTCTCTAGTTCAGAAACACAGTCAGGACTTGGGATATAAATTTGAGGAGTCCTCATAAGAGACTCCTAAAAACTGAGAACAAACTGAGGGTTTATGCAGGGTTTATGTGGGAGGGTGGGGTGGGTGGGTGATGGGTATTGAGGAGGGCACCTGTTGGGATGAGCACTGGGTGTTGTATGGAAACCAATGTGACAATAAATTTCATAATAAAAAAAAGCAAATAAATAAATATAAATAGATAAATCAATCAATCAATAAATTTGAGGAGTCTGTGGTTACACAGTGTTTATGGCCACCTTGGAAAACCATTGGTTAATTCCAGTGTTTGTTGAAGAGTATTTGTGTTTGCTTCCCTCCCTGGTAGTTTAACAAGCATTGTTATATTGATGAGGATGGCACTTACTGGAACCTTGGATTTGGTAGGAAGGCAAAATGGCGGACACAGTGATGCAGCCAACTGCTGGAAGCAGAGGCTGGGTCAACGCGGAATGCGGTTACGAGGCTCCCTCCACTGTATGGCCACAGCCATTGCCTTCATCTCCCGCCCTTTTCTTCCCCCACATGAAGACTGCAAAAATCCAGTTTTGCCTTCAGGTTCACAAAATGACAACCACATAAGGGAATTCATGATTTATGTAGGTCACAGGTGCCATGCTGATAGATGCTTTGTAAGCTCGGGAAGAAGGATGCCATGAGCCCAACTGCTGGCGACTGGCAGACCATTGCTGATGTTGTTTCATTCTACAAGCAGTTTCATTCTCCAAAAGTAGGACCAACATGCTACTTTTATTTATTTATTTATTTATTTATTTTTAATGTTTATTTACTTTGAAAGAGAAAGAGAGTACATGCTCATCTGCACAGGACTGGGGGAGGGGCAGAGAGAGAGAGGGAGAGATAGAAAATCCCAAGCAGGTTCGGCGCTGTCAGCCCAAAGCCAGACGGGGGGCTTGATCTCATGAACTGTGAGATCATGACCTGAGCTGAAATAAAGAGTTGGATGTTCAATTGACTGAACCACCCAGGCAGGCGCCCTGAATATTCTACTTCTAACCAGGTATTGATAACATAGTTGCGACACCTATTTCAGGGAGGTATTTCCGATTTCAAAAAAGATGAATGTTTCTTTTTTGTTTGTTTGTTTTGTAATCTCTTCATTTCTTTCATTGATTATCTACATCCCATGCAAACTGGCATTTTTACTGCTTTTACTGGTAAAATCATTAAGACGATAGTTCCTCGGGTGTACTTTAAAACAATTCTGTATAGAATTTTGGGCTGTGGGGCACCTGGGTGGCTCCGTCGGTTCAGTGTCCGACTTTGGCTCAGGTCATGATCTCACGGTTCGTGAGTTCGAGCCCTGCACCGGGCTCTGTGCTGACACCTCAGAGCCTGGAGCCCACTTCAGATTCCGTGTCTCCCTCTCTCTCTCTCCGTCCCTCACTCACACTCTCTCTCTCTCAAAAATAAACATTTAAAAAAATTTTAAGGAAGAATTCTGGGTTGTATTTTCTTTATCATCTACCATATCAACTCTGTCTACCTACTTTGAGTGGACGTTAATTTCAACATAGTTTTTGTACTTATGATAAGTTTCTTTCTGGAGGTATCGTTTCTAATTCAGTGTTTGTGTGTATGCCATATGTAAGGGAATATTAAGAGATCTTGAAATTTTTAAATAGACTTTCTGATGTTTTTTTTTTTCCCCAGTAGTTTTAGGTTTACAGCAAAAGCAGTGGCCCGGTCTTTAACCTCCTGCTTTAAGTGTGGTCCATTTGGGGCGCCTGGGTGGCTCAGTCGGTTAAGTGGCCGACTTCGGCTCAGGTCATGATCTCACGGTCCGTGAGTTCGAGCCCCGCGTCGGGCTCTGTGCTGACAGCTCGGAGCCTGGAGCCTGTTTCAGATTCTGTGTCTCCCTCTTTCTGACCCTCCCTCGTTCATGCTCTGTCTCTCTCTGTCTCAAAAATAAATAAACGTTAAAAAAAAAATTTTTAAGTGTGGTCCACTAGACTTGACTCTTGGTGCTGTATGTTGTAGGAGTTTGAACAGATGTATAACATCATGTTTCCATCATTATTGTATCATACACTGCAGTTCACTGACCTCACACCCCCCGCTCTCCACCTACTTCTCTCTCCCTCCCTGCACACTCCTGACACCCACTGATCTTACTGTCTCCAACAAAGGCTATGGATTGTTACCCACGTTTTCATTTTTTGGCTAGTTGTCTGTGTAGCCACAATGAAAGAGCTTGCTGTTATACCTTTGAAGGACGAAGGCACTGCTGAGCGCCCCTTCTTAACCTCCCACACACAGATTCAGATATCTCCAGTTACTGAGGGCGGCTTTGCCTCCCCGACCTCCAGGGTAAAAGGCTGTCCGGAGACATACAAGAGGCTCAGATAAGCAAGGAGAAGAATGAAAAAGGCAGTGACATGTAACTTCTTACGGGTCCAAATGCTTGATTTTCCCCCCACTTTCACTGAGATGTAATTGGCACAACAACATTGTGTAAGTTTCAGTGTACCATGTGATAATTGGATATACAGAATATATATTGTGAAATGATGACCACAGTGACTTAATACATGCATCACTTCACATAGTTACCATTTTTGCGTGTGTGGTGAGAACACTTAAGATCTGTTATCTTAGCAGCTTTCAAGTATGCAGCTTTCAAGACTCGTGCTGAGTCTACAGAACTTACTGGGCTTCTAACTGGAGGTATGTACCCTCGGACCACCTTTCCCCGTGTCCCTCTGGACCCCTCGCCCCAGCTCGAGCTGGGGGTGCCTGCCTCAACCTAAAGCTCTTGGATCAAATTTGTTGAATCAAACAATTGGGATTTAGATAGGACCCCGGGAAGTTCCCACGTTGTTGACTCGCCTTTCCTGGGTCGGTGTTGTGCTGGAAGCTGATACCTGCCCTTCTCTTGATAATAGCAGCTCTGCTGCTGTGGGCATAGAAGTTTTCGTTGTTGTTGTTTTAATTGAATAGACCTAAAGTACTTGTGGCAGTTATAAGCACTGTGCAGGTATTGACTCACTTGGACCCCATTCAATCCTCTCAAGTAGTCACCTTTCTTTCCCTTGTTCTAGATATAGAGAATCTACGAGAGACTGAGTTTGAACTCGGGATACTTGGCCCTACAGTCCATGCTCTGACCTTTCACCCTCCCCTGCCCCTTCATGCCTCAGTCTTGCCCTTCCAAGCAAGTCTTGCCCTTGCCCTTCCAGTCTTGCCCTTCTAGCCCAGCGCAGACTTGGGGCAGGGGGTTGCCCTCAAGAAAGTGGCTGGTCCTCTCTGGTCTTTGGCAACAAAATCCCTTAACTGGCTCTGTCCTCCCCCTCAAAGGAACCCAGTGTGTCCCTGATGCCATTCTGGGTCAGCGTGACCTCACAGTGCAGTGACCTGGATGAGGATGGTGACCTACGTTCCCATCAACTCTTGGTCTCTGCCAGCTGTGGAAGCCCTGTGTTGTTCGTTCTCCAGAACTCTGATTTTCTATTTGAAAAGTGAAATGATGGGATGAGAAGCTGTCCTGGCTTTTTCTCTGATGTGAAGGATGACATTCTAAAACCTGCCTGACATTAGGGAAGAGTGCATTGGCGCAGTACTGGGAAGGCTCGAATCTCTTGTAGAGTACATGCAAACTCAGTTTTCTCCTCATTTTAGACTCGTATTTTGTTAGCTGTGTGCTAGAATTTTAAGGCTAAGTTTCAGCAACACTGAGCACAGGATGGGGTAGGGCTGGGTGAAAGACTGTGGACACGGTTTATAATTTCTAATGTACACAGAGTTCTGCACTATTCAGCCCAAGGCCATCGCTGATGGCTGGGATTTCTGTTCTTTTCATGAGTCCAGTTGGCCTAGAGTGGGATGTATTTTGTCCCAGATGGCTCCTGCTGTTGGCACTCGGCATGTTTGTTTGGGGTGGGAAGCGCGAGGGTGGTTTGTTGGCATGAGGTGATGTGGTCAGCTGTTGGGCATCCCTGGACCTCATCCCAGGGCACGTAAGGTGAATTGAGTGGGGGTGAGAGAGATTTTCCAGCGTCAAGAAGTCTAGAGACTGGGAGGAAATACAAACTTGAGGGCACTTACCATAAATGGTATAAATCTCCGTGTTCTGGGCACTTACCATCATTTCATTTAGTTACAAAATCAGTTTTTCTATTTTTGCTTCTTGGACATTGGAAAATATTGACTGTGTCTTCTTAAGGGTCTTAACCATATCGTAAACACGATCTTATGCATTTGGAACATAGAAATGAAGCCTTCCGAAATTCCACTGTGGCCAAACTATAATGATGCAACAACTAAAAGTTAAAAGTTGAGAATTTTTTACTCCACTGTGTGTGTGTGTGTGTGTGTGTGTGTGTGTGTGTGTGTGTGCGAGAGAGAGAGAGAGAGAGAGAGAGAGAGAGAGAGAATGAATGTCCCCTTGGGTCACAGTAGCAGCATTATTTAATGTTTTATCAAAACATCTATGATACTAGGCAAAAATCATCTAATAGTGAGTTGAGAATCACTGAACTGCTACTAGTGAAAAATGGACATTCTCAACCTCTTTTTCCTTTGCTTCTTCATAGCTAAATTTTAATATTTTTTGAGATTTCCTTTTTTAAGTTTATTTATTTATTTTGAGAGAGAGAGAGAGAGAGAGCAGGGGAGGCGGACAGAGAGAGAGGGACAGAGAATCTTAAGCAGGTTCCATGCTCAGTGTGGAGCCCAGTGTGGGGCTTGATCTCATGACCATGAGATCATGACCTAAGCTGCAATCAAGAGTTGGATGCTTAACTGGTGGAGCCACCCAGGTGCCCCCTACATTTTAATCTTTAAAATATGTTAAATACGGCTGGCTCAGTAGCATGTGGCTCTCGATCTCAGTGTCGTGAGTTCGAGCCCCACATTGGGGGTAGAGATTACTTAAAATCTTTTTAAAAATGTGTTAAATGTGGAAATATGAACAAGGAGATTTCATACTGCTGAAAATCTGTCAGAGTATGCAATGAGTTTGAATTTTAGGATCTTTTTCCTTTGTGCCTTCTTCCCTCCTTCCTCTCTCTCCTTATCTCTCTGTGTTTCTCTGTCTCTGTCGCTTTTTGTGGAGTGTGTATGATTTGGATGGAGGGAATGTCAGTGTTTTCAATTTTAAGTAGTATCCTCCAAAGTCAATAGCTCTGCCAGAATGAGCACTGTGAACATTGCCACATTTACCTGCTTTCATGTCTTGAGGGTCAAATTAAGGGACCACTTTATTTTCTAATACTAGTAACTTACGTAACAGAATAACAGTTTTTAAACATTTCCATGAATTGGGTCCCCAACATTTCAGTACCTGAAACATCCACATCGTTCTTGGGTAGGTTCAAGAACGAAATAATTTGATGTTTTAAACTTTAGTAGTTGTTCTAGTAAGTGCATAGTATAAAAAAATGTTGCTGGCACTCCTGGGTGGCTCAGTTGGTTAAACGTCCAACTTTGGCTCAGGTCTTGATCTCACGGTTCATGGGTTTGAGTCCTTGGCTCAGGTCATGGTTTGTGGGTCCGACCCCCACATCAGGCTCTGTGCTGATAATGCAGAGCCTTCTTGGGATCCTCTGTTTCCCTCTTTCTCTGCCCCTCCCCTGCTCATGCTCTCTCTCTCTCAAAAATAACTAAATGTAAAAAAAAAGTTTAAAAAAATGCTGCTTCCATGATAAAGGCAATACACACCCATTCAAAAATAAGCAGAGGGGCGCCTGGCTGGCTTAGTTATTAGAACATGCAACTCTTGATCTCAGGGCTGTAAGTGTGAGCCCCACGTTGGGTGTAGAGATTACTTAAAAGTAAAATCTTTACCAAAAAAACCGTAGAGAACAGAAATAGAAAACATGTCACCCATAGCTCCACAATTCCAATATTGACACGTGGCACCATTTCCTTCCCATGTTTTTTCCTAGGAATAGAAAACTTCGTTATTAGTGTCACCTCTCAGTGGTGGTTGATGCACTTGTGAGACTGGGAATGGTTCACCTCTCGGGCACAGCTCGGTGTGCGGCCAGCTCTGGGAGCCACCGCGTTCCTCTGTCCCTCTGCTTGCATTAATCTGCACTCTGGTCTAAGGAAGAGCTTTATCGTCATGCTCATGTTTGTAGTATCAGTACCACTCATCATTCTTATTTACTTTGCAAAGAACACCGGAGCCTGACAGCAGAGTGGTAAAAACAAAAACAAAAAACAGATTTCGGCCGGTAATTGTGGCAATAGTAGCAAGGAGACCTCAGCGTAGAATGAGCTCAACTCTGAACCTGGCACGGGTGAGTGGGGTTTATGCCAAGGAGCAGGGTGGGGGGAGTGGAAGGAAAGTGACTAAAAGCAAACACCAGCGCTGAAGGGGGATCCTGGGTACACCTACCTGACAGGGTTCTTGTTGAAGGTGGACATCACTTGGAGGATGCCGGGGATGAGGAAATTGATCAGATATCGAAGGTGACCAGATGCCCAGGGTGCAGATTCTGCTGTACTGACTTAGCAGGATTCTTGTTAAAACAGGGCTCTTGAGAACTGGCCAAAGGATGGAGTAAAACACAAGCTCAGAGGAGCCTGTGCAGGGTTCGGTCCAGGAGAGTCTTTGTTCGCCTCACTGGACTGTCATCCCTCACAGCACTTTTTCTTTTTAAATCGATCTCCGTTTGTCACTGCTGGGGCCACCGACAGCATCTTCAGCCACACTCTTGTGTCTTTGTGCTTGCTGATTGATTTTTGAGCCCTTATGAAATTCCTAGCACAGCAGGATGTTGTGGGCTCATCTTGTCACTGCTTCGCCCCATACCTACCAATCAGTGGGCATTTCTCCAAGGAGCCATGGGAACATGTCCTCCCTGAGTTCACACCGTTTCTGGTGTGGTGTTTACAAGAAAGTGCAGCGTGAGACCACAGATCCAAAAATATTTGCCTATGTAGACCTGTGAAATGTGTCCCCAAAGTGATAGAAGTTGGTTCTGCATAGAGACACATGGTGCTGGAGAACGGGATGTGAACAAACCCATGAGAGCAACATAGACAGAGCCCAGCACCTCCTTTCCTTGTGGTCCTCTGCACCTGAAGAGAATTTACTGTTCGGGAGAGCTTCTCTACAGACACCGTGAGATCTCTGGCAGCAGCAGGTTTTAAGCTTACACCTTAATTGGCTCTGAGGTTGTAATTTAAGGTAATTTGAGTAGGGTGAATCTGTTTATGAATGAGGCCAATTGAAAAGGCAAAGGGGTGCGTGTATGCATGCATGCACAGAAGTTTATTTTTCAGTGGTACAATGTCTGTTTTGTCTTGGAGATTACTGATAACTACTTTAGAAAATCACAGCCGAATGTCTGCTGGGAAACTGTCTGACAAACCCATTGTGGGTACAGAAATACCTGGTAATGATGTGGGTGTCCTCCTTCCCCAGACCAGAGCTCCATTCTACATGTGACATCTTTCTGCATTTGGTAGTCTCACATCCCCATGTTCCCCATGTGAAGTTGGAATTCCGAGTCATTGTGCTAGTTTATGGCCATAAACTCGTACACATATTGATAGATTTAAATCGTTTATACACATACATACAAATTGCCAATTGTGTGGAGGAAAGTCCAAGTGAGATAATCCGCCATACAGAATCAGTAATGTGGTTACAGATATGTTTGAACAAGTATTTAAAAAAAATTCCCACCATGCTTTCTATCAGGAATTAGGGTGCTGGATTTATTTATTTTATTAAAGTTTATTTGTGTGACAGGAGCAGAGAGGGAGGGAGAGAGAATCCCAAGCAGGCTCTGCACTGTCAGCACGGAGCCCAATGTGGGGCTCGAACCCACACACCGCGGGATTATGACCTGAGCTGAAGACAGACGCTTAACTGACTGAGCCACCCAGGTGCCCCCGGATTTATTTTTTAAGATAAAAAGGAGAATGCTTCAGTTAAGGACTAAAGACGCTTTTGCAAATGAAGAACTCCAAGATGGCACCAGCAAAGCATTAACTCATGGGTGGTCCTTTCCAAACGTGCAGCCCTGAGTTGACACCATGGGCCATACACTCATGAAGCCAGCCCTGCCTAAAATGTTGACTGGCCATTTACAGAACAAGATCCTGTGATCGCTGCTTTAATTGCAGAGCTGGGAGGGGGGTCTTGGACTTTGGGGGCCTGTGCACACCACAGAAACACAGACACATCTGCCTTGAACATAATCAAAAGCTGTGGGCAAACGAGCTTTGTGTGATTTACCAAGAACCAGGGTTGGTGAACTCTCCTTTCTTGTTTTGCCTTCATTGATTTTTCTTTGCTCAGTGTGCTGTTTCTGTTCCCTTTAGTCGACTCCATTTCCAATTACTGCTTTCAACTCTTGTAGCTTGTAGCTCTTGTAGTCTCGTAGCTCTTCTGAGACCATCTTTCCCTTTTTTGATGTTTGGCCCCACAGAATGTGATTGTCCTTGCCTCCCAGTTGCGGAGGGCAGGTTGGAGGGTGGATGGTGCTGTCTGTCGTGCTCTCCCAAGTGACACTGCTGACCGTGATCATGGCTGGTTGTGTCCAAGACTGAGCAGTCCTATGCCATGGGGAACGCTGGCCACATGGGCGGCGTGGGGTTGGTGGCTGTTTATTATTTTCACCATGGCAGCATTCGCTCCTGGTTAGTGCCAGCTTTTCAGCTTATGGTCATATCGGAAACCGACCTCTGTGCTTCAGAGTCCATGCAAAGACAGAGTCTGGGATGAAGAGGAACAATGGCTTTATTGCTTTGCTGGGCAAAGGATAGTGCAGCAGGCGACGGCCTTCAGAAAGCTGCAAGGCTTTGTGGAGGAAGCTGCTGGGGCGTTTTGCAAGAAAATATGGGATCTAGCCAGTTGTGACAGGAATTGTGTCTGTGCCTCCTTAGTCGTGTTCAGGGTGATACCCGGTTCCTGAAACAGAAGGGCTAAGAAGGCAGGAGGGGAGGTTTCCACAAGAGAGAAAAAGGTGACTGTAAGATTTTATTTTTTAAATAATCTCCACACCCAACAGGGAGCTCAAATTCACAACCCCAAGATCAACATTCAGTCACCCTGCCAATTGAGCCAGCCAGGCACCCCTAAAATCGAGCTTTGCTGAAGTATTAGTGCAGCCATTTTGATTTTTTGTTCAATTTTATGCTTTTTAAAAGTGGTTTCAGTCAGACTCAATTCTTTATGGAAATCACATGAGTAATGGAGATCCCCAAAAGTCTCCTGTTGGGGATGAAATAAGCCCTCCCTCTGGTTTCTATGTTGAAGCCCTCCCCCCTCCCCCCCTACCAGAGAATGTGACTTTTTGGATTTAGGGTCATTCAAGGGGTAGTTTGGGTAAAATTGGGTCACTAGGCTGGGCCCTGATCCCATAGCACTGTTGTCCTTAGAGGAAGAGGAGATAGAGACAGGCACAGAGTGGGAGGACCATGCAAGGACGCAGGATGCGATAGAGTGTGCTCACCAAGGAGGGAGGCCTGATATAGATCCTTCCCTCTTGGACCTCAGGAGGAACCAGCCCTGCCCAGTCCCTGATCTTGGACTTCCAGTCTCCAGAACTGAGACAAAGTAAATTTCTGTTGTGTAAGGCGCCCAGCGGGAAGGTCTTTGTCATGGTAGCCCATGCAAATGAATACATCTACCAAGTTCCTGATAGTTGCTCATTGGACTGGTCTGTCTTCTGCTGTAATCTGTCACATACTCTTTAAAAATGATTTTACTCTCTCTCTCTCTGTCTCTCAAAAATAAATAATAAACATTAAAAAATTAGAAAGCGGGGGGCACCCGGGTGACTCAGTTAAGCGTCCGACTTCGGCTCAGGACACGATCTCATGGTTCACGAGTTCGAGCCCTGTGTCAGGCTCTGCGCTGACAGCTCGGAGCCTGGAGCCTGCTTGGGATTCTGTGTCTCCTCCTCTCTGGCCCTCCCCTACTTGCACTCTGTCTCCCCTACTTGCACTCTGTCTCAAAAATAAATAATAAACATTAAAAAATGCTTTTAATTTGTGCTGTAGCATTTCTCTGGTCCCCTGTGTCTGCTCTTTAGCTTTCCGGCTGTCTCTCTCTACCCAGCACATCTCACTGTCTGCACCATGCAGTTCTGCTGTTGTGATAAATATATAGTGAGGGCCTACAGCCTAAGAGACCCTGCCCACCTCTTCTGGGGTATGTGTACATAGGGTGTCGAAATACAATTTGTGTAGTCTACAAGATTGGAATGTAGTTGTGGGTTAAGGCATATATGGGTCGCTGTTTTCCAGAGCATTCTGGTGCATGCCTTTTCAACACAGAACAAAACTGGAAGAGGTAGACATCCCCAAACTGACTCACTCAAGGAGCCTGGGTCATGTCCATAGTCACCGCATTAGAGTTTCTTAGGGCCCCTTCTCAAATGACAGTGTTCCTAAGAGCAAGTATTAAATCAATTCATACATTTATTCCTAGAATAAGTCCCTTCATCCATCCAGCAGATACTCCCCGAACACTTACCAAATATCTTAGGCTCTGGGCACCAACCCGACAACCTTGAGGCAGTGCCAGTCTTATGGGGGGAAGAAGACAACAGGAGGAAATTATAACAGAACTTGAAAATTGCTGTGGGTGAACAGATAGGGCAAATAACAGAAGGACCCCAGACCGTCGGACGACATTGACGTTAATGCCTGAAGGTGCATTAGCTCATTGCAGCAGCGGGAGGTGGAGGGCTTTGTCGGTGTTCCTGGCAGGTGGCAGCATGTTGTAAGAAAGCAAAATGGACAAGGGCACGTGTGAAGAATTAGCACTGGAAGAGCCAGGTACAGACAGGAGTTTCCTGTATCCCCTCTGTGGTGTTGGCTGATCCCTTCAACACCCGTGGCTTTTTCTGGAGCACCTGTCACACTCTGCCTGAGAACCTGTGCCCTCTACCAAGTGGGGGTGAGGCTGCAGGTGCTGGGAGTTGTATACCCTGATGGTCAGGAGAGGGCGGATCAATACCTTGGCTTCCCTGTCACTTGAGTGGGAGAACAGTCTCCCACAGTCCCCAGTGCCATTGAGCCCATTATGTGTGTCATAAGCCTTTGTGCGAATGTATCCTGGACTCTTCCACCCCCTGCCTTACTTCCCTACTTCCATACTTCTCTGTCTTGGGAACATGTTGACCTTCAGTTGTCCAAACTGTGAGGTTAAAACCACAGTCTTCATGACTGCCACGTACTTTCAAGGTGTCTACACCAACTGCAAATTCTAAGATACTATGTGGGTGTGGCTAGAGCATTACAGTTGCCTGAGGTTGGTGAATGCCTAGAGCCACAGCTAAGAGGCGAGCAGGGTTAAGTCATGCAGGGCTGTGGGAGCTGTTGAGTCTGAACTTCGCGGGCAGGCGGGGTCCATCCCAGGCATAAAGGTTCTGGCTTCCGTGGGAAGAATAGATTTTCAACAGTGAGTTAGGAAGGAGGACGTTGAGGTAAAAGATGCTGCCAGTAACCCAGGTGGAAACACTTAGCAGCCTGGATGAGGAAGTGTCCTAGTGGACCGAGACAAATGGGTAGATTCGGAGCCTGGTCCAAAGGTGTAGGGCAGGAAAGGTTCTCAGCAGCTGGGTAAATAGGGTATGACCAAATATTCTAAAGGGTAGCCAAGAAAGGGGAGCCTTCAATATTGCTGCATAGGACTGGGAGGTATATTTTTGTCCCTCTTGTACTGATGGGAAAATGGAGGCAGAAAGGCTACAATGAAGCATGCTGTGCTCAGTCAGTGTTGGCCACCAGGGCCACCATGTCCCACGTACTGAGGTGGCAGGATTAACTTTGCTGTGGTACGAGGAAGGCTCTTTCCCCAGTCGGAGGCATTTGCGGGCGTGCAGCAAGATGTCCTGTGCAGGTGTTGGAAATACACAAGCAGGGAGCTGGGGCAGACATGGCAGGTGGAAACCCGGGAGGCCTCCTTCAGTTTTCTGATGCCTTCACACTCTTCCACCGATACCCATCAGATGCCACACCTGGCCAGGCCCGTGCTGGCATCTGATGATGGAGCTGTGTGTTGATTATAGGGTTCTGGGCCTCAGAGGGTCTACTGCCCAGTTCTGCTTAGTCCACTGATGCTCCTGCTGGTGGACTGACATCCCCCTGGATAGAGCGTCTTTTCTACTTTATCACAGTGGGTGAGTGAGCTTCCTACAGCAGATGAACTTGCTTTGTAACTGCCAGAGCCCTGTTTTGCTGATGGTATCGGAAGTGCTTTATGAGGGGCGCCCGGATGGCATCTGACTCTTGATTTCGGCTCAGGTCTTGGTCTCACCATTGTGAGTTTGAGCCCCACGTCGGGCTCCATGTTGACAACACAGAGCCCGCTTGGGACTCTCTGTCTCTCTCTGCCTCTCTCTCTGTCCCTGCCCCACTTGCACTTGCTCTCTCTCTCAAAATAAATACGTGAACTTTAAAAAATGCTAAATATTAAAAAAGTGCTTTACGAGATAAAAGAGCAATTTTGAGGTCTGAGACTCTTTCCAAACATTAGAATTCTAACAACTTCGGTTCATTTTAATAAACATTTGATGAATGCCCCCTGCCCTCTCTGTTCCGGGTTCCCTCCGTGTTGTGGGGAGGAGATGATGATTTAGATAGGCGCTTGGCAAATTCTTCCTCTAATGGGCCAGATCACGAGGATTTGGGGCTTTGTGGGATGTAGTGACCCTGTTCTGGTTACTCAGCTGTTTGCTGATGGCCTGAAAACCTCCACAGATAGTATGTTTAGTAAATGAATGGCCGTGTGTGCCAGGAAACCCTTGTTTTCAGACACTGATGCTTGATTGTCATATAATTGTCGCATACTCCCCAAATCATATTCTTGTTTTGATTTTTTTTTCAACCACCTTTAAATTAAAAACTATGTTTTCATTGCGAGCGGGACAATAACAGGTGTCAGGCTGGTTTGGCCCCCAGATGACCTGGGCTTACCAAACTCTGAATGACATACACAGCCCCTGATTTTAAGAAGCTTATAGACTATTCTAGAAAGATAAACAGATGGGTAAGTCATGTCACCACCTGTGAAGTGAGAGCTGTAGTCATGGGATAGAGATCACAGAGTGGGCCCTGGGTTAAGTTGGCTACTGGACATTGTGCAAGGTTTAATTCTTAAAAGTCTGATCTAGTTCCTACATTTGGTGAATTAAATGGAGATAAAAGCAAGAATCAAGGAACGCCAAATCTTGTTTGTATGCTGAGAAAGGACCTTTTTTTTTTTTTAAATCTTCATCATGGCGAGTTCTTAGGAGAAGATCAGAAGTATTTTTTTTATTTTTTTTTGCTGAGATAAATATCTCATTGGATCAGTGGCATAAAAATAGACCTTCAACAAGACCGTAGTTTATTTGTTTTTTATGGTATTATATTTCCTAGTCGTAGGGCACAGATTTATTTTCAGGAGGGAACGGGGTTGTGTTTAATTTCATGGCATGCCCGTCGACAGAAATATGGTTCGCGAATCCTAAAGTCCTGTACTGGTGGCCTCAGTCAGGGATGCAGACCAAAGGAAGACAAGACACGGGTCTAGCTCCAAGGACTAGGGTCATGGCCTGGACAACAGAGCTATCGTGCTGGCTGAGGCTGCAAGGTTTGGAGTTGGAAGTTAGGTCAGAGACACGGTCTGAGGCTGAAGCTGAGGTGCAAAACCGTGCATTTTATCCTGTTCAGGATCAGTGCCAAATGATTTCACTGGAAAATTCCCCGAGGGCTCCAGCCGTGTCTATTTCGGTCACCGCTGAATCCTTAGCACCTGGCACCATGCTTGTTACTCAATAAAGTCAACTGGAACATGAAGACCTTGGTTTTGTATCTTCAGTCCTGTGTTATGCAGCTCATTCTTTAAAAATTTTTTTACAATCTTTATTTTTGAGAGAGGGAGAGTATGTGAGTGGGGGAGGGGCAGAGAGAGAGGGAGACAGAGGATCTAAAGTGGGTTCTGCGCTGACAGTAGAGAGCCTGAGGTGAGACTCGAACCCACAAACCGTGAGATCATGACCCGAGCCAAAGTTGGACACTTAACCAACTGAGCCACCTAGGCATCCCACCAGCTCATTCTTTAACAGTTCATTGAATGTTTACTGAATGCCTCCTGGGTGCCAAACCCTGTTGTGGACTCGAATGATAGTAAAATGAAAAGGTAGAGGGGCACCTGGGTGGCTTAGTTGGTTAAGCATCCGACTTCGGCTCAGGTCATGATCTCACGGTTCATGGGTTCGAGCCCCGCGTTGGGCTCTCTGCTGACAGATCAGAGCCTGGAGTCTGCTTCAGATTCTGTGTCTCTCTCTCTCTCTCTGACCCTCCCCCGTTCATGCTCTGTCTCTCTCTCTCAAAAATAAATAAACATTAAAAAAAAAAAAAAAAAAGAAAAGGTAGAGCGTTCCAGGTCCTCATGGAGCTACTTCCAATGCGAGCAATCCCCCGTTCATGCTCTGTCTCTCCCTCAAAAATAAATAAACATTAAAAAAAAAAAGAAAGAAAAGGTAGAGCGTTCCAGGTCCTCATGGAGCTACTTCCAATGCGAGCAATCCCCCGTTCATGCTCTGTCTCTCCCTCAAAAATAAATAAACATTAAAAAAAAAAAAAAAGAAAAGGTAGAGCGTTCCAGGTCCTCATGGAGCTACTTCCAATGTGAGCAATCCCCCGTTCATGCTCTGTCTCTCCCTCAAAAATAAATAAACATTAAAAAAAAAAAAAGAAAGAAAAGGTAGAGCGTTCCAGGTCCTCATGGAGCTACTTCCAATGCGAGCAATGCACAAGAAACACAAGAAGCAAATTTCAATATGGCGGTTGGCAAGGAGAGCAAAGGAGAAAAATTAAGGCAGGTGAGGGAGAGAAGGAGCTGAGAAAAAGAGTGATTGATTGATTGATTGATTGATGCAAAAGGGAAGCGCTGAAGGTCTTGCATAGTTGCACGTGTATCAGTCATCTGGAGGGGGTGAGGGAGACACTGTGCTATTTGGAAGGCGGTGCCAACGAGATCTGCTTCACTTCCTGTGTAGACAGTAAGACTTCCTGTGGGCACTTCCTTTCAATGCCGGACAGCTTCCAAGCCATGTGACAGGACGGTGGGTTCACATACACCTGTTCATGGATCGCTCTCAGTTGAGCTCTCGTGCCTTCTGTGTTCCACCTCAGAATCACCAAAATGACAACAGAGGCAGTGAAGAGATGAGCACGTGACAAAAATGAGCGTGAAAGAAATGAATGAGTGTGAGGGTTGTGAATTATATCCAGTGCTCTAAATGAAGGACTGCTGATGCACTCACAGTTTGTGGAACCCTTTAGAAGTGCGGGTATTGACTTGACTTTGGTGAGATGCTACCCTCTCGTGAAACATGCCGTGAGAAGGAACTCTGTGAGCCCCTCAACATGGCTACTACGAAGGCACTCTTGAGTCCATTCTCTTAGTAGAATGTGGTATTTCTGAACATGAGGAGAAAATCCTTTTTAGTATTTGTGTCAGGAAGGCCTGTTTTCCCAGACTCCTTCCTGGCTCTGAACGGAGGCACACTTGAATTGTGCGGACTGATCAGTTCTTCTCGTGCTGGTGGGAGGAAGCTCAGACCCATGCTCGTGGTCCCCACCCAAGAGCGGCAAGGCCTCTGGAGAGTATAATTGGGTATCAGACACTTTATTGGTTCCATTTCCTGTGCTCATTTTGTCTTGTTTCTTCTCATTCACTTCCAATTTAGGATAGTTTTCTATTGTGTATAAATGCGTGTGTTGTTTGAAATCATACCTAAAAACATAAGCCAAAGACTGACTATACCAGGGTGCTGCTAATGGCATTCCTCTCTCCTGAGCTGCTGTCCAAACGGCGTGTCCAATAGGGAGATTTCACCCTGAGACAGGACCTCTGATCCCTGTGATCACTAACTGTGATGGAAACTCGAGGAGTGTAAGTGGCCTTCCAGAGACAGGAGCCTGGTTCACATAGATACGAAAGCCAGCAGTCTGCCCGTTTTTATGCACGATTTCCCACTCGGAAGTGATTGCGTGGCCTTGTAGAAGCCAGTGGAGAAATCTCAACTTGGGAAATTGTTTCTTGAGTTAATATCATTTTAAATGGTTTTCAGTGCACCCGCTTGAGAATCCCACAAAGCAGAGGCCCGTCCCTCTGACACACTTCTGTTGTAAGTCAGGTAAAAACGCTGAACTTCATGACACTTGACTGCCCGTTAGATCAGAATATTGCTCTGAAATTTTAGGACTCCTCTTTAATGTTCCCCAGATAATCTTTCCTCTTCCTCCTCGACGAGGTGACAGTTCTATTACTTTGCCGCTCTCTGGCTAATTTTATCGAACATTTTCTACCCAGTTCCTCAAGGCCTTAACATATTCTGTTCTCCTTTTCACGCACGCGGTGGTACTGGAGAGTCCTGAAAGGCGATTTGCATCGGTTTTAAGAAAGAGGGCATGGGAAGGCCATCTGCTTTTGATGAGGGTACGTGTCTTGCGGCCCGAGAGGGACGGGCCATCTCTGAGTCCCTGGGGCCGGCCGGGATGGCGCCTTCTGCTGCTTGGCCGCCCCGAGCGAGCGGTTCCAGAATTCCCAGGGTATTAGGCACAGACCTCTGTGTCCTCCGGCGCCCCATGCCTTCCCAGTATCTCCCCAGTCTGCAGACACTGTGTGCTTTCTTTCAGGTGTCAGTGCGGATCAAAGCCACCCAAAGAGCATTTGCATGAGAATCCGTAGAATGATTAATTAGCAATGGGCATTAGTAATTTTTCTTTTAAGGCTTTGAAATGTCTTTCATTGATAAACTAGTTCTGTTAAGCCTTGACTCCTTTTCAAATGGTTTTCCCCCAGTCCTCCCTCTGTGACTACAAATTGGATTTCTCCGTCTACACCTCTCCTGTTGGTTTGATTCCGCAGCGTGGTTAAAAGGACAGCCTCCTGCGGGTGATATCCGTCATTATCAGCCTGCGCCTCTTTTTCAGACTCTATTGTATGGGACTGTATCATCATCGATCCTCTGTGTTTTGATTTTTTTTTTTTTGTCATTCCTACAATTGTTCTACTTGTCCCATGTTGTAGCTCTAAATTCGGACAATGCTCTACCCTCACTTGCAAATAGAATATGCTTCAGCACTGTCTGATTCTCACTTGCCTTTTCCTGATTATCCAAGAAGCCTCTAGGGCAGTTCTCATAAAGGGCACACGGGACGTACATCAACAGACAGGTGTATGCGCACATTGCGAGGCAACAATTCATCGAGTGCGGAGATGCTGTGGTCTTCTGCAGCAACCTGGAGAACTCCTGGGAGAGTCCCTGCATCCCTGGAGCCCATGGGAGATGTTGTGAGTCTGCATGAGGGGATCGCACCACCTCTAGAGCGGTGGCGGGCTCCCCGGGCAGCTGTCCTGGGCAGCAGATACAACACACACTGGCCAGCCCTCTGCCAAAGATGAAGCCGCTTGCCGAAATGTGACTCAGGTGTGTGGAACGCAAACTTATGTAATGAAGAGACATGAGTAACGACATCACGTTTGCCAATTTTGTGTGTGAACACATTGCGAGGCCATCTTCCTGGGCCTTGGAGGGGCTCGTGTGGAGTGAGGAGCCCAGACGTGGAGCTTGCTCAGCTCCCTGGGACATCTACTTCAACCCCTGGGGAGAGAGGCAGCGTGCTGTGCTGAGAAGACGTCCGGGAAGTGCTGGTGCTTGTCGGAGCACCGTCTCGTGCTGGCAAAACTCGAGGGGGCTGTTGTTGCTGGAGGGAAATTTTAAATTGTAGGACTTGGTCTTGTGAAGCCTCGGGGTGACGGGATCTTATTGGATGTTCATTCATCGAGTACCCCCTTCTCGTGCAGAGTTTCTCTGAGGCTATCACTGGGAACAAAGACAAAAGTCTTGGCCTCGTGAGTATAGGAGAAGATAACGATAGGATTTTGGCAAAAAAAATGAGGTGAAGGAGCAGATAGGAATTTGCAGCGGGTGCATTCTCTGTGGGCCGGGAAGATACCGTGGCTGGCGGGTAAAGGCGTGGGGCGCAATGGAAGGCTGGCGGTGCCTTGGTGAGCTGTGTCTTCCAGCCCTGGTTTTGTGCTGAGGGAATTCAGGTATCATTCCTGGAAGAGAAGTAGACTAGGGCAGGAGAGCATTTGTCTGGTGCATCTTCACGTCCTTGAATCTTTCTCTATTGCAGCCGTTGTAACAGAGGGTCTGGTGATACAGGGGACGCTGACTCGGGAGAGTGTCGCTCCTCGCTTCCTTTTTCTTTTCCCCTGAGATTCTATTTTTAAGTAATCTCTACACCCAACATGAGGCTCACACCTACAACCCTAAGACCAACAGTCGTACGATTCACGTACTGAGCCAGCCAGTAGCCCCCCTTGCTTGCTTTTTATGCTAAAGAAAAAATACCAAGGTTATTTTCAGTCATGGATTCCAATTTTATTTACTGCACATCTAGACTGTATGTCTCCTTCTGTATGGCGTCCTTCCACTTACCATATATCCACATATCTATAACATCACTTTTAAAGATTTTAAGTTATCTCTACACCCAACCCGGTGGGGCTGAAACTCACAACCTCAAGATCGGGAGTCGTATGCTCTACTGACTGAGCCAGCCAGCTGCCCCTATTAGAGAAATAAGAGATGGACAAGAAATTAAAATGGAACTGAGCTTATATATGTTAAAATTGGCTGTTTACTAACATATCTGGATTTTGCAGAGATTCATTGGAGTATTTTAAAAATAATGTTGCTACTCTATAAGTAGAATAACACATTTCTATGATTCCTTAGTTTTTATGAAGTGATAGTATTTGGTCAAAATATAAAGAATATAGTGGGGTACCTGGGTGTCTCAATCGGTTCAGCGTCTGACTTTGGCTCAGGTCATGATCTCACAGTCCGTGAGTTTGAGCCCCGTGCCAGGCTCTGTGCTGACAGCTCGGAGCCTGGAACCTGCTTAGGATTCTGTGTCTCCCTCTCTCTCTGCCCCTCCCCCGCTCATGCTCTGTCTCTCTTGCTCTCTCAAAAACAAACATTTATAAAATATATATAAAGAACTTTCACTCTTCAATTTGGCTTAGGTATAGCAAAATTGTTACAAATTGCCTATTTTGAATGATTTTGCTTATTTTAGACTCCAGAATTATGGCCAAGTTATTTATTTTGAATGTTTACTTATTGGAAGCTTCTTTTTAGCAGGTGATCCAATTAAATTTGTTTTCTTTGTTATAAAATGGTCTTTATGTACTTATTCTATTTTAATATACTATTTGGTCAACTTTAGAGGCATATAAATTATTTTCTACTCTGAAGATTAATCTGAGAAGCGTCTAAACTTTTAATTGGCTTGTCTGTCAGTTTGTGACATGATTACGATGTAATGAATTTCACTGCATTTCAGGTGCTTTGTGGGGAGTTTTGATGTTTGTTGCTCCCATTTAGATGACTGAGCTGAATCAAACAGGTCATGGTGTTGAAATGAGGTCAAATCCAAAATGTATGTGGTTAAGATGCTTGTTTGGCTCCAAGAAGTATAGCGCAAGGATTTCAATAATATAATGATTCATTCTTTCATCTTCATGGAAGTCTTGGGTTTTCTCAGGAAGGTTGAGAGGGAAAGCTAAAAGGGAAAGTATTTCTAAAATAGCTTCTAGCTGGAAACATTCTGTTCACTCAAAAGCTAACAGATTTGACTTTTTTCGCATGAATATTCCAGAAGTCCCACAGGAATATTATTCAAAGCAACGTTGGCTTGGAAATACTTTGCAAGCACCTAAAGTTATTTTCAAGAGTTAGTTAGAATTGTTATTTGTTTTACTTCTTCTTTTCTTTCATCCTTTGAACGGTTGCAGTGAGTTGCTTTTGTTCTGACCTACTTGTTTTAACCTCATGGCAGAATTCCCATCTGGATTCTGTTATTGAGACATCCATATCATGGCAACAGGGGTTCTGATTCAGAACCAGTAGGACTGTTCTGGATGCTTTTCCCCTGGTGGTGATGGTTTTGAGCTTAGTCATAGGCTCTTCACCCTGTCCCACTGGTTCTGCACTGGGGGCACTTTTGCCCTCCCTCTCTCTCCCTCGGACATTTGTCAATGTTCTGAGACCTCCCCATTCACAGGTGGGGATCGAGATGCTACTGACATTTAGTGGGTAGAGGCTATGGATGTTGCTAACATTGCACAACACACAGGACAGTCTTCCTGAACAGAGATTTATTTAGTCAACCCCAGATGTTACTAGTGCTGAGGCTGAAAAACCCTGCCTGTTTCCACAAGAGGGATAGTGCATTTTTTACCAGTGGCCTGCTCAGAGAGCCTTTCAAGGTGGAACAGGTTGCTTTGCATACAGCAAATCGTGCCACATGGGGATCGAGCCCTCGACCTTGATGTCATTAGAGCCTACAAATGCTGTATGAAATATTCTCTTAAAGTATGATTCAATGGCTAACATTAACAACTCAGGCAACAACAGATGTTGACGAGGATGTGGAGAAAGAGGATCTCTTTTGCATTGTTGGTGGGAATGCAACTGGTGCAGCCACTCTGGAACACAGTATGGAGGTTCCTCAAAAAACTAAAAATAGAACTACCCTACGATCCAGCAATTGCTCTACTAGGCATTTATCCACAGGATACAGGTGTGCTGTTTTGAAGGGACACAGGCACCCAGGCACTATCAACAATAGCCAAAGTATGGAAAGAGCCCAAATGTCCATCGATGGATGAATGGATAAAGACGATGTGGTGTGTGTGTGTGTGTGTGTGTGTGTGTGTGTGTGTGTGTGTGTATAATGGAGTATGACTAGGCAATGAAAAAGAATGAAATCTTGCCATTTGCAACTACGTGGATGGAACTGAAGGGTATTATGCTAAGTGAAATGAGTCAGAGAAAGACAAAAATCATATGACTTCACTCATATGAGGATTTTAAGAGACTAAACAGATGAACCTAAGGGAAGGGAAATGAAAATAATATAAAAATAGGGAGGGGGACAAAACAGAAGAGACTCACAAATACGGAGAACAAACTGAGGGTTACTGGAAGGGTTGTGGAAGGGGGGATGGGCTAAATGGGGATGGGGCACTAAGGAATCTACTCCTGAAATCAGTGTTGCACTATATGCTAACTAATTTGGATGTAAATTTTTAAAAATTAAAATTAAAAAAAGTATTCTATTTTCAAGTCTTCCCCTCCCCCCCTTTTTTTAGCATGCAGGAATAGGCTTTATTAATAATTGCCATCTACAAAAGATATAAACCTTTCTATTGTAACCAAGTATAGATGGAAAATAGGTGTTAGTGCTTTACATTTACGATCATGCTGAGGAATATGACATCCTTGTAGTGTAGCAAAGCATTTCAGAACTCTGACAGTGCTTCCAAAATCACTAGGACTACAAAATTCACATTCACATGCCTGAAGATGTCTTCCTTGATTGTGCCATGGTGATTACTCTTGTTCCTGAACTCACCAGCATTTCCTTATGATTAACTTAAAAAAACAGAGTCTGATAGACATGATCATCTTGCTCTTCTTCCCCAGCAAAAGATTCTCCTAAGGTTGGATGCCTACTAGAGCTAGAGATAGCCTTGCTTCTTTTGAAAAAGTAAATTATGGAAAGTCTTAAAACTACCTATTTTCCAGAATCCAAGGTCATCTGTATGTCTCTATAGAGCCTCCCTACTCCCAATCTTCATGTAAGAAGAAAAAAAAAACACTAGGGGTACCTGGGTGGCTTAGTTGGTTGAGCATCTGACTTGATTTCCGCTCACCTCATGATCCCAAGGTCATGGGATCAAGCCCTGCATGAGACTCCTGAACACGGAGCCTGCTTCAAATTCTCTCTCCTCCTCTGCCCCTCTCCTGCTCACTCTATGTCTCAAGAAGAAGAAGAAGGGGAGGGAGGGGGAGAAAGAAGAAGGAGAACAAATCTCATACAAACTTATATATAATGGGTGGACCCAACTTTCTAGATTCAGACAGTTTGAAAGATAAGATAGATTGCAAAATAAATAGAAGAAACAAAAGAGCTTAAGGACCACAGATTCAAAAGGTGAGTAGAGAAATATAAAAAGAGAAAAGCAATAGTAAAAACAAAGTACAATCCCATAAATCTACCACTGTGTTAGTTACACAAGGCCATTTATTAACATTTAAAAAGTTCAGGTGTCTTGCATATAGAATCTGAGGGTTCAGACAAGAAGTCTTTCTTCAGGAAGGCCAGCAGTTGAAATTTTAGTCAACTGATGCCCTGCCAACATTTGCAGAAAGTTTTTTTGGTCCACCCTTCTGATTGAGGAGGGTGTGGACATTTCTGCTGCTGGACAGCTGGACATGTTGACGTTCCCCCATCAATGTGAGGTTGCACACAGCTCCCTCTGTCTCGTTGCGCTTTTCCCAGAGGAACCTTGAGTTGCACACGAAGGAGCTCGCATTTGAAATTGAGATCCTTTTGTGGTAAAAGCATTCCATTTCAAAATGACACGTGGGAAACGCATCTCATATAATGGTAAGGCCAAAAGGTACTATACATAGTGATATTCTCATCAACCTAAATCTTAAACAGAAGCAGGACAGAATAATAACATAACTTAGAATAGGAGGGCCCAATTCATTAGTGCAACATCTGATTTTAAGCTTAAAGTTATAGTCACCGGTATCTTGGGTTGATAGTTATTTTGACTGATTAGACAAAGATCCATGGGTACAAGTTGCAAACACACCATCCCCCCCACCCCAACATAAAGACCTCTTGTGGGTAACATAAGCACTGTTAAGAATCCATAAAACGGAGTACCAATTCTTGCATTGGTATGTCTAGAATTTATTTTAAAAGATTGATGGAGGGTCGCCTGGATGGTTTGGTTAATTAAGCATCTGACTTTTGATCTTGGCTCAGGTCACCATCTCGTGGTTTGTGAGTTTGAGCTCCGCATGGGGCTCTGTGCTGACAGTGTGGGACCTGCTTGGGATTCTCTCTATCCCTCTCTCTGCCCCTTCCCCACTAGCGCATGCATGCTGTCTCTCTTGTTCTCTCAAAAGAAATAAACTTAAAAACTGATGGAATAATTGCATCCACATCACTGAAAGTAAAAACAAAATGATCACAAGAACTAAGTTTGATGAGAAGATGAATGTAAGGATTGCTATTTTATTTCATTGAACATTTTGTTGAGAGCTTCCTTCTTCTTATTCCAGACATCGGATTATTCCCCCACTTACCAAAGATGAATTGTTTAGTTGGTAATGTATTGCTTTTGTGTGTGTGTGCGCGCGTGCATGTGTGCGTGTGTATGTGTGTCTATATCCAATTATGTTTGCAATGACTCGTCAGATTCATAAAATTTTTTGTTCCTTATTGCTTGCATCCCCTGAAAAATTCCTTACTCCTTGGGCATTCTATCTGTCTGACTACCCTGCTTATTTTCATAATTTAAAAATGCTTATCTTTCCACATATAGGTTGAACTTCTGAAGTAAATTTCTAATCTTGGGACAGCTTTCTAGAAGGAAATATAATCCTGTTACAATGAGAAAGCTTTGTTGTGTCAGTTATAATTACATTAGGAAACCCTCTCTGTGTTCGAACTACTGATGCGTGTCATATTCAATGATTTACGTTTTTAAGGGCAATCTCTACCGGTCGGTTTCCTTCTGGAGCAGAAATTGTCATGATAGTTTACAGAAATGATCGACATTAATCATGTGCTGTAAACCTTTTCACTGGGGACACTGTCTTTAGATAGAACAACAGCTTTCTTGTATTGAGAAGAATTAATTTCGAAGTTCTCCGATCTAATTGCAAGTGGGGGAAAAAAAAAGACCCAAGAAATATATCTTCATTCTTTCCAGTACTATTTTTTTGCAAGTTCTTCTTGGTGATTAAAATGTCTGAGCTAAAGGGTGTGCTTTGCTTTTCTTTCTCTTTAAAGCAACAAGTGAGAACTCAGCCTTGCAAGAAAGAGAAGGCCCTGTCCCTCGCGGCTTAATCAAATTGATTTGGTAGGGCTATCAGCGCGGTGGGCAGTGGATTCACATTTGCCCGATTTCTGTCTAGTGGCAGAGGGGGCTGTGCCTCCGAGAAAACGCTTTCTGAGACTGGCTTCTCTATGGAATTCCCTTCCTCTCGCCCCCGTTAGCGGACCTCAGCGTGAAGGCAAACAGATTCCTGCTGCCAAAATGCAGGACTTAACCTGACCCTCCACTGGGCTCACAAAGGAGGGCTTTGAGGTCCCCAGGGAAACAGCCCCTGCATTTTATCACGCCGTGAAATTCAGGCTGAAAAGCCCCATGCCTCTGGCTGCTTAGCCGTGTGAGGATATGGCGGTGGCAGTGCTGGGGGGCAGGGGGCGGGGAACGTGGGGAACCGGTGAGGAAAGACAAAGTAACTGCGGGCACAGAGGCGGCCTTTACCCCCTTCTTTGATTGTTAGGTGGTCTATAAAACTCCTGAGGAGCAGTCGACCCGGGGCACAAGAGCATTTTGTTGTCACTGGTTTACTGGGCTTCTGGGTGGGGATGGGCTGGGTGGGTTGGAGAAAGTGACCAAGAGGGAGTCATGTGGGTGTCACTGGCTTTGCTCACTAACCAACAGCAACTCTATGTCCCCAATAAATAAAAGACAGAGGAGCTCATTAGTGCATAGGAAGGGCTGAATCGCCTTGTTGGACAAGTCTTGAGTCTCTAAAACTATTTGGAGGATGGCATTCTGATGCTTTACTTTGCTGAGTCTCCTCTTTGCAGTGAAGTATATGCACGAGTCCGTCACATTTGCTATTTAAAGTTAATGCATCGGGCGCGAGTTTCTAATGTTTCGAATAAAAACATAAAGACGTTTCTTGCATATTAAAGAAATAGAAGAAGCGCATTCCACAACGTAGAAAAGTGCACTAAGTCCATCAGGAACAAAGCAGATCTGGTTGGCTCTCAGTGACGTGGCTGTATTATGATCAGTCAGCGGTGACTTGGTTGAGTTTGGCTACCATGTTATTCTGCAGATTCAAGGTGTGTAGGGTCACTCTCGTGAACTGACACGTGAACTGAACAAACTGAATTGGGAAGCAAGTAACAAAATGTGTGAAAGAAATACCCTTTACTGCTTGTTCTGTGCGTCATTGGCCAGTTAGACTGTTAAACGTAGTGGTCCTAAATTATACGAAACTGCCTGTTCAGATTTATGGGGTTTGTACATCTTACCTAAATTTCTTGAATAAATTTATGTGTGAGTGAGACTGTTTTTAAGCTTCCCCTGAATGGGATAAGCAGTCATTAACTACAGTCAACTACGTCATAAGTGCTATACAATATCGCTGTGTCCACGTACATGTTGTTCTCAAGGGCATATATCTTACTTAGGGAATGTTAGCATTTCGTGAAGCAGACCTCTCTGTGCTGTCTTTCTGAGGTAATTAAAGGATTGTTCTTATAAAACGGCACTGGGTATTTGGAGAAATAGGAAGCTAGATCACTTGTCTCTGATAAAGGGAACATAAATTTCTTCAGTAACAGAGTCATTTTCTTTCTTCTGTTTTGCATTTCGACGTCCTGCCTGCTATGCTTCTGGAAACACATTCAGCCATTACTCGAAGGATTGCAAAGATCCCAGCTTCCATTTGCCCACAAGCTGAGAGTTTACTCTGTGTGTTATAAATCACGTTATGTCTCTCATCTCACAACACAGCAGAAACCTCTCGGGTGGGTCTGCATTGCTGAAATTTACAGCTTTATTTTCATGCTTCGGAAGATCACATCTTACAGGAACATAATCTTCCATTCCCCCTTCTTTTGCTACTCATTCTTTTCTTACTCATTACTCTGTTTTCTGCCTACACTTTACTTCATCCTGAGGGCTTTTGCCCAGCTCCGTGTCAGGGTTAGTCTGCTCCATCAGTGCATCTCTCCACTTTTCTTTCGTAGCGTTGACCCACTGCGTTGTAATGGTGCCATGAATTTTGTCATCTGTTGCACTTGAGGTTGAAGCTGGGAGGCTTCAACGTCTGTGTGGACGTGTACTGCCCTTGTGCCTCGGACTGCTGGACACGTAGATGTAGCTCAGTAAATGTATATGCAGGAGAGGGAGGAAGGGGAGTAAAGCAGGTGGAGAATATTTCTTTGTTTACTTACTCTTGTTTACTGCACAGTGAAGGAGGGGTCATGGGATTAGAGGTGAACATTGGTGACACGGTAGACAATCAGAGAAGCTGAATCTACGTTCTCTGCATTTTTGATGGTGTAGGGGTTAAGCCTGAATACACATCTAGCATCTTGATCGGTTGTATCAGGCAGTGAGAATGAAGAAAAGAAACCACTCTAGGTACATAAACTGGAAGGAATTTATTTTATTTATTTTTATTTTTATTTAAAAAAATTTTTTTAACGTTTTATTTATTTTTGAGACAGAGACACAGCATGAACGGGGGAGGGGCAGAGAGAGAGGGAGGCACAGAATCGGAAGCAGGCTCCAGGCTCTGAGCCATCAGCCCAGAGCCCGACGCGGGGCTCGAACTCGCGGACCGCGAGATCGTGACCTGGCTGAAGTCGGACGCTCAACCGACTGCGCCACCCAGGCGCCCCATAAACTGGAAGGAATTTAAACACGGGAAGAGGTGCTTCTCAAATTGGAAGTGTTGAAGGAATGATGGGGCTATCTGCCCAACCTCCAGAAATGACTCCAGGCCAGTGTAGAGCTGGCTCTCTCTCTTGCTTGGGGGGTTCTCTGGAACAATGACATCAGAGTTAAGAATCTCCCCCTGATGAAGCCTGTCCACATATGCAGGATGCTGAGGAAGGAAGATGAGGGTGACAGTAGAAATAGTGAACAGGGGACAGGCAAGAAACTACCTTCTGCTTCATTTCTGTCCCCAAGTGCTGCGTAAGTATGTTAATTAGCACAGCCTAATTGGTCCAGAATCTTGGTATCAAGGTCATCTGGGAAACGTGGTTTTTATTTCCTCTCCCACTAAAAAGAGAGTGTACTGGATGTTGAATGCACAGGTTTGTACTTTTCTAATACTCAGTTTGTCATCTCCAATATGGTGGCCACTGGCCACATATGGCTCTCTGGATTTAAATGAATTAAAATGAAGTGAAATTAAATATTTGGTTATTAGTCACATGGGCCACATTTCAAGCACTCGGTAGCCTTCTATGGCTGATTTTTTGTGCAGCAGATGAATGAGTGGGTAAAGGAGTCCAGAGTAAACATTGAGTTCATTAAACAGTGTTGAATTAGCTGACTTAAACACAAAACAACAAAATGAGACTGCTATGTTTGAGTTCTTACATTTTTTTTTTAAGTTTATTCATTCATTTTGAAAGAGAGCAGGGGGAATGGCTGCGAGAGAGGAAGAGAGAGAGACTCCAAAGCAGGCTCCATGCTGCCAGCACTGAGCCCGACTCAGGGCTTGATCTCACAAACTGTGAGATTATGACGTGAGCCAGAATCAAGAGCTGGACACTTAACCGACTGAGCCACCCAGGCACCCCTGTGGTTGGGTTCTTGATTATGTGTTTCAGGTCAAGGGAGTTATGAAGGAAAGTACCATTGGGAACCCATGTCTGCATTGTCCACAGTATACAGAAAGGATTCTAGGCTCTGCAAAATCTCCTGAAAGACTAGGAGCCTTTTTAAAAAAAATTTTTTTTTTTAATGTTTATTTCTGAGAGAGAGAGAGAGAGAGAGAGAGAGACCGACAGATGGACAGACAGTGTGTCAGCGGGGGAGGAGCAGAGAGAGAGACTGAGACACAGAATCCGAAACAAGCTCCAGGCTCTGACTTGTCAGCACAGAGCCCGACGTGGGGCTCAAACTCACGGACTGCGAGATCATGACCTGAGCCGAAGTCGGACGCTTCACCGACTGAGCCACCCAAGCTCCCCTGAAAGAGTAGGAGCCTTAAACAAAACCTTAGCTGTGATCCACACTTACTGAGTTCGCACTTGCTGCTAGTTGTGAAAGGGTTCACAAGTAGCTTCAATTGTTATCTGATTATAATGGCATTCTATTGGACACCAGAAACTCAATATCAGTCTTTTGGGAGCAAAGGAAGAACAAAATCACATATCTAAATGAGATTGTGTGAGTTCTGAGTTTGGACTAAAGGTCAAATATGTTCTATATAAATAGGGCTTCCCGCCCATAACTAATATATACCCTCTATGGCAGTGTTTTCCTTCCAGCTTCTGGAACGTTATGAATATTGTGACTCACTTGTTAATTTTGAGCAGACCTACCACATAAGGCCAAGTTGAATGGGTTTGTTGAGGGATGCACTAATGTCTTCGAGACGCTTTCATGTGGACAAAGCTGGGGTGATTTGATCTGGCAAGGCAGACAGGAAGCATGGAAGTCCTTGTGAGTTTCGGTTCCCTGGTCCTTTCAAGAGCACGCCATGCCTTCCTTGAGCTTGACAGGTCAGACAACCAAGCCACACAGATAAGATATTAAGCTGTCAATGTTACAGACTGCTTCTCTCTGGAACGGATTAGTGTTGACAGTCTTGCTGATTTGTCCAAATAAGGACTTGCTTTCAGGTTGTCTTTTAGAACCTCCTACAACCCACTCACCTCTCAGACACAGATTTAATTTCTCAGAAATAATAATAAGCTGACAGTGTGTATCTACCTATGCCATTCATATATAATGCTGATAGGAACAATCTTATTAACTCACAGCACACATAGGTATTGAAAATTGTCTCTGTGAGATTTAACATGGGGACAAGTAACCATCTAATTTCTCCTGTGATGTGTGCAATGTTTTATAAGGTCAGTAGCACAGGGAGAAAGGACTCGAGGCCACCCAGCTTGGGAATACGATTGACACGGTTCTCCAACACTACCAATTACATGATTTCTGAGGAATTGTGTGTTGTTGAGAAAATGTGTAGAAAAAATACATACGGAGATAAGGATCAACGCTAGACTTGCATAAGCTTTTAAATGTAGCATGAAGTGATGTAAACCCTAATCTCCATTCAACTTGAAGCATGTCAAGGAGAAGTTCTTTAACCTGGGGGCTCTGTGGTGTCAAAAGCATGCTGTGCAGATTAAATTCTGGCTTTCACTCGGGAGATGGGGTCTGGCTGTTTAAGCCTGCTGGATGCTGTGACTGGTGATTCCAGGCTATGCAAAATGTGACTGCGTGAAACCTTGAGATTCTGGGTGCTCGATATGGCTCTCCTTAATTCGGCCTCTAAGACCCGACTAATGGCTGGGACAGGGTTTTGAGTTATTTTGATTGCCTGGGGGTCAATATTGGAGAAAGATGAGTGGTTGTTTTGGCTTCCAGACCTGAAGCGTCTGTCTGCAAATCTCCACTCTTCCTTATTTAAATAAGCCCATCGATGCCCACTTTATGATGTTCAACCCTCTTTTGGCAGTAGATGTATGTCCATAATAGCTTTTTAATGATGCCAGATGAAGAAAATTTGTGCTGTTGAGATTTCAAGTCATTTTTAGATACTTTATGTACTTCCAGTGTTTAGCTTGATTATTAAAAACAGAGAAAAATTATGAGAATAGTACAAAGGATTTCCACATACCTTTTATCTAAATCAGGGTACAGCAAACTTTCTATGACAGACGAGTAAATTTTTTTGGCCTTTTGGACATACGGTCTCTGTCGCAGCTAGTCAACTGTTATAGCACAGAAGCAGCCACAGATAGCATGTGCGTGAATGGGCGTGGCTGTGTTCCAGTAGATTTTCTTTACCAAAACAGATGGTGTGCTAGATTCCATCCCTGTCTCTTTTTTTTCTTTTTAATGTTTATTTATATTTGAGAGAGAGAGTGTGACCAGGGCAGGGGCAGAGAGAGAGAGAGAGAAAGAGAGAGAGAGAGAGTGAGAATTCCAAGCAGGATTCGTGCTGTCAGTGCAGAGCCCGATGCAGGGCTTGAACCCACAAACTGTGAGAGCATGACCTAAGCCGAAATCAAGAGTTAGACGCTTAACCTACCGAGCCACCCAGATACCCTTGGGCCCTGGTTTTAGTTGCTGACGCCAATCTAGCTTTGCCAGTGGTTAACTTTGTGTGTGTGTGGTATATTTGCCTCATCACTTAGTCTCTATGTATACATAAAAAAATTATATGTATGTATGCCCTCATAATTGTTACTTTTTTTTCAACCATTTAAGAACGCGTTGCAGACCTCATGACTCTTTTACTCCTCAGTGCTTCAGTACGCATGTCTTACTATGGAATTATCAAATTCAGGGAAATTAACCTGGATGTAATGCTATTCCATGTATAGTCTGCATTTAGATGTTCCTGTGGTGCCAGTAATGTCCTTCATAGCATTGTTTTGTCTGATTCAGGATCTGGCCCCCCATTATGTTTTGCAGATCTTTAGTCCCCTTTAGTTTGGAAGCATTCCTCTTTCTTGGTCTTTCATGATGTTAGTGTTTTGTTTTGTTTTGTTTGTTTGTTTTGTTTTTTTTTTAAGACTAGAGGTTTGTTGCTTCATAGAAGGAGCCTCATGGTGGATTTGATTGATATTTCCCGTGGTGATGCTGTGCCTCTCCCATTCCTGGAGACGTTACCTTTGTCACTTCATGAAGGCAGTCTCTGCCTGTGTTTTCCACTGTAAAGTTGTGACTTTCTCTTTGTAATAAGTATCTTTTTGATGTGAGAAATAGCCATGCGAATAGTATTTGAAACTCCAGTGCTGCGGTAAAAATTCCATAGCAGAAGAACGGGCAGAATATCTGGATGCTAAGAAAGCATGTGTGGTCTTCAGTGACACAGGATTCGGTGACCTGTCTGCCTCCAGAGAGTTAATGATATGCATAATGACATAGTTTAGGTGAGAAAGAGCTACGAGCAGACAATGGTTCTACCTTGATTAATGTCATTTTCCCACTTCCATTGTTTGTTTTCTGTTTGTTTCTCAACACCTTCACTGAAATCTAAAAAGCTTCTGATGTCAGAGTTCCCTTTATTGTGAGAGATAGTTGTGATAAAAGGGAGCCCAGATTTGTAGCTAGACATGGTGGGAGAGGAATTATCCTTTGATCGTTTCAAAGAAAGTTGATTTGCGACATGAGATGTCTAAGGCGTAACGTTGTTGTGCTGGGTTGGCATGCTAATCCTCTGTGGTTTAGGCTCTGATGATGGTTCAACTGTACTTCCATAGGATGTCTGCCAAAAGATGTCATTATTTGGGCAAGACCCAGTGCGCTTTTCGACACACAGGATTGTAACAATTTCTATACCAATTTAGAGCTGGAGGGAGTCCATGAATACTTCTAAAGGCAGTCGGGTGCACATATTTTAGGAAACATATTGAAAAAAAAAACCCACTTCATCTAAAAACCAGATCTACAGTTTCCCAGAGAAACTGCTGCCATTAATTTAGAAAACAGAAATGGTCTTTGGAAACTTCTCTTGATAGCATTATTATATGCTATGAATCTATACCTGTCTGAAATGAAAAGTTGGATTTTTGTGTGTATTTGTATGTGGAACGCAAAACTTACTCCTTCTCTCCAGGCAACAATGCAGACAAAAATTAAATATAAACTATTACTTGCTTCCCTATTATCCAACGGAAATTGTGTGTGTGTGTGTGTGTGTGTGTGTGTGAAAGCATACCATATGTGCTACAAAATGCACAGTGCCCCAGTCTCAGATTTTTCCTTTTGATCCCACCTTCTGGCCACACACAAGAATAATACCACCCCACCCAAACATAGCTGTTGGAATTTTGGCAAAAAAAAAAAAAAAAGAAAGAAAGAAATGGCACTTTTAAAACAATTATTGGAATATGCTTGAGAGACAGGAATGAAAAGAAATTGTATTTTCTTCTTCGATTAAAAGAAAAAAGGTAGGTATCAGGGAAACAGGAAAGAACTAAAATTCTTTTCATTGGTCCTTTACATATGGAACAGAACCAGATTCACCAAGCACCTATTTTGTGTAGGTATTTTAAAAGACTGTCTTTAGAAAATTTATTTCAACATGATCTTCTTTGGCAAAAGTGTTTGTACTCTTTTCTGTGTCGCAAACGTATGGTTCAGAGAGGTTAAAATAAAACCCTAATGGGGAGAAAACACGTAGCGTGTAGTAGATGAGGAGTTCTCCTCCAGATTAATCGGACTCTGAGGATCCGTGGTCTGTCTCTTGTCCGCAGACCTGGCAGGAATGATCCACTTCTGTGCTCTTGCCTCTGAGACCTCTGAGGCTCAACCAGTGGAATTGCACTTATGGAGGACACCTTCATCTGATCACTTTCTCACCGTATTAGAAAACTCTCACGGGAACGGCTATTCTTGTACCCCTTGAACACCGTCTTGTACCCCTACATCCAAATTCTTACATTCTCTAAGCCGAACGTTGGAATTGAAGGACCCGTGTCCGATCATAGAGCCGTGGACCGAAATCCTGCTGACCAGCCATGGTCTCTACAAAGATATTTTAGTTTCTGAATCTGGAGGATGTAGGGTTGGGATAGATGGCCAGCAGAGATTCCTTGCCTCTCTAGAATTCTCTGTTTCCATGTTGTAGCCCCTGAAACATTCTCTGGGACCTTGGTCAATTGATTATTTCCTGTTTCTCCTCCATCTTCAGCCATCCCTTCTCTTCACCAACATGTTCCAACATTTAGATCTCCCTGAGTTCCAGTCTCCTGTTCACAAACAGAAAAAGGGGAGAGAAAAACATTTTTGCTGAAGTATTCAGTGTTGCCATTGTAGCTCTTGAATATCCCAACTCCCCAAAGTCTTGACACTCTAATCTTCATATTTTCTGTATTTCCATTTTCACGTGTAGCCTGGACGTTTGCTTATATACAAACACACCTTCCTTCTTTTCTTCCTTCCTTCCCCTCCTTCCTTCCTTCCCTTCCTTCCTTCCTTCCTCCCTCCCTCCCTCCCTCCCTCCCCCTTTCCCTTTCCCTTTCCCTTTCCCTTTCCCTTTCGTAGACTTAGAGAACTTGGAGGAAGTTTTTCCCTGTGTGTGTAGTTCATAGATTTAGCAGACCTATCACCTAGTGTGACACTGTGGTAGATGAATTCTGGAAATATTTATGAAAGGAATGAACGAATGAATGAATGGTGTAAGAGGAAAAGCAGAGAAACTTATAAATGCCCATCGTTTCTTCAACCTTTCTCCAAAACTCCGTGTCCACAATTCCAGTAGCTTGTTGGGCATTCCTTTGTGTACATCCACTGGACACCTTGAACTCCTCACGTGAACCCCTCAGTTGTTAAACACCTGCCCTACGTTTGTTTCTCCCACACCCTCCATCTGATGGACACCATGGCTTCCTTTCAGATGGAGGTTAGAAGTGTTGGGGGGTTTTCCTGTCCTCATGTCTCCCTCATGCCTATCTCAAGGCAAACCTGTAACTGTGTCTGGAGCAGCCCTACATCGCCTTTCATGGGTTCACACTCCTTTTCCTTGTATCCAGTGTTCTGTGCCATCCAGATGCCATATCAATGCTATAAATGGTGGACAGAAGCTTTGGAAGACGTTGCAAAAACTGCTCTGCTTTCATTTGGTGCAAGACCTCACTTCTGTAATCCAACTCCTATTTCAGCTCTTTCAGGGCTCCTGGACCCAATTCCAATGTGAGGGGTTGCCCCCCCCCCCCCCGCCCCAGCACCAAGCAATTCCCAGACACCAGCAGCATGTCTGAGAATTAATTCAACTCAATTCGGACATGACAGAGAGGCATCAGATCCCACAGATCCTATGAGACTGCCCAGCTTGCCTCCAGCTTCATTGGCCACTGCCAAATCCAGACTGGCGATAGATTGGAGATGCTCATGACTCCCTCTTAGGGGCTGACTGATTTCCTAGAGCAGCTCACAGAACTCAGGGAAGCACTTACATTAACCAGTTTATTAAATATATGATACGGGGGGGCACCTGGGTGGCTCATCCGGTTAAGTGTCAGACCCTTGATCTCAGCTCAGGTCATGATCTCGTGGTTTGGGAGATAGAGCCCTGATTTAGGCTCTGTGCTGACAGCATGAAGCCAATTTAGGATCTCTCTCTCTCTCTCTCTCTCACTCATTCTGCCCCTCCCATGCACATGCGCTCTCTCTCAAAGTAAATAAATAAAACAAGCAAACAAAAAGATACAGGATATGAATCAACAGGCAGGTGAAGAGATACATAGGACAGGGTCCCCAACAAAGCAGCTTCTGTTTTTATGGAGCTTGGGGCCGAGCTCTGTGGCACATGGAAATGTTCTGCTTGCCCAAACGTGAAAGGTATCTGGAAAGGATTAAAAAAAAAAAACAGACCTCTTGTGTGTGTGTGTGTGTGTGTGTGTGTGTGTGTGTGTGTGTGTGTGTGTGTGTGTTTTAAGTTTATTTACTTATATATTCATTTTAAGTAATCTCGACACCAAACATGGCTTGGACTTAGGACCCTAACATCCAGATTCGTGTATTCTTCCAACTGAGCCAGCCAGGTGCCCCAGTCCTATTTTGTTTTTATGAAGGCTCCATTGCATAGCCATGATCAACTAAGTGTTAGCTGATTCAGTCTCCAGCCCCTCTCCCCTCCCCAGAAGTCAGAAGGTGGGACTGAAACTTCCAACCTTCTGATCAAGTGATTGGTCCTCCTGTCAATCAGCCCCTGCCCTTTGGTGTGGTGGTGGGGGTGGGGGTTCCTAAAGTCACCTTCATTAATAACAAGACACCCATTCACCTTTATGGCTTTGAAGCATTTGCAGGAACTGTGGATGAAGATTAAATATATCTGGCAAATATATTTTGGTCATCTGAAGGACCAAATATATATATTTTATAAGTCGCTGTATTGCACCAATACTCAAGTTGTCTTAAACACAAAGTGAGGCACGCACCTGTCTGTTCTAGGAGAGTAAGTGGCTTCTCACTGAATTCCAAGGGCCATGCTGCTAGCCTTGTGTTTTGCCACGCCTTCTCCTCTGTTAGCTCTCCTGCACCGTATCCCCCCACATCTATCATCCATGCCCCAGATCTGCTAAAATCGCTCAAGTCCTGCTCTTCCTTCTAAGTTAATTCATGAGTCCTCAATTCTATGAAATTCTCTCCAATTTTCCCATATGGAAATACGTATCACTTCTTTAGGGTCTTCTGACACATTCTTCTCTTGGTTATTTTATGCTTCATTGCTTTAGACTTATTTACATGCTTTTCTTCCATGCAAATTATATACTGCTTTAGGGCAGAATGGCTGACACATTTTCCTTCATCTTGCAGACTAGATGAATACATTGCATATAGGAAACACTAATCCTTGTTTGTTGATTTAGCAGATGTTAATTTGACCGGGTTGGATTGTACAGAATGCTGGCTGCTTTGTTTTAACCATGGGTTCTATTTATTTAATGTAATGTAATTATGGGCTCTGTTCCTTGATTATTGGACATGTGTGAAAATTTGAATTTTATACCAACCTTTTGTGCTTCAGAATTTATTGTAATTGCTAGTTAGGTAATATAACTCCCTTTGCTGGTAATGTATATAAGTTAATATAATTTCTTTTTATGGAAGTGTTTGGTTAAATGTAAGGTATGGAAATTTGTGCTAACCTGTCCAGATGGAGGTTCACCAAAGCAGTAGCAATAATTTCCCTCTCTGTTACTACTTTGGCTCGTGGGAGTTGGGTCCCTTCGTCTGTGGTATGAAATACTGAGTCTTATTGGTTATGATTTCATAAGTACCTTGGAATTTGTAACACCTAGGGCATTTTGGAGCTGAATCCTTTCCGAGATCATAGTAATTCCATAATCTTACAGATTTGTGAAGTACTTTTCAGTTTCCAAATCCCTTTCACATACATCATCCTGTGAAGCATTTGTAGCAGGTGGCGTGAACAGCACAGTGTTCTGTAATGGAAGTAACATTCCTTTGAGTGTGCCAGAGCAGGGGTCCGGCTTCCAGTTCCGGAAGTTTCCACCACAGTCACTTCCTTTCTTTACTCAACCTCTCTAAACGGCAGTTTCCTCTCTGTAAAATCTACGAATAATAGTACCTCATTGTATGTACCTCCACAGATCTGTTGTGATGAGGTGCCACTAAACAAATAATTTCAGAAGTGCTTTATAAATCCGTAAAGGGTTCTGGCGCTCTTTGACGTTCAGTAAAATTTCAGACAGTAGGAACAACTGTACTCTCCTGGTGGAGTTAGCGCGTGGAGACCGAATATGTGATTTTCCCACAGCTGTAGGTTAGACACATGGCAGAGATGGGGCTCACACCCAGGCTTTCTGGGCCCCCGTTCTGCACTGGCTGCATTTCCGTGGTGCACGGGATGTTCCTGAGAATCTGTTCTGGTGTTGGTGCGCTCGGTCCCACATGCCTTGCGAACGAGGCTTGTACACGGCCAGCAGACACAGCCCTCCTGAAGAGTTTATAGTCAATTGGAGATAGTGTGACTTTAGTACAACTCATAGCCTCCATGAAAAACTGGAAAATAAAATGTGAGAGGTCTTGGGGAATGCTTGAGTTGCAGATGGGGAATCCATGTGTGCTGTGTATGTAGCAGTGGTCAAAAGCGGGTGGTTTGAAAGAGCTGTTGGTCAGAGTGGACAAGGTCAGAACAGACTCTCTTTAAGGAAGAAATATAGTAACTCAGTGGAAGTTGAGGGGTCTTGCTTTTGGGGAACAGAAAAGAGACCAGCTTCATGGCAAAGCAAGGCATAGGAGGCTGAAGAAGTTGGTTACGCAGGATTTGCTGGTTTACCAGATGTTCTGTATGTAAAACTATGTATTTGGGGCTTAATTGGATAATTACTGTCTAATTTTGTCAGAGAACTCACATTATCAAAACCATGTCTTAGAAGGATGGATGTGACCAAAACATGTAGAATTGTGGCATAATTAGAGGTGACAGTTCTGAGTTAACCTTTCCTCCTCTATCCTGGGCCACTTGTTTCTCAGGATCAACTCTGTTATTACGACTAATCCACTGCATTTCCGTTGCCTTTTTTTTTTTTTTTTAAGAAATTTCTCAACCTCAGCACTATTGAATTTGGAGCTAATTTTTTTTTTATCACTTTTTGGGGGGTGGTGAGGTGGGTACTGTCCTGTGTGTTGTATTATGTTTAAGCAGCATCCCTGGCCTCTGCTTGCTGGAAGCAATTGTTACTTGTCCTCACTTGTTACAAACAAAACTATCTACGTATATCGCTAAACGTTCCCTGGAAGGACAAAATTACTCCCATTTCAAAACCACTTACTTAGAGCAATTAAAATAATGTATCTAATATTTTATGCTGTAAGTAAATAGCAATTAAAATTACCTACACAGCGCTGAGCAATACATTTAGAAGTCATAAAGGTTTACATAGAGTAAGTATCCTGGCATCTCTGAAGTTTCGCATGCTGGGCAGCTCTGGCGGAGAGCTAGAAGGCAGTGAACAGCACTGTGTCCTAGTCATTGGGCGAGCTCTCCACTTTACGATTCTTTTTGGTACTCCCATTAATCGTAACTTATTCCTCCGTCACTCTCACTCATTATCTGCTTGGTCCCTGAGCATCTTTGAGTGTCCCAGCTCCAGGAACTGCTTATAAAAACATTTTAACTCATCAATAAGTTTGCTTCACAGATGTTTATTGAGCTGGTACTATGCATGGAGAATCTTGTAGTAAATGTCCCAAGGTTTCAGTGCTCAGTGCTTACATTTTAGTAGAAGATCGTATGTACAGGTTTTGTATTACTGTATGTCAAAATATAAATGTAATACAGAATTATCACCTAAGGAAGTGATATTATAACTGTGTCTTTCTCGATGAAGTGAAAAATAATTGATGCCTAAATTCCAGGTGATGATCTATGTGATTAGCTCTGTCAGCTGATTTTTAAAAAATTTTCTCTGAATTTTGAAGTTTTTCTTTCTTTGCGTGAAGCAGTAACGTGGGAAGGCATAATTTCATGGAGTTGATCATCCTAAAGTGTGAAAGCTTAAAACACTTGCTAAAATAGTAACTTGTTGTTGTTGTTGTTTTTTGTCATTTGATCAGGGTACTTAGAGTTGTGATATGTAGTAAATTCCAAAGCAATCGTCTGCTTGTAGTAACCTTTTTCTCATGGAAATGAGATTTCAGTCTGCCTTCTTTGACAAACTTTTTTTTTTTTTTTTTTTTTAATCTGGAGAAACAGGATGCTTTTTCTTGTTTGAAGTGTGCGAGAAATGGTTGGGCTTTTGTTCTTCCCCTCTCTGGCTTTTATTGCAATCATTCTACCTGGCTAAGAGCACTCTAAAGAAATAGAGCTTTGGCAGATCTATCCTGCAAAGATTTACTCTGATTTCTATATCCAGGCTTTTCTTGTCAGATAGTTTTCACAGAGGATTATTAAAAGAAAATGTTGGTTGGCATTAATAACATTTCGTGATGTATCTTTAGACACTGATGACTACTGGTTATTGGAAATAAGGCAAAGCCTGCAATTAAAATAGAACTTTAAATGAATTGCACATACTGATGCTGCACTTGGCAGATAGATTTCGGATTAACAAGAAGACAAGTGCGTTATGTATTGCTTCCATTAGCATTTCACAAGTAGGCCTGTGTTTGGAAATGATATTTCTTTCGTATAAGGTATTTGTTCCACAGTCTGTCAGGAATTGGATTATGTGGAATTGCGGAGGTCTCAAAGGATTGAAACTTAAAAACACTTTTTTTAATGTTTGTTTATTTTTGAGAATGAGAGAGACAGAGTATGAGTGGGGGAAGGGGGCAGAGAGAGGGAGGGAGACACAGAATCTGAAACAGACCCCAGGCTCCCAGCTGTCAGCACGGAGCCCAACGCGGGGCTTGAACCCATGAACTGTGAGATCATGACCTGAGCCGAAGTCGGACACTCAACCGCCTGAGCCACCCAGGCGCCCCAAGGATTGAAACTTTTTAATGCACTGATGTCTGTAGTTGTGACAGTGCAGCTAAGCACGTATGTAGTATCGTGTTTTCACAATTTACATGTTTGGTAATGATCCAAAGCTAGAATGACATAATTTTGAGACATTGTTAGCCACATTGCATCAAGCAGTTTTACGTGGAACGGATGTTCTATGTTTCCTCAATGAAGTGACAAAGACTTCATATGTAAGTATAGCTGAACTTGTCTTTCTGAAAAATCCCTAGACCTCATGGAGTGGTCCTCAAACATGACGGGGCATGTCTTCAACTGAACAAAATCTCAAGGTATCCTCAAGAGAGCCATTTATTATCCCCAAATGGTCTTGAGAAGGAATTGGGTCTAGATATACTTAGTAAATGACTACTAAACTTTGTGGCTAGGAATCAATGCCTAAAAACATACAGAGAGCTCTGAGGATAAGGAAGTGGACTTACCTTCAGGAAACAAGACTGACTCTTTAAGGAACTCGTAAAATATGTTGGGTAGACAAGTTTTTAAACAATTTCATTGCTGTTAGAAACCGGTGTTCTTTTAGAACTGTTATATTGGCAAAACCTGTGATTTGCTTTAATATGCTTGGGAGGGGTGAACACCAGTGAACTGGGGACAAATTCGTGCAGGCCTTAGAGAAGTATCATGAAAGAGCTCAAGTTTTAAAAAATAAAATATGGGCGTTTGTGGGGCGCAGTCCGTTCAGTGTCCGACTCTTGATTTTGGTTCAGGTCACGATCCCAGGGCCGTGGGATGGAGCCTCATGTCAGACTCTGTGTGTGGAGCCTGCTTGGGATTGTCTCTGTTTCCCTCTCTCTCTGCCCCACCCCCCATGCTTGCAGGGTCTGTCTCTCTAAAGTAAATAAAAAATTAGGGGCGCCTGGGTGGCTCAGTTGCTTAAGCGACTGACTTCGGCCCAGGTCATGATCTCGCAGTTTGTGAGTTCGAGTCCCACGTTGGGCTCTGTGCTGACAGCTCAGACCCTGGAGCCTGCTTCAAATTCTGTGTCTCCCCCTCTCTCTACCCCTCCCCTGCTCACACTCTGTGTCTCTCTTTCTCTTAATAATAAATAAATGTTAAAAAAAATAAAGTAAAAAAAAATTAAGATTGAGATAACTGAAAAATGAATTGTTCCTATGCAACACTAAAGAATATAAAATATAAAATATTCTTACAAGAAATAGGTTTTTCTTAAAAAATAAAACAAGAGACATTGTGAACTCTTTTTTTCCATCGAATTCTGTAGCTGTTCTTTTTGCTCCCCTAGCTTTATTGAGATTTGATTCACAGTGTTGTAGAAGTTTAAGTTGAACAATGTGCTGATTTCTTTTTAACTTTTTTAAACGTTCATTTATTATTGAGTGACAGAGAGACACAGAGCGTGAGCAGGGGAGGGGTAGAGAGAGGGGGAGACATAGAATTTGAAGTAGGCCCCAGGCTCTGAGCTGTCAGCACAGAGCCCAATGTGGGGCTCGAACTCACAAACTGCGAGATCATGACCTGGGCTGAAGTCGGACGCTCAACCAACTGAGCCACCCAGGCGCCCCACAATGTGCTGATTTGATACAGGTATCTCTTGAGAAAGGTGTACCACAATAAGGCAGTTCTTTTTAAAGTTTAGTAAACTTCAGAATTTCCCGGAAGAATTTGTTACAAGGGATTTCTGGGTCCCCATCCCAGAGATTCTGACTCTAAGCCTAGGGGCAGAGGCTGTGCATTTGCATTTCTGATAAACTACAAGATGAAGTTCATGTCATCAGCCAGTGATGACAGTTTGAGCACTTTTGTCATGACAGATTGATAGTTGACACATGGACAGCACTTTGTTTTCATATGTATATATATATTTTTTGATGAAAAGAAAAAGACAATGGATACCTGAAAATTAAGTGTCACCATAGAGTCTTACGGTCTAACTTTATTTATTTATTTATTTATTTATTTATTTATTTATTTATTTATTTGTAAGTGTTTATTTTTGATAGAGAGTGACAGAGAGCAAGTGGGTGAGGGGCAGGGAGAGACGGGGACAGAGGATCTGTGGAGGCTGTGTGTGGTCAGCACAGAGCTCTGTGTGGGAACCTGAACCCTGAGATCATGAACCCTGAGATCATGAACCCTGAGATCATGACCTGCGCCTAAATCAAGAGGCGGACGCTTATCGGACTGAACCACCCAGGTGCCGCCAGACTAGATCTTTATTTTAAAAACAGAGGGGGAGGTGACTACCAAGGACAGTGAAAAAACACTTTCAGTATGTATCCTGAGTTCTAGAGTATGCATATCTGGAATTTAACTGAGAATTTTGACCTCAATTGAAAACTTTGTCAATAATGAAATAACGATCATAGATAAAATAATAAGGACCTTATGGGTGCCTGGGTATTTAGATGACTGACATTTAGCTACATAACTGTTAATTTTTTTGAGAGAGAACACGTGTGAACGTGTGAACCAGTGGAAGGGCAGAGGGACAGGGAGAGACAGAGAATCCGAAGCAGGTGCAATGCCCAGCACAGAGCCCACTGCGGGGCTTAATCTCTAGCCCCTGAGATCGTGACCTGAGCCGAAATCAAGAGTCAGACACTCAACTAACTAAGCCACCTAGGCTGTTAATTTTTACTGATTAAAACTTGCTTTAAAACATAAAGTTGAGAATCAAATCTCCACTGTATTAATGTAACATTTTAATTTCAACCATAAGGACTGGGTGTTATCTCTTATGTATTACTATATGTTATATAGAGTGTATATAGTATTATATATTATTTATAGTACTGTATTTTATGTGGTATATGTAGTGTATATATAGTGCTGCAGTATACATCAATGTGTGTGTGTGTGTGTGCGCGTGCGTATAGATACATAGATCCATAGTATAGTATATATAAAGTATGTAGTATACATGTAATATATATAGTACTATAACTTATATATTATACTAGTGTTATATATAGTAGTAAACTATATTATACATGTATATATACTTTATCCCATAATCTTTATTGTTACTTATATAAATATGTATACATTTCATATATAATATATACTATTATACGTGCTGTGCATTATTATTAATATTTATTATGATGGCTGTTATTGAACAATGGAGCCTAGCCATCACCTCTGATGTGTTTAAATATATATATGGTGACAGACTTTATACATATATTCAGGCTTTATTCTGTATTCTGAATAGTTTTTTAATATTTTTAGGTTGAATTTATATATTCTTTATATTTATTTCATAAGTCTTTATGTTACAGTGTATTCAATGCATTTTGGCAGAGTAATTGGATACGTGTTCATACTGGTAGACCCACTGAGCTGAAGGCATTAGTTAACAAGTACCTATTACGTATATTTAACACACTGAAACTTCACCCAGTCACCTGCGGGAGAATATATAGAAATAGAGAAAAAAGGGGCGCCTGGGTGGCTCGGTCGGTTAAGCGTCCGACTGCGGCTCAGGTCATGCTCTCCCAGTCCGTGAGTTCGAGCCCCGCGTCGGGCTCTGTGCTGACAGCTCACAGCCTGGAGCCTGTTTCGGATTCTGTGTCTCCCTCTCTCTCTGCCCCTTCCCTGTTCATGCTCTGTCTCTCTCTGTCTAAAAAATACGTAAACATTAAAAAAAAATTAAAAAAAGAAATATAGAAAACAGGCCCATGTTGCCGGTTGAAAACAAGTCCATGGTAGTTTATGAAAAAACAAAATTCATCTGTGACAACAACCTGTAGAAAACATTTCTTCTGTCCTTTTTTTTAAAGACTTCGTTTTTAAGGGATGTCTCCATCCAACGTGGGACTCAGACTCACAGCCCCGAGATCAAGAGCTGTGCGCCCCAGTGACCCAAGCCAGGCAGGAGCCCCTAGAGAACCTTTCTTACTGAATACAAATACTTGTCATCTAAATAGTGTTCTGCCTGGTGGTGGGCACCACTACCTTCCCTACATGGCACCTGCAGACGGGGCAACTTTTCTCCGGTTGTGTTGGTTCCTGTTCTGTAGGGATGGCTCTGCTCATACAACGTTGATGTGATCCACTGAGGAGCTGGCTTTGCTAAACAAAGCAAACGAGCAGACATGGAAAAGTGAGGCGCACGGGGTTTCTTCCTTTGGCCTTGTTCCTGTCCGTTTGTTTATTGACTCTTCTTGTTGCTCTCTCCCAGTGTCTGGAGCCGTGCAAGGACACCTGGGACCTACAGAAGGAGCAGTGCCACAGCCTCTGCGAGGTAAGACCGCGCCCGTGTCCATCAGGGGAACCGTAGCATGCGGTGTAAATCTCCGCGGGGATCACTGGTATGGAAGGGCACCCGCGTTCTTCTGCAGGTCGGGGAGATCAGTTTACTTCGGCGATGTGTGTGTGTGTTTCTGTGTGCGTGTGTCTGTGTGTGTGTTTCCGTGTGTGTGTGTGTGTGTGTGTGTGTGTATGTTCACGTAAAAAAGAAAAACATTATTGAGATTTCTTAAAACCTAGCATCCCCCTGCTTCCATTATTGGTTAATCAGACACACAAGAATAGCTTTTACTACATATGCTTCGAGACTGGAACCTTTTTAAAAGAATTTTTTTTTCAAATGTTTATTTTTGAGAGAGACAGAGACAGAATGGAAGCAGGAGAGGGGCAGAGAGAGAGGGAGACACAACATCCGAAGCAGGCTCCAGGCTTTGAATTGTCAACACGGAGCCCAATGTGGGGCTCTAACCCATGAACTGTAAGATCATGACCTGAGCTGAAGTCAGACGCTTAACTGACTGAGCCCCCCAGGCGCCCCAGGAGACTAGAACCTTCTTAAAGGTATAAACTAAGGCTGCCCTCATGGGCTATTCTGCAAGTAACTGTCAGCATGATGTTGAAGTTTACCTGCTGGTGGGAGAAGACACCCATTTTATATGTAGTGTGGTGCTCAACATTTCCACATCATTGTTCACCCCCTATCCTGGGTAGAAGGCTCACCTACTTTTGACTGTATGAGAGGTATCTTACTTGCCCTGTGCTCTCAGGTAGGTCATGAAGGGTGTTATTGTCCTGGAAAGTTCCTGTCTAAACTCATCAGTCATGCTCCAGAGGGGACAGCTGCTCTACTGGGCTGTCTCCTCCAGAGCAAACCAGGGGTCTGGGGTCTGACCCAGCCTAGGATGTGCTCAGACACAGCCAGGAGTAGGGGGAGTCGGGCTGAGTGCATGGTGGCCTCTTGAAGAAAGGAGAATGGGGGAAGTCCACAAGGCCTGTGCAGAGCAGTGGTTGGGGAGTCTCCTGTGGCAATCCAAGAAGCTCTGTAGGGAGCTGTGGGGAGCCAACCAGAAGACATGCCCCATAGCATCAGAGTGACATGATGTTACCGGGCTTCTCTGAAAGGAACTGAAGGCTGATAGGGAGCTCTTCTGAGCTCCTCCAGAGAGACCTAGCGGTCCAGCCTTCCCCCGCGTGAGGTGTTCGTATGGCCCCGTTGCCTGTGTGTCCCCTTCGATGGCGCGCAGATTCTATTCTGAGAATATGAATGTGGAGTTGGGCTAATAAGAGCTCCATCAATTTTATGGGGGATAAAGTGTCTCCGCAGTCCCCTGATATCCTTGGCCTTCCTGGTAATCGTGGAGATAAGAGAAGGCACATAGCAAGTCCATGAGAGTCATGTGCGGAAGCACTGGGAGGCTGGGGCTCATCAAGTCGGATGGCTCCCCAACTCTGGGTAGAAAGACCAAGTCTGACACTTTTCCCTGTGTCCAGGTGCAGCTGGGGCTGGGCATGCCTCGGACAACTATGAAGGGTGGTGGTGTAATTGGGTTCTCCCAGCAGAGCGTTCGGCATTCTTTGGGAAAAGCGGAATGGAAGTTTCTCAATTACGAACATGATCAATATGAGGTCTTCCTAATCTCGCTTTGGTTTTGCTCCAAAAGTCGTACTCCACATTTTGTGACTGCTTGGAATATTGGCGGTTTGCAAACTCTTACGGACTGACGTCTGTGTTGCCAGAAGCACTTCAGACCCGAGGATTGCTGTCAACTAAGTCTTTGGAAGCATTTTGTAATCGCAAACATGAAAATGCCTGAATAATACATCCAATTGGCAGATACGCAAAGTTTTTTTAGCCAATTGCTCTGTAAGGACACTCACAGCGAAGCTAATGATGTAGTGTTACATCGGATGGAAGAAGAAGCTTCATATGTCTTTGTCGCCAGCCCTTTTCTGGATGGTGGGGATGCTCCAGAGTAGCGTAAATCATGGTTTCTGTCCTCCATCAAGGGAGCTGACATATTACCCATCCGTTTTCCCAAAACATTTTGGCTTCCTCAGGGATTCAGGCCAGACTTCTCCGGAAAACATATGCTGACCTGGCATTCAATTTAATGTATCTCTTATTAGTTATCTACTGGTACCTAACAAATTACCCCCAAGCTTAGTGGCTTAAAACAACACCCATATATTATCTCACAGTTTCTGTGGGTCAGGAGTTTGGACACGACTCAAATGCATTCTTTGCCTCCGGGCCCCACAAAGGCTGTAACCACGGTGTTCACCACGTTCCATTCTTGTGTGGGGGCTCGACCGCTTCTGCTAACACTCTGCTAACAGGCTTACTGCACTTGTTGGCAGAATCCATTTCCTTATGGTTAGAGGACTGAGGTCCCGTTTTCTCAATGGCTGTTGGCCGGGGTCCACTCTTAGCACTTGCAAGTGGCCTACAGGTCCCTCACATGTGCCCCCACCCCAGGCAGGTCACAACGTGGCTGTTCTCCAGCAGAAGCCTGATCTCCAGTCTGCTGAAACCAAGTCTCATATAACACAGCATATTCTCAGGAGTGACATCCATTCCACCTTTCTGTATTCTACTGGTTAGAAGCGAGTCAGCAGCCCCTCACCCCCAAACACACACACACACACACACACACACACACATTCACACATGCAGCCATCAGGAGAGGTTGTGACTCTGTGGGGCTCACTCTAAGGTGTATCTACTCCAAGAAGCAAATACACTAAAATGGTTCAGGCCCCTTGAAGCGTAGAGCAGAGCAGAGTCATCAGGAGTAAAACAAAGGTGATGAGCTGAGGCAGTGTCTTGTATGTTCCCTAACACACACACCTACTTATATTTTGTATTTTGTGCTTCGCATAAACCATACATCCACAGGAGTTACAATATGCTGTTGTAGGATCTTGGGGAACAAGATGTAGCACGCTATTTGCTTCATAAACACATTACCCCCTACTATCTGTGACTCTGGGTTGACACTGTTACTTCCGATATCCAAGAAGGAAGATAGAACTGAAGGTCATCTGAAACCTCTGTCCCTGGAAACTCCTAATGTGACAACACGCTTCTGTAATAACCATTCCCTCTGAAGCAATCATGAGGCCTTCTGAACCAAATGCAGTTTGTTAAAATGGGACTCCTGTACAAATGGTGATTCCTAGTCTGGCAGGAGAGGTTAATTGAAACTCAAGGGGCGGGAAAGATAGGGACCAGTTAATGTGAGCCCTCTGTGGGTGCGCCTCATCCCACAGTCAAATAACTCGAGCCTCGCTGTTCGATTTCAGTTCTGTTGGTCACTTGTACAGCTCTGTATATGTTTCCTTTCTCTTTTGCAGTATGGCTGACTGTTATGTTGAGGTAGACTGAATCCTGATGGACTGACCCCTGTTGTGGCATTTTGGAGGCTACTCACTCGCTCACTGAGGCAGACCTCACTACTCACTCACTACTCACTCACTCACTGAGGCAGACCTGACACAATGCTGCCTTCCTGTCGGTTATCAGCGACTTACTAAGAGTGCATACAGGCTCCCTATTTTCATGACCCTAAACTTTCCTAAACGTTGAGACCCAGAAGGACTCTAGATTCTTCTACAGGTGGAACAGCTAAACTGTTAGATATGTTTGACCCAATGTGTTTATTTGTAAGACAATCTCAGCTTTATTTGTCTTCTAAAGCACAGGTTTGCAAACCATGGTCCCCGGAGCAAAACTGGGCTGCCTCCCGTTTTTATAAGGAAAGTATTATAGGAGCGTGGCCACACCGGGTTGTGTATAGACTGTCTGGGGCAGCCGTGTTACGGCAGGAGAGCTGAGTGGGCCATGAAGCTGGGACTATTTCCTGTGTGGCCCTTGACAGAAAAAGATTTCAAACTCCTGCCTCAAGAAAAAAGAGCCACGGTCCTAACTATATCACAAAACCTGCCCAACTATTCAGAATGTTGTTACTTCCTAATCTGTGTCACCAGCACCCGTTTCTAAACAAAGCATGATTGTTCTTGGTATTTTAGTCCTAAAATAAATTTTCCTACACGGAAGAGACTTTTGGAGGCATGTTAATACACCTAGAATTGGTTTGTGGCTTCTTCACGTACTGATCTCTTGAACTTCTGATTTGATTTTCTATACAATTCTACTTTTTGCTACTTTTCGGGCTTCTGTCAGAGTTAAAAATGCTTTTCTTTATTTTTTTTTTATTTTTTTTTAAATTTTTTTTTCAACGTTTATTTATTTTTTAGGACAGAGAGAGAGAGAGAGAGAGCATGAACGGGGGAGGGGCAGAGAGAGAGGGAGACACAGAATCGGAAACAGGCTCCAGGCTCTGAGCCATCAGCCCAGAGCCTGATGCGGGGCTCGAACTCACAGACCGCGAGATCGTGACCTGGCTGAAGTTGGACGCTTAACCGACTGCGCCACCCAGGCGCCCCAAAAATGCTTTTCTTTAAATGAAGAGGTTAAATGTGTTAGAGCAAGCATCTTTTAGGATTGCTTCTATGGATCACTTGGGATAATTTTCCCTGTGTCATTTTTTGGAGCATGTTGGGTCATGACAGATAACATAGAAAGGTCCTGCTACATTGTTTTAGTTTATTAATTATTACCTCTATCTTATTATTTTTCAAACTTTAAAAAATAATTTTTAAACCATTTTTCTTCCTGATCATGAAATGCACATTTCTTCACATTTTTTTTTTAATTTTTTTTTTCAACGTTTATTTATTTTTGGGACAGAGAGAGACAGAGCATGAACGGGGGAGGGGCAGAGAGAGAGGGAGACACAGAATCGGAAACAGGCTCCAGGCTCTGAGCCATCAGCCCAGAGCCTGACGCGGGGCTCGAACTCACGGACCGCGAGATCGTGACCTGGCTGAAGTCGGACGCTTAACCGACTGCGCCACCCAGGCGCCCCACACATTTAAATGTTTCTTTCTTACAATTGTAGGAGTCTAAATTATTAAGGATTCTTTTTCTTTCATAATGGCATAAAATAATTATGTCCATTACAATTGATGTTGTCTGAGCTTTGGTGAAGCGTGACACATGGTAGTTTCAGTGACCTCCTTGCTGGAGGACACGCTTCTCATCTTTAATTCTGACGTTTGTGATTTCACATCCTGGTATGAACTCACTGGGACCTCAACACTGGCAGTTTGAAGTGTGCATTAGGGTCACAGAGAATTGAGACCTAATCTGCATCAGTGATATACCAGTGAGAGAGGGATCCAGGGTTTGTAGTAAAGCTGTTCTCGGACCAACCCGGATTCTGATAGATCCAGTTCTCGTCAGTGTGAAAATATGAATAGGAAGGAGGTTTGCTCTCAACCAGAGATAGGATTGTTGGTTCATTTCTTTGTGTTTTTTTGCCTTTCAGAATGTTTTCCAAGCTTATTATATTTGATTTTCATAACCATTCTTGGAAGTTGTGTCTGAATTTTACCAGGTGAACTTGATGGTCAACAGAACTGATGCACAAGGAGGAAAATGGTTTTATTTGCCCAAGATTGATTCCATGTTTAGTCGGTAGACGAACAAGATCTGGAATCCAGGTGGTGGTCCATCTCTGGTCCATTGTGCTCTGCCCCCGGCACCTGCTCCTCACTCTGCTGTATTCCAGCGAACAGAGTAGAAGATAAAGTTGTCCTTCTCCCACCAGGAAATAAAGTAGAGCCTGTTTCTCATGGAAAGTTGTTGGCCCCACCATCTGTCGCTTGAACACGCTTAAACCAGAAGGGAGTTTTGATGATGCAAAATCCTAGTGAAGTAAGGGTACGTCAAGCAACGGGGAAGAAGAAGGCCCCTTACTACTTTGGGTGCACTGGGCCATGGAATGTTCCAATACTACTGAAAACACATGTCAGAAACTAAAGCTGTGAAGATTCATCACGCTCCTACAGAGGGTCTCTTGCACTCAAACATGTTACCCTTCCAGTGCTCCAAAACCCAGCTGTGCGTCTTAAAATCTTGGGTGCTGGGTAAATGCATGCATTCGGGAATGGAAGCAGTGCCTTCTCCTGTTCTGGAACATCTGTGCGAGAGTTAGGGCTACTGAAGGATGCTGATGAATGGTGGGCAAGAACATGTTATCATATGCCAAGGTGTGTGTGTTCTCAGGATACGAGAATGAGCTCAGCTACATTGGTGGGTGTCAGTGTGGGATTTGTGGAAGTTTTCTTCTGAAAGCTTCACTGTCCTTAGTGAAATCTGCTATGTGGCCGGGAGTGGTAGGTGAGAGAGGCAGTGGAGGCGGGGGTAACCAGTGAATAGCACATGTTCACAAAGTGCTAATTTTTCTATAAATAGTAAAATTTTATTTTTAGGAATGATAAACGTTTACCTCTTATTTTTACGAATGATAAACATTTACCTTTCAAGGTGATACTTATATTTCTGGACTGTGATCTCTGGGCAGTGGGGAAAGTGCAGACTCTGTCCCAATTTTCCTTTCACCTTAGGAATCACAGGTGTCCTGGGACCGAAACATGGCCAGGCATGCTTATGGTGTTTTACAGTTCTTGTGAGGCTGCCTCTACCAGTCCTCTCTTTTTTTTTAATTCTTCAAAAAAATTATTAACATTTATTCATTTTTGAGAGACAGAGAGCATGAGCAGGGGAGCGGCAGAGAGAGAGGGAGACACAGAATCCAAAGCAGACTCCAGGCTCTGAGCTGTCAGCACAGAGCCCGATACAGGGCTGGAACTCACAAACCGTGAAATCACGACCTGAGCCAAAGTCAGACACTCAAGCAACTGAGCCACCCAGGTGCCCCGGACCTCTTTTATTTTTAATGGTCATTTATTTTTGAGAGAGAGCAACCAGCAGGGGAGGGGCAGACAGAGAGGGAGAGAGAAGATCCCAAGCAGGTTCTGAGCTGTCAGCACAGAGCCCGACATGGGCCTCAAACCCATGAACCGTGAGATCATGACCTGAGCAGAAGTTGGATGTTCACCTGACTGAGCCACCCAGGAGTCCCTACCGGTCCTCTCAAAACAGAAGCTATCCTCATTATGTAACATTTTATAGTCCTGCAGAATGAGAAAATCAATAATATTGAGTGACTTTTTAGGGTTTTTCAGTAGTTTATTGGCTTGATGGGACATATTCTCCGTGGAATGTAGGCTGTTTCACCCCCATTAAAAAAAATTGAAATGAAAGAAATTTTCATTGGAGATATATATATATTTATTTGAGAGAGAGAAGGAGAGAGAGTACACATGCACATTGCAGGAACAGCAGAAGGGGGGTGGGGGATGGGGGGAGAATCCTAAGCAGATTCCACACTCAGCACCCAGCCCTGAGCCACTCAGGCGCTCAGTTTTCATTGAATCTTTTTTTTAACATTATTTATATTGAGACAGAGTGCAGCTGGGTAAGGGGCAGAGAGAGGGAGAGAGAGAATGTGAGGCAGGCTCTGTGCGCCCAACACGGGGCTCAAATTCACAAACCACGTGATCACGGCCAGAGCCGAAATCAGGAGCTGTCGGATGGACATTCAACCAACTAAGCCACGCAGGCACCCAGTTTTCACTGAATTTTTGTAGGACGCTGGGGAATACAGAATTATATGCGGTCCGCTTGGAGGAGAATTGATGAGTTTTGAAATTTTACAAGAAGTGGAGACTGGCAATCGTTCTGAGTGATTTAAAGACCTAGCTCACCTGGAAAGAGGGACAAGGCAGGTGGGAAGCGTTAAGGGAATATAGCATGGAAACTGCAGGAGCATCAAATTTGAGTAAAAAATGAAAGATGCATGTAAAACATTTAACCAGGGTCTGAACATGAGAAACATTGAATAAAGATTAGCCATTAGCCACTCCAAAGGGGTGGGCACGGTTAATACTTGTGAATTCTGCGATAGGTCAGTAAGGTACAGACTTAAAAGGGATTTTGTCGGGGCGCCTGGGTGGCGCAGTCAGTTAAGCATCCGACTTCAGCCAGGTCACGATCTCGCGGTCCGGGAGTTCGAGCCCCGTGTCGGGCTCTGGGCTGATGGCTCGGAGCCTGGAGCCTGTTTCCGATTCTGTGTCTCCCTCTCTCTCTGCCCCTCCCCCGTTCATGCTCTGTCTCTCTCTGTCCCAAAAATAAATAAAAACGTTGAAAAAAAAATTTAAAAAATAAAAGGGATTTTGTCATCATGAGGTGACTAGAACCCTGTCAGAGGGTTTCTGTGGAGCGGTGGTCGTCCATCCATAGAACTCTGGATTGTAGAATAAACAGTACAGGAGGAAATGTCGACCAAATCCACACAACTGTCTGTCTCCATTTGTTAAGAGTGTCTGTGTGGGAGGAGGGGAGGGGAGGGGCTGTGGCCAGGAACCTTCAGTTTAAGGACGTGATTTTTGTGTACCTTTCCTTTGGGAAGACTTGAATACATTCGTATGCTGGGGGAAACGAGGCTTGTCAGGGGTGTGAGGTTACAGGTGCTCTGGGTAAAAAGCCCAGGGTTCTGGAATGAGAAGCCAGGGAGGACATGGAGAGACACTCACATCTGCAGATGCCTCCTGCAGCTTCTAGAATGGCCCAGAACGGCGCCTTTCACACTCCCTTGTGCACACAGATCACCTGGGCATCTTTTAGACGTGCTAGTTCTGATTCGGGAGGTGCATGCTGTGAGCACCCAGAGTCTGCACTTCCATTAGGCGGCGCTGAGCTGAGCCCGTGGAAGCAGGGGCTTTTCCTATGCGGGAGAATGCGCGTGTCCCGCTTGGATACTGGGGTGCCCTGTCAAGGGCTCACTCGGAGTTGCGCGCTGATTGTCTGAAGTCTTCTGTGTTTTCTTCTGTGATATTCTGTAGACAGAGCAGATGCGAATTGCTGATAAGGACTGAAAAGAAACCAACAAAAAATGGTTTTTAACAGGGGAAACCCCTACTTTTTTCTCTCTCAAAATGCAGAATTTTAGTTGCTTGTTTGTTTCCATCCTCACATGAAAGGTATAAGTATAGAATTCCAGGTTAACACTTTTTTAAATTAGTAGTTTAAAAATATCTCTTGGGGCGCCTGGGTGGCTCAGTCAGTTAAGCGACCGACTTCGGCTCAGGTCATGATCTCACGGTTAGTGAGTTCGAGGCCTGCGCTGGGCTCTGTGCTGATGGCTCAGAGCCTGGAGCCTGCTTCAGATTCTATGTCTCCCTCTGTCTATGCCCCTCCCTCTGCTTACAGTCTGCCTCTCTCTCTCTCTCAAAAATAGTAAAAAAAATTTTTTTTTTAAATCTCTTCATTTTCTTCCCAAGAGGAAGTTGAGGTAAACCTAAGATGACCATAATTTGACAAATGGGACACGTACTCATTGGAAGTGACTTCCCTAACGCATGTTTCTGATGTTCTCCTAATTTATATTATTCATGGTCAGGGTCTCTAACTTGCCTGGGAACCAAATTAATTGTAATCCCATCTAATAAATTAGGATGCATGATTGAGTTTCCAGGCAAATTATAATTGCATTTCCAAGCATAAATTAGAAACATTTGAATTGAGACTACTTTTTCCTATTTTAGTAGTATTTATGTTCCTTCTCTGAAAGATGCAACTAGAGATTTTTTTTAACAGTGTAATGTTTTTATGGTTTTGTGGAAATTATATATGCACATTAAAAACTTAATGTAACAACTACATAGGAGGGTAAAACCAAAGTATTACTCCAAATTCTACCATCCAGAATATCCGTGGTTATCTGTGCAAAAGAGTTACCACAGCAAACCAAGACCACTCTCTTAGGAATTCCTAATTAGGGGCGCCTGGGTGGCTCAGTCGGTTAAGCGCCCGACTTCAGCTCAGGTTAAGATCTCAGGGTCCGTGGGTTTGAGCCCTGCATCAGACTCTGTGCTGACAGCTCAGAGCCTGGGGCCTGCTTCAGATTCTGTGTCTCCCTCTCTCTCTCTGCCCCTCTCCCACTCACCTCTGTCTCTCTCTTTCTCTCTCTCTCTCTCTCAAAAATAAATGAACATAAAAAAAAATTCCTAATTAAAAGATTGGCTCTTGGCTGGCATGTGGGAACTCAGGTTTGGGGTGGGTTCCCCCCATTCCCTAACTGTAAGAGGGGCTCACTGTCCCTGAACTATTAGTACAACAGTATGGTTGTGATGGCCACCAGTTTCTCAAGGGCTGTCTGGGTATTTGGGCCGCAGCCTGGTGACCAGCCTTGTCAAAAATCTGGGCACTGAGTGTCTCCTTAATGTCTCTGGTGACGGCATTTCACATGTGTTACCTGGTTTCCTGTGGACTTCATGCTACACATGTTTTCCTGTTCTTGCTTTTACTATAATAAATCATAGCCCAGAGTAGGACTATATGCTGAGCCCTATGAGTCTCCCTAGTGAATTAGCAAACCTGGGGTGGTCTGGGGGACCCCAATACATTACCATCAAGTGAACATCTTATCTGGTATCTCAATGCTTGATAGTTTTTTAATAATAATGCTTGAAGTTTAATACTGTTTGAGCTTAACAGAAGAAAAAGGAATCTTCAAATTTAGGGGAGAAAATGATTATGAAAAGTATTATGAGATCAAAAACATTATTTAAAAAATTTTATATTTGCTTTATTATATACTGATGCCCTAAAATTAAGTTCCACGCAAGTTACTTATATGTTCCTCACACCAGTCTTTGTACCTCCCAATTTTTCTAACATTATTATTTCCTAATTGTTAGTTTTATTACATTGAATATTCTTCCTTCACCATAATTCCTGGTTTATTTAATTTTAGGTATATATTTATGTGGATGATAAAGTGATCAAGACTTTTACACCTATTTCTTTACACTTGGCTTCTAAATTTGATCATATCTTGAGGTGCCCGGCTGGCTCAGTCGGTAGAGAATGTGACTCTTGATCTCAGGGTTTGTGAGTTTGAGCCCCACACTGGCTGTAGAGATTACTTAAAAATAAAATCTTTTATGGGGTGCTTGGGTGGCTCAGGGGGTTAAGCATCTGACTTTGGCTCAGGTCATAATCTCACGGTTCATGAGTCAAGCCCAGTGTCAGGTTCTGTGCTGACAGCTCAGAGCCTGGAGCCTGATTCGGATTCTGTGTGCCCCTCTCTCTCTGCCCCTCCCCCGTTCATGCTCTGTCTCTCTCTGTCTCAAAAATAAATAAAACGTTAAAAAAAATTAAAAAAAATAAAAACATTAAAAAAAATCTTTTAAAAAATGTGATATCTTTTGTTTCTAAAAAGGAGTCCACAGATAGCCATTTTCTTTGAAATTGTTCACAACAAACTTTGCCTACCACTGTACATGAAGTCCAAATTGGATTGCACATGCTTCTCTCCCATAATATATAAGCATCTACATTATTTTCTTTGAGTACTGAGTATTGTACTAGCCCATTTATTCTTGTTTCCTGCTTATCTGTAGAATGGCTGAATTTGGCATTGCATCGATTTGTAACAAAGCCTCACGGGTGCTATGTTCTCTGAGTTTTTTCTTTGAGAATGGTTCTGTCACATGTACGTTTGAATAACAGCTTAGCTGATTTTATGTGTGTGTGTATATATATATGTATATGTATAGTTTATTTTCTTACTATTATGCAAACATTGCTATATTATCTTCACACATTAAATTTTGTAGGGAGAAATTGACATGGGGAAAACCGTATTTTCTCCATCATAATCAATTTGCCCTTTTTACCTGGATGCCTGAAAAATTACATTTTTATAATTGTTTCCTTCCACATTTTCATTTAAATTCTAGCTAAGTAGCATACAGTACAGTATTGGTTTCAGGAGTAGAATTCAGTGGTTCATCACTTGCATACAACACTCAGTGCTCATCCCAACAAGTGTGTCCTCCTTAATATCCGTCACCCGTCTAGCCGATCCCCCCACCCCACCCACCAGCATCCCTCAGTTTGTTCTGTATTGTTAAAAGTCTCTTACGGTTTGCTTCTCTCTCTCTCTCTCTCTCTCTCTGTCTCTGTCTCTGTCTCTGTCTCTGTCTCTGTCTCTCTGTTTCTATTTCCGTTCCCATATATTCCTGTTTTGTTTCCTAAATTCCACATGTGAATAAAATCACATGGTGTTTGTCTTTGTCTGACAGACTTATTTCTCTTTGCATAACACACTGTAGCTCCATCCACATCGTTGCAAGTGGCAAGATTTTATTCTTTTTGATGGCTAAGTAATATTCCAGTGTGTGTGTGTGTGTGTGTGTGTGTGTGTGTGTGTATCTATATGACATCTTTTTTATTCATTCATCAGTCAATGGACACTTGGGCTCTTTCCATAGTTTGGCTATTGTTGATAATGCCACAAAATTATATTTTTCTCCTTGAAGTTCAATAGCACAAACTGTGTCTAAGTGTTGCTGATTTTTATCAATATTCCTGGATAAAATTCCTTGTCTTTTGATTTGCATATATATATAATTTACATATATACGTGTATATCTACGATTTCCACATATACTTGTTTATCAGAACCTATTTAGAATGTGTTCCCTCTGTGCCTTGACATTTTAAGAGTGTTAGAAAGGGGCGCCTGGGTGGTGCAGTCGGTTAAGCGTCCGACTTCAGCCAGGTCACGATCTCGCGGTCCGTGAGTTCGAGCCCCGCGTCAGGCTCCGGGCTGATGGCTCGGAGCCTGGAGCCTGTTTCCGATTGTGTCTCCCTCTCTCTCTGCCCCTCGCCCGTTCATGCTCTGTCTCTCTCTGTCCCCAAAATAAATAAACGTTGAAAAAAAAATTAAAAAAAAAAAAGAGTGTTAGAAGCTCCCAGGTGATCCTCCTAGGAAAGCAAGTTGAGAGCCACAGTCCTTGCTGCCTTCTTAGTTTCCCCTGAGATATGGGATGGTCTGTAGAAAAACACTGTTGCAAGAGTGGCCCACACTCTTACTTGTTTTGTGATTTCAGATAAATTATAATCTCCCTGAGTTTCTGTCTCCTCGTGTGTAAAATGGAGATCATAATGGTTATGGGGACTGGGGAGGAATAAGTGAGACGAGCAAGCAAAGCCCCTGGGGGACGGATTCTGCCATCAACGTTGCATGTGTGTATTAGCTGAAGCAGGAAAAAACAAACCCACCCAAGCCCTGGCTTTTCTCAAAGACTGCTATATTTGATACATGACACAAGCCCTGGCTTTTCTCAAAGACTGCTATATTTGATACATGACACAGTTCTGCTGAGTTGAATTAAATACCAAGTCCGATGTTCTCTCCATATCTGAGGCCTCATATTTACGTGATTTCTAACATATTAAGATAATTTACTGAATTTGATGTTTTTATGTTCATCATTCCATGATTCCTGCACAGATTATTTGATTGTACAATACCTTGCATTTTATACCAAACAAAACAAAGATAATAGTATCTTCCACAAAAGCATCCAAGAACTGGTAACCTAGTATCTATTGTTAGTATTTCATTGTATTTTTATCGTTTGCCAGGTAAGTTGAGCTTATTAGAATATTGCCCAGACAAGGCACTAAAATACATATTTTAGTTTTTAAGCAGAGAGATGGGATGTAGGAGAGATTTATGAGAAATTTATAAGAATCAACAATATGTAATATTCCATAAAATATTAAGGATTTTCACCTAATCCATTGCACCAAGGGTATTTTCATTGATTATAATACTTTGTCTTATTTGACTGCATGATGACACCAGTAGATACTAACTACTCTAGAAAAATACATGATATTTGAAGAGTATTCTGTTCTTAGTTTTGCGTCGGGTAAGGGCAGAAAAAAGAATGAACAAAAATTAATGAGCATAGTAACCATGATTTTCCCCAATTTTAAATTAGAGCCAATGACTTGGCAAAAGATGTATGATTTGTATGATTTGCAAAATTATTCACGTTTGTAATTTTGAATTTGTTTGGTTTACTTATTTTGAAGGAGAGAAAGGGAGTGAGTGAGCACACAGTGGGGGAAGGGCAGAGAGACAGGAAGACAATCCCAAACAGGCTTCGTGCATACAGCCCAATGCAGAGCTCGAACTCACAAATCATGAGATCATGACCTGAGCCGAGATCAAGAGTCGGACGCAACTGTGCCACCCAGGCACCCCTCATATTAATAGTTTTATAAGGAGTTGGAATTACATTAATCTTACAATGAACAGTTTGTGTTAGTAGCTGGTACAATTTTATAAACAAATATAACATTTAGCACATCCATCTGTGTTTCCACACATGTTTTCGTTTCCCATGAAGCTGATGGCCATTGTACTCATCACGATGAGGGTAACTTACACCTTCCCTAAATTTTTCACATCTCTCTTGACGAGTCTCCCAGTAATTAACTCGTCATATCACAAGAAATAGTAGGTGCTTATTGGTCAGGAGTATCTTTACTGACACTGAGTGACCTATGTTCACAGGATTTACAACTGGCTATTAGTGGCCCAATTTACACATTTTCTTTATGTCTAGAATAGTAATATTCACACATCATTTTCACTGACTTGCACTCATTTTTGTCTTTATTCCATTCAACTAGTGCATTCTCAATAAGCTATGTTTAAAGGCATAGTGACAGACCTGCATACAGAGACCATATATTCTCCAATTTACATTCATACCACTAATAGTTTTTCAACCTAATCCAAGATAATTATCCAAGATAATTGATAGAGAACATTAAAATCTGCCTTTAATAAACAATGGAACCATTGAATCCAAGTCATCTGTAAGATAGTTGTACCAAATCCGTGTATTTGTAAGACGAACCCCCAAACTTAGACGTTTTTCTTTCTTATAAGTGCCAACAGGGCAACGTCCCCCCACACAGATTTCAGAACTTAACCTGGCAGTAGCATGTTGGAAACTTGTGATGGTCACACTGTGGAGAAGCAGAGCCAACTTTCTGTCTGTGGCTCTTAAAACATTTTTGTCGGAATAACAGAAGAATTTGGAAATGTTAAACAGTAAACTTGTAGCATGGGAAAAGAAAAGAGACACCAATTACTCCACTGCTATTGAGTACCCATTGGGGTGCATAATAGGGCTTCGTCCTTTGTATGCACCGTCTCATGTAATATTCATAACGTTATTTGTATTACTTCAGGCTCATGTACCCGTCGAGAAAGCTCCAGGGCAAGGATGAACTTTTTTTGTTCACGCATTTGTTTCCACGGTTCTCCAAACACTCACACGCACACACAAAAAATCACAGTTTTGAATCCATACCAAGAAGGAGAAATATTGAATAAATGTACAGAACGCCTCTCACATCAACCGGAAGATCTAAATGAGTCTGCTAATTATCATTGTTCCTGTTACATGACATTCACTGGGAACAAATGTTTCGGACCTGGGAAGGCCACTGTTTTTGTTTATTTGTTTTTAATTCTGCCCCATTTGCTCCATCAGTAAATTGTTAAGATGAGGAGATACTGTCTCTGACCGGGAAGTCTCTCACAGTTCAAGGGTATGGCGGTTGGCGCAGGGATGGTGAGAGTCACGTGAGCAGAGAGCCCACACTTTGTTATCTGAATCTCGAATCATACCCTGTTTCCATACTTGAAGACGAAAGAGGCCGATGTGATCGTGCCATAGCGCAAACTGAGTCGTGGTGATATCCCAGTTAGCAAGCCGTAAACACTTGCCAGATTTAATAAAGTTATTTGTACACGGCCATTTCAGCCCATGCAGGCCAATTGACTCGGGTAACTAAATATGTTCTTTCAGTGCATGTAATGTATACGTTTTGTCGAGAGAGAAACTGGCCAGCACTCCATCATTGTTATGGATCCCTTAACATCCTTCCTTGATTCCACAGTTAGGGTTGGACTTAAATTTAGGAATTCAAAAGCCAGTGAAGGGAAACACACCTAGCAGCTAACAGAAAAATGAACTGTGAAATTAAGACAGAAAAGCCTTAAGAACTGACGAGGCTTTCAGTGTTAGGCAGTTAACAAAAAAGTAGCTACAAATTTATGGTACTTCTGTATTGAAACCATGGCCTTTCTTGTAGGTTTTACCCGGGAAGTTCTTCAGTTGAGACACTGTTTTGACTAATAATCATTTATTTGACATCCACGATTGTAACTTACGCTTTGGGGTTCTACCTTTTCTAGCCAGCGCTTCCAGTTTTCCCACTTTTGTCAGAGTCTGAACTCTTCCATCATATTTAATGGTCATACAGCATTGACACCTGAAAGTACATTAGATTTACACTATCAGAAAGACCACGTGTCTGGGAGAGAGTGCTCGTATCTGATACCACACATGTCCGCACAGTATGCACACATTTCTCGCCCTTAGGTAAGTTTTTTTTTAATTGTGGTAAAATACACCTAATGTAGCGCTTGCCGTCATAACTCGTACGCACATTTTTTTTTAATTTTATTTTGAGAGAGAGAAACAGGGAGAGAGAGAGAGAGAAGGAGCAGG